>NC_047045.1:84661473-84970500 GCF_011762595.2 Tursiops truncatus
GCGCGGACTCCAGGTGCACAGGTTTCAGGAGTTGTGGCTTGCGGGCTCTAGAGCACAGGCTCAGTAGTTGTGGCGCACGGGCTTAGCTGCTCTGCGACATGTGGGACCTTCCTGGACCAGGGCTCGAAACCGTGTCACCTGCACCGGCAGGCAGATTCTTAACCACTGCGCCACCAGGGAAGCCCCTCAGTTATCTTAAAAACAAAGAAATTCACTGCCACATCCCATCCACTTTTTACTTATAGATCCTAGTTGTCACTTAAGAGCTGCTTTATTTTTAATATCTTACGAATTTTATTGTTATCACATATTTGCCCATAAGATGATCATGTCACAGATTTAATGTTTTGTGTTTCATTTTATCTACCATATAATCTTTTTCTTGATGGACATGTACATCCTGTTACATTTTCAAGTTTAAAACCACGAGATGTAGAGTTGCTTAAGGGAAACCTCTAAGGATGCTTATGAGACTCATTTATGTGACATCAACATTAATTAATATTTCATAAGTAAAAGCTAGAAGAAAACACACCGTCATGTAAAAGGGTGATCATTTCTGAGTGGAGGGATTGCAGGTGATTTAATTTGTTATACTTTTAATGTATTTTATTAACATTATACATTAGCATGCACTACATTTATAACCAAAAGAATAGATTCATAAAAATCACTTAAAGACAAAGAAAATAAAATTACACTAGGAGAAGACATTATCCATGTAATAGGTCTTTCATAATTTAATATGAAGAGATTTCTGTACTTTGCTCAGCTTGTCTTACCCATCCCTGAGGTATGGGAACTAGATGAACAATTATTTGCAAGCCTCTGGTGATGAAGAGGTGAAGAAGTATCAGCCTCTGGGGGTGGACAACAGTCTCCCTGTCATAAAGAGCTGATTTTATCTTTTACACTTTTTGGCAAGCTTTTGCACCCCTCCTTGGGTGAATGTGAGAAATCACCCAAACCCATGCAGTCCAAACTCATTCCCACTGTCTGCAGTCTGGGCCCCATGGTGAGAGGGAGAGAGGACCCAACGTTCTGGGTTATAAGGTCTCACCCCAAACATATCTCTTCAATCCTTCATGTTGGAATTGACTTTTTTCCCCAGCTGTGCCTCAAGTCTGTTTATTCTTACACTTCAGAATTTATCATAGTTTGATTTATTAACATTAACTTGGCGATGTCTTATTCCCTTATCACACTGTAAACGATTTGTAGGCGAGGACATTTTGATTTTTTCCTATGATCTCTGGAATTGCTAGCACATTGTTTCTCATGTAGTAGATGTCTCATTGTGTTGAAGTTTCTACGATGCCATTCTGGATAAGTGGAGTACTTGTCTGAGGTCTCAGCAGCGTCATGACTAGACTCCTGGGCTCAGATGCCCGGTAGACACTCTCTGTGGGACTGACTGAGGAGCAGGGTCAAGGACGCTGCCTAGAGCTGCTTTGCTAAGACCCCCCAGGCCAAGGTGAGTGGATGAAGTCACTACTCCAGTCCAGAACATCCAGTCTCTTCATTTTTAAATCCAATTGAGAAGAGTGGTCAATTTAGAGATTAAAATGGATTCCAGCCATAAGGGGCCGGTTAAATCTTTTAAATAAATTATCCAGGAGATTCAAGCCACTAAGAGGAAAAGCATTGTGAGCTCTCTAAAACAACCCAGGAGCATTTAGAAATGAAATTCACTCTATATGACATAAGGAAAGTCCAGACTCCTGCTTCTCGTTCACTTGACAAGACCGTGCCTGGTGAAACACAAAATTCTGCTCAAAAACAAGGAAGGGTAGGGCACTAATAAAAATGCTAATATTAATAATTAGCATGACGTTCATGTATCTTTGGTAACTCATGAACCCCTTCTTACGATAATTCAGTTTCCAGCTTTGTGTCTCCCTGCCCCAAACATCTTTGGCCTCAGTTCATATCCTGGTTAGAAGTCATTGGATTTCCTTGGATATTGGTTAAGATTTTCCAATTTCTCCGAACTGATTTCTGGGCATCAAAGCTTCTGCAAAGAGTGAGTGAATCAGATTTCGTACATCAAGTTTACCTGATATAAAAATTATTATATTTTCATGTTAAAAGGCACTTTATGTGGGATTTTTTCCTTATGCTGGGAGGCTCAGATTTTGAAAAAGGAACAGACACCTTGTGAAGATAAAAGATGAGGAGATGATGGAAGTTTCATCAATAGTTAGAAAAATGGTACTAAAAATTAGAGATGTTTTAAAGACCTATTCAGATTTACAGTGGTAAGAAGAAAGAATTCTGCAGACCTCACTATCAGCCATTTAGTGGCTTTTACAGTTTGGTGGATTGTAAAATGTGCGTCCAGTTGGCAAGAAAGGACAATGAATTAGAATCTTCTGACCATCCGGATTTAAAGGCGAGAGCTGGGGAGGGTCAGATACAGGAGGAGATCGGCAATGGAGTGGGGAGGAAATATTCCCTAAAGACGAACATTCTGGAAATTTGTTTTTTACAGACTATTTTCTCTCTTTCTCTGTCTCAAAGTACCAAACAAAACACAGCCTGATCAGGAATGTGTGCTCCCAGAGGCAGGGGGAGGGCCTGCGGGGAATACAGTTTTCCTTCATTCAGCCTCTGAAGAGAGCAGACACCAGAAAAAGGAAGCAGCAGAATGAAAACTTCTCCCCCAGACTCTGCAGGAGACTTAAAAGCACTTCTTTTAAACAGAGGACTGACTTTCCAAGGCCAACTTTGGTCATGTTGGCAGCTAAGTCTGAACTTTTCTGAATCATTCTGGGGATGGTATATCATGGCTAGAAATGTTCTAAAGTGCAGTTTTCATTAGAGCTACCAACTAGTCAAACATCTTTTGGGACGTATACATCATATAAAATAGTTAACAACTATACGAGTTGACATTTATTCAGTCAAATCATGTTCTTCTGAGCCCTAAGTGGGTGTAGAAAAACAGCAAATAATATCTATGGTATATGAAGATCTGTTCCCCTACATCGGTGTTAAAAGGAATTATTTGTGTACAGACACTGTAGGATCTAGGCGTATTGCATGGCTGCTCCCTTGATATATTGATGCAAATGGCACATAGCTAAAATCAGATGGCAACAGACACCCAGTGGGCTCTGGGAGTATGTATGAGTGTGTGTATAGTAGAGTTTTGGTGGCAGGTAATGAGGCTTTGGGACCAAACCACTAGCAAGTCCCAGTGTTTAAAGACAGAAGAGGAATTTGTATGACGATTGTGTGTATATGCATGTGTGTACATATGTGTATGTGTGTAACAGACACACACACGAAACCCTAGGGGTTTGTTGGTTTGCTTGCTGTCATGCTAACTTTACCCTCAACAGTGTGGTCCCCTCCCAAGTTCAACATCCAGAACAATTGATCTCACAGGCTTTGCAGCAGGGTTGGCATTTATAAGGGTGTGGAGCGCCATGTTTGTTTTGATGGCTTTTGCACAAGTACTTACCTTGCCATCTTCTTGAGGTCCTCACTGAGTTGAATCTCAAGAGTACAGTGGACTCCAGAGTATGGTATTTGAACCAGAGGGCGGCCTGCATGACTGTCCTTAGTTGTGGGGATTTAACCCAAGAAAGGATTTTCAATGAACAACCTAAGAGCTTTGACACCATTTAAGAGAATGGGGATCCTGACATTTTGATTCTTACTATAAATTTACTTTCTCAACGTTTGCTTTGGGAAAATGGAAATTGCTGTAGATGGGGTAATAGATACGGTAAAGTGTGCAAATTTTACCCAATGTATAGACACAGGCTATGGCAATTATAGTCTACATTCCCTTTTTCCTAGGCTCTGCATCCCCTAAATAAAGGCAGAGAGTTGATCTTGGCTTTGACATTTAATATTGAGCTGCTCTTCGCAGGTCATTTTCTTCCCTTCCATCTGCGTACGTTTGCACACACACAGATACGCGTGCACATACGCACCTACACTTTTTACTGTTATTCTGTAGTCGCCCGCAGTCATGGTTCAAGGTCTGGGATAGAGTTCCAGAGGTGTACTAGTTCAAGTCCCTGCCTCAGGCCACACTAGGCGGCCGCACAGTAAATGTGGCAACACATCCTATTAGTGGAGAGTTCAAGGGCTATAACTCCTCTTGGTGGCCTGTGCTTTACCACTTGATCATTTAGCCAAGAAGTTTGCCTAATAGCTGAACAAATGTCCTTTGTATTTGATGCAGATTTACATTATTGAGGGTCTTGATTTAAAGATAATTAAAATAAACTTGATTTCGAGGGATAGGGGTTCTCAAAACTCTTCAGCTTGTCTGCAGATAAGCTTAATAGACTGCAGATGCCACAGACCCAGCCTGGTCATCACAGGGCCCAACTTTACAATCTTCGCAAAGCATCTATCTGCTATAGCCTCCAGTTTCTTATAAAAATAAGACTGCATTATAAGCTTTATTGGTTTAGTCTTTTACTGTGTTTCTTACCTGAATCTTCAGTTCTCTACTATTTTCTATCTAATATTTGCTTGGTTCAGTGTTTGGCAAAAATAGCACTCCATGAATATTTGCAGAATGGCTTAATAAATACGTCTCAACAGCTCACAACTGTTGTTAATAGATGTTAGGCAGAAATAGGGTTCCATTGTCGAGTTAATCTAGGATGTATCAGATTAGAGAAAGTTAAATAGGCTCCTTTGCTATAGGACCTGTCATAGTGTAAACAGTCAGTATACATTGTGTGTGGAGAAGAGGAGATGGGGTGTGCTGGGCTTCCCAGGTGTATTGGTTCCTAGAAGAGTGCCTGGTATAAAGTAGTGTGTGCATGCATGTGTATATGTGTGTGTGTGTGTGTTTGTGTGTGTGTGTGAATTGTTGCTAAGGTTATTATTTATTATTGTTATTACATTTGTCTTTGGAGACGTTTTTCATAGAATTTCTTAGGACTACAGTTCCACTAGAACATGCTTTCGGAAAAGGCTGATACACCCTCTCTTTGTACTAAGAGAACTCAGTGGTTCATATTACATCAATTAGGAATTTGAAGTAATTCACTGGGGCTAGTGAGACATTTGTCTTTGCACTATCTATGACAATGTATTTTGTTAGGAAATCAACATGGCAAAACAAACTTTGGAAGGAATGCTTAATTTTTAGCAAATGAAGGGTTCAAAATACCCACTTTGGCACTTTGGAAGCTCCCATTCGTTTACTTAGAAGTGTTTATGGGCCAGTGACCTAGGAAGATGACCTTGGACTCCTTCCTGACAACAGTTTATTATTTTAATTTACTTTAGGTGTTTTAAAATAAGGACACTGCATTTGTAGTCTTCTCTTGGTAGAACTAGTGATGCAACGTGCTTAAACTTTTCTTTTTTCACTGAGTTGTGTCATTATTAAACTTCATCATGGTTTTAGGCCTGATACATCGTATTCATCAAGGTTGCTTTGAAAACTTTCTTGTGTTCTAACAGGTGAACTTGCCATTGTTTATAAACACGCCTGCAATTTTCATCCTGACCGTCCACTCAAATAGGAAATCATGACCCTGCACTCCCACTTCTGGGCACATATCTGGAGAAAAACATAATTTGAAAAGACACGTGCACCCCAATGTTCATTGTGGCACTATTTACAGTAGCCAGGATATGGAAGCAACCTAAATGTCCATCAACAGAGGGATGGATAAAGAAGATGTGGTACATATATACAATGGAATATTACTCAGCCATAGAAAAGAATGAAATAATGCCATTTTTAGCAACATGGATGGGCCTAGAGATTGTCATACTGAGTTAAGTAAGTCAGACAGAGAAAGACAAATATCATATGATATCGCTTATATGTGGAATCTAAAAAATGGTCCAAATGAACTTATTTACAAAACAGAAATAGCGTCACAGATGTAGAAAACAAACATGGTTACCAAGAGAGAAAGGAAGGGGAAGGATAACTTGGGAGATTGGGATTGACATATACACACGACTATATATAACATAGATAACTAGTAAGGGCTTAGTTTTAGCACAGGGAACTCTACTCAATACTCTGTAACGACCTATATGGGAAAAGAAGCTAAAAAAGAGTGGATGTATGTATATGTATAGCTGATTCACTTTGCTGTACAGCAGAAACTAACACAACATTGTAAATTAACTGTACTCCGATAAAAATTAATTTAAAAAAAAAAAGGAAAGCACGGTGAGAACCATGGGTTGCCTTCCTCCCTTCACTCCATTGGGCATTGTTATTTTGCAGCATCCCCACAGGCTCGTGAGAGCCTGTCTGAATCTCCTAGACTATTGCCTTTCTCTGTTGTTTTCAAAATTAAAATTCTTACTGAGCCCTGATAGACTGTGCCCTTCAGTTAACCTGTAGCTCTGAGGCCCGTCATTGTCAGAGGAGGAACTGGAATGAGCTAGATAGGATTTTCTCCCACTTTTACAATCATGATTCTTAGTGCGTATTTGCAAAATACACACATATTCCTTTATTTGGAATAAATTCTAATATTTAATCAAACATCAAACTTTCATTGACCGGTCTGTAATTACCACTGAGGTAGGTCTTCCTCCCTCCCCCCTCCCTCCTGTCCTCCCTCCTTATTCATATGAGTCCACATTTGTTCATTTCCAGGCCTTGGAGAATTTTCTCATCTTCCGTGTCAAATATAATAGCTGATGGCCATTCGGTAGCACTTGCCTGTCTGACAATGTAATGCACAACTTTCCTTCAGTGTTCTCATAAATCGGCCAGAAAGAAAGGCCTTTTGTGCCCTGGATTTCTGACTGGTAATTCCAAAGAAGGTTTCAGATTTATAAATACACATTTGGATTTTAGCACTGAGTTTTGGTTGTCAAATGGAAGAAAAAAAAGATTGCAAGCTGAGTTTATTACAGCTTGAGAAGATTTGGAAAAGGATTCAAGACAAATATTTTTGGGCTGAGAACATGTGTGAGGTCACCATGCCCTCACAGAAGTCTTCTGGTGGTGATGCTGAACGGTAATAGGATATGGAAATCTGCAGGCTATTCCTGGAACCTCCTGACTCATCCCGTTATCTGGGGAACGATTCTTATTATTTCTGCATTACTCTTCCATCTGTAGAATGCGAATGCATGTTAAGGCTCTACCCTTCAGGCACCCTTGAATCTGGGGTTGTCTGCTGGGATCCGTCCTTCAGCAACTTCCTGGAAGTGCTGGTGGAAGTGTGGGTGGGCCGGCCGGGCTCAGGCACGAGGGATGCGGGGAATTGGGATCTTGACAGAGGAGCCTGGGGTAACCGCGGAGGTCAGGAGATGTTCATCACGTTACACCCCAGAGGGTTTTGCAGGACAGGAAGGCCTGAATCGCCTCCTGCGTTTAGGGTCTGGGCATATGCCAAGGGATTAGTTGTGTGGTTTTTATAATGGCTTAGAGATGCTGAAGACAGGTGCATTTTAAAGCCTTTATAGGGTAATAGTTTCCTTTGACTTAAAAGAAACTTGGAGTGGGAGGTTGGGGTCAGCAGATGTAAGCTTTCATATACAGGATGGATAAACAACAAGGTCCTACTGTATAGCACAGGGAACCATATTCAGCATCCTATGATAAACCATAAGGGAAAAGAATATAAAAAAGAGTGTTAGATATGTATAATTGAATCACTTTGTTGTACAGCAGAAATTAACACAGGATTGTAAATCAACTATATTTCAATAAAATATATTGATTAAAAAAAGACAAGGTGAAGGAACAAATAGCAAATAAATAGAAAGCTTAGATGTATAAGACCAGCCTGCATCCATATAATACAGTCATATTTTCTGCAAAAAAAAAAAAGAAACTTGGGCGAGGTGGGGGAGGGGTGAGCAGTGGGAGGGCCACCCAGGCCCTTTCTAGATCGATTGTCATAAAATCCAAGTACGTGTACTGAGTGGGGCATGACTGGATTTCTTTATGCAAGGTCCTAGTTGTTTTCTAGGCATATCATTTTGCAGTCGTTGAACAGTCGTTGGTTCTGTTCAGTACTGAGAATGAAGATGCTGAGAGGATGCAGAGGCAGGGACGAGAGGGAACATCTGATGTTTTGGGAACACCGTGTGTAATTGGAAGGGACGGGGTCGTGCAAATGGGCGTTTGTCCTGTGGAACATGGTTGAAGATGGCTTAGCAGCGAGTGGCTTCTGTGACAAGTAGCAAGGTTACAACTAAAGCATCAAATGACCCTGATGGAAGAGACTAGAATGTACTGTAACTTCAAGGTACGTGACCGGACCATATAGCAATATTGGTCCCACTAAATGAACAATCTTACAGGGCTTGTAAAAGAAAAAAAAAATGTCTGTGGTTTAAGAAAGGCTCTTTATCCTATTTAAGCCATTTGGTTAAGAAATGAGAGAGAAAAATCACCATTTGTTATTTTCCTTGAATTTCAAGAAGCGGTGATTGAGCACAAGTCCAGGACTGAATCCTCATTAAAGGGATAAGGAGAGAGGATTCATTTCCAGGGTCCAAGTACTTGTTCGAGCAAATGATGTATCATAATTAAGCACCAAGATGTAGAGGACCCAGAGTTTAAAATGATTTTTGCCAATTAATTCTGATTAGCACGTGAAGACAGTGAGAGCAGGACCCATTATCTCACTCCACCAGCACGGAAGGCTGCCCACCCAGGTCACGTCACACAGGCACAGCTTGAACACTTGCCCAGATTCTCTCTGGATTCTTCCTCCTCTGGGGCCATCAGAGCTTGAAGACACATGAAGATGTGCAGCTTCCACCTGGCAAAGTGGTTCAAACGTCACCTTGTACTAAGGGGGACATGACTGTAGGACAGAGGGTTGGATGGTAACAGAAGTCCCTGGAAAGCTTGGTTCTTCCTTCTCTCTTCCTGAAGCCTTTTATTGGAGGTTTAATCACAGTGGCTAATATTCGTTGAAAGCTTACATTGTACCGAGTAAAAGATAAGCACACTGTATATTGTATCACAATAGTCCCGTGACATCGGTACTGTTAAAACCCATGTGGTGGATATCACACATGGCAGATATGCATGGGGATTCAGAGCCAGATCGCCTGAATTCCAGTCCCAGCTCCACCATCTACGAGCTGTGTGACTTTGGGCACTTTTCCTAACCTCTCTGAGTCCCAGGTCCTCATCTATAAAATGGGGATACTAGAGGCTCTCTGACTCATAGGGCTATTCTAATGATGAAATTACAAAATGTGTCAAGTGCTAAGCTACTTTGATAACTTTTTAACATGAACTAATAAACACGACTCTTGCTGAGCTTAAGAATATGAATTCAGAGAAGAAGGAGCTTGTGCAATTCTGTCACTGTCAGCCCAGCCAGAGGCTTTTCAAGGAGGGTTTGTTAGGAGACCTGAGCGTATTAAATTTGTTGCTCTGGGTTCCAGCTGAGGCTTAGGCTGTTGGAAGCACCCGCAGCATCTGCATTACGCTCGGGCCACATGAAGTCCCTGTGGTGTAGGATGCATTGGGTGGAAATCAGTTTGGGTTATGTGCAGAATGACCCAACTTTTGCTGGGAGTAGACTTGCTTTAGGGACGGAGGATGAAGATTGACAAGGTGTCATTTACACAGACTTCGGCTCGCTGCCGCTTGGACCCTTTGGTTCCACACGTGTGCACGTGATTTACATGCCTGTAATGCAATCAACGTTTGAGTCAATAACATCCATTTCAATCCCTGCTGAGGAATGTCCTTCTGTTGTACTAACAGCTGCTGCCGGGCTCGGGCTCATATATCTCCCAGGGACAGGGGACCCCAAACATTAATGCATCTCAACATCAAGAAGATGAGTGGGAACGTGTAGAAAGTGGGCAGTGAGGAATGTGTGAAATGCAGCTGCTTTATGGAGGTAATTTTCACTTTAGTTGAGTTATTTTCAGAGACTTTTCAAGTTGAGCAAAAAGACAAAAAAAAAAAAAATCCAATGAGCTTTGGGACAAACAGGTGTACTCATTTATTATTTCTTCTCTTATTAATGCCATTTACAGCAACATGGATGGACCTAGAGATTTTCATACTGAGTGAAGTAAGTCAGACAGAGAAGGACAAATATATGATATAGCTTATATGTGGAATCTAAAAAAATTGGTACAAATGAACTTATTTACAAAATAGAAATAGAATTACAGATGTAGGAAACAATCTTATGGTTACCAGGGAAGAAAGGGGGGTAAGTATAAATTGGGAGATTGGGATTGACATTTACACACTACGATACATAAAATAGATAACTAATAAGGACCTACTGTATAGTACAGGGAACTCTGCTCAATACTCTGTAATGACCTATACGGGAAAAGAATCTAAAAAAGAGTGAATATATGTATATGTATAACTGATTCGCTCTGCTGTACACCTGGAACTAACAGGTGTGTGTAATTTACAACATTGTAAATCAACTATACTCCAATAAAAATTAAAAAAACCCAGAAAGAAACAAAAAAAATCAAAGTCATTCCGATTATAAAGGAATGAGTGTTCATTGAAGAATATTTAGGAAAAACTAGAATTATAAAAAGAATAAATTAAACGAATTCTAATTTTCTTACCAAGAAATCAACACTGTTGACTTTTCGGATGAGTTTTTCCTCAGGTTAATGGATGGATATACATTTACGTGTGTGTAAAACGAGGATTATGCTGCGTGAAGCAATGTGTGTCTTGTGTTTTTATCCTTAGCATATATTGTAAACATTTCCCCATACGACTCAATAATCTTCAAAAATGTGATTTTGGATGCTGTCTTCTGGTCAGTTGAATGTAATTTACAAAATGATTAATCTAATATCAAATAATAAGTTTCTTTAAATTTTTCACTATTATAACTAACGTGGCAACGAGCATCCTTTTCTATAAAACTTTGTGTATCTGAATTGTCCCTTTGGATAGATTCCTAGAAGTGTATTTATTGTATCTAAGTATATAAATACTTCAAAGACACCCATACATTTTGCCAAGGGTGACCCCAGAAATATGCCAGGTTAGCGCTCCACCATCAGGGTGTGAGCATGACCGTTTCTCCTCACTAGCACTAAGAAGGTGACTGTTTAGTGCTCTGAGCTCTACTCTTTGTGTTCCGTCTTGTCTAAATTTTTATTATTTATCTTTAATTTCTAATGTTAAACTTGAAAAGTGATATTCCTTATTATATAAATTCGCTCATACTGAAATATACAAAGTGAGAAGGAAGCCGCCCCTTCCCCTTGTCAATTCCCAGCGACAGCTTTAATGAGTCGTCCGATTGGCGCCTTTCCGATTCTTGCTCCCATTTGTAACATTTTGCATATGCACAGGCAAATATTTATGATAAAATTAGAATCACATGCTATA
Organism: Tursiops truncatus; assembly: GCF_011762595.2. Taxonomy (NCBI): domain Eukaryota; kingdom Metazoa; phylum Chordata; class Mammalia; order Artiodactyla; family Delphinidae; genus Tursiops; species Tursiops truncatus. The sequence goes on from NC_047045.1 coordinate 84,672,782, forward strand.
CACTATAATGCAACTTGCCTTTTTTATTCACTTAAACTACAGACATCTTTCCATGTCAGTGTGTTGAGACAGTATTTCTTTATGTATTGTAGATGTAAAATGATCTTCATTACTCCCTTATCAGAAATGAGGCAATGAGCATCCTTATACATTCTTTTTTTTTTTTTTTTTTTTTGCCATGCCGGGAAGCTTGCAGGATCTTAGTTCCCTGATCAGGGATTGAACGTGGACCCTGGTGGTGAAGGGGCCAAGCCCTAACCACTGGACCGCCAAGGAATTCCCTATACAATCATTTTCATTTTTGATTCTACAGGATACATTTCAAATGGAATTGTTTGACCTAACTGCTTTTGATAGCTATTTCCACACTGACTCCCAAAAAATTGTGTACTAATTTACACCCCACATCAACATTGGGTGTTATTTATATTTTTTTTTTGTATTTTTCTACTCTGTTACGGGGAAAAGTATTACCTCATTCTTCTTCTAATTTGCATTTCTTGGGTTTATTACAGTTAATTGTTCTATGTCCTTTTTGTATCAGAGATGGCTATGAATTGTGACATATATTTTTGCTTTATCCACTGTATTTGGGTGGAGAAAATTATATGAAAATATTCCAGTACTTCTTGTCTTAAGACAAAAAAGTTTACATCTTCTTCCAATTACTACCTTATTTTTCTATTTCTCTTTCAAAACGAATTGTGTATGTGTATATTTCTTCTTGGCATCTCACCATGAATACTTACGGTAATCTCAAATTTAATTAGGACAAAATAGAATGTTCCCCCTAAAGTTACCCTCACACAGGCATCCCCATCTCATAAACTAGACTAGCTAGCCAGTCCCTTATGGTAAAAGTCTCGGAGTTTTCTTTCATTCTTCTCTTCCCTTCAGGGCTCAGACCAATGCCTTCAGCAAATGCTACCAATTTGAACTCAGCAAATTTCCTTAACAATTTACTGCTCTTCTCTTTGATCTCAACCCAGATTCACCTCAACGTGCTCTTAACGACTCTCCCTTCTTTTCAGGAGTCCCTGCTGCCATCATAGTCATGCCCACATAGTACGAAGCGTTTTTGCTCCAAAACGTGAATCAGATTACGTCACGTCCTGCTTAGAGCACGCCTCAGAACTCCCAACTCACCTAAAACAAAATCCCAACTTTGAACCCTGGCTAACATAACGCACTATGCGGCCTTGTCTCTGTCCTCCCTGGACCCCATCTCCCGTCCCCGTCTCTGCTCCAGCCACGCTGGCCTTCTGCAAACAGTCAAGGTCATGTCCGCCTTGAAGCCTGTTGCCACCTCTTTCTTCCACCAGGAAACCTTCCTTCCCGTGGCTGGTCCATAATATGCAGGTCTTGTCTGAATGTCATGCTCTCTCCTGTTGCCCTATTCTGATTGTCACTCATGGTGATACTTTTTAATCGATGGATGTGTGACTTGTCTCCAAGCTCCGGGAGCGTCTGCTTTATTCATTTCTCTGCTTCTGATGCCTGGAGCAGGGCCTGGCATATAACAGGTCCATGATAATTGTTGACTTAACTAATGACTAGGTGGGTAAATACCCATTATACCTGCATTTTCTTATGACCATGCCTTATTTATGTGGTTCCCTCAGGCTGGAGTTCACTAATCTGTTTGTTCTGTTTTTGAGATAATTTCTAATCTTCTGTCCTTTGAGGCCTTTCTCAGTCCTTAACCTGATGTGATCTCCCCCTTCTCTGAATCCCTGCAGCATCTTATGCTTCTCAACAACACTTACCCTTTGCTCCATATTTCATGGTCATTTATGTCTGTGTCTAATTGCTCCAATAGAATTTGAGAATCTTAATGGCACGAATGATGTGAGTCTTAATGACACAAATGATGTGTTTCTTAACCTGCTTCTCTCACAGCCCCCAGCAGGTCCTCACACACAGAGGGAGTGCTCTAGGAATATTTGCTTAACTGAGCCCATTCTTGCTGTCATAGGATGGCATAGTATTTTAGGGCTGATAAAAATACTTCATGGAATATGCTGTGATCTAGTTCCCAATTTTAAGAAAAATATTCTGACCTTGGTCCTAGTTAGAGCTTTATAGATTCTGAACTGGAGCTAGGCGGGAGATGGCATGTGAGGTCGTCAGAGTCTGCTACCGGTTAGATCTGAGAGACTTAGGTGGCAATTCTATCTAAAATCGCTGCTACTCTTTCTTCCCTACTCAAAACTCATTAGACTATCTATGGAAACAGTCCTCCCGCCTCTATTTTTCTTAATATGACAAACCCAAGTTGGCTCTGCTAGTCTCTCCACGTATCTCCAAGGACTGTCATATTTCTAGTTTCCTGATGAATTGGGCTGCTGGTAGCTGACATCTCTGAAGTGACGTGGCTGGTGACATCACCGTAGGGTGTCTGCGCTCTGTCTAAGTGACATGGCCTGACAACAGCTCAGCTTCCCCCTCTGGCCTGAAGGGACCAGGAAGGGAGTGCCTGCAGGCGGGAACATGGAAGGCAAACCCACAGGGAAGGAGGCATCTTGGGGCTCTCAGGGCGGATGGCATAGACAGCTGAGGAGTTAGTGGAGGGAGAGGACGTGCTCTGACATTTTCCGGTGCCTCCCTGAAACCTTTCTATGAAACAACACACCGGGGGCAACGCCCTCCAGAAAACAGGCTTTAGCACAGTCAACTGGCACGTGACTTTGCTAGAACTTTAACCTTGCTGCCAAAAGTCATCTTTTGCCTCACCAGTCTCAGATGCTCTGCAGGACAGCCGATCCTAAGTGCATTTTTGACAAAAGCAGCACAAATTAGAAACAGGGTCTTTTTTCCTTCTTTTTTCCCTCTCTTAATTTCCTTTGTATTATTCCACTGTCAAGTTTCCAATACTATAATTTCATCTGCTACCAAGACGCCGGCGATAAACCATTTGCCTTGACACAGTCATTATTTTAGGGCTTCGTATGGAAGTTGCTCTGCTTAAACACATTGTAGGATTGATTTTTGCATTTCTTAATGCCTCGAGCTTTTCACTTACCGCACATCTTTTAAAGGAGCAGAGACGAGACAGCGGATCTTGGCTTTGCCGGTGGGAGCTGGCTGTGGAGAGTGGCAGGTGCGAGTGCAGGGGACAGAGATGGCCGGGGGGCTGGGGGGTGGTGAGGCTTCTGTTATTCTAAGATGTTGGTGGACAGTGACCGGCAAATCTCACGAAAGTATTGGAAGGAGACGAAAATTCTGCTTCACTGTCATACATCCACATGAATGTTCACCTTTTAGAAACAACCGTTTCCCTCTTAGGAAAACCATCAGACTGGAGGGAATGGGCAGGCTCGTGCATGGCAGCATTAAAGAAATGCATCCCTTGATGATGGACTGACTGGAAGGCATCTAACTGTGAGGATGGCTGGTGTAGACATAGGAGGAGAAGGCAGTTCACCCAGTTCTAGCATGGGATGCCCAAGGGCACTCCTGGAGCTTGAAAAGGACTCGGAAGTCTTGCTTCCCCTGGAGGTGGTAGCAACAGCACCGACCATAGTGACTCCAGCTCAGCTCACGTGTGTTGACCCCTTTGTGAGTGCAGGTGTCGGCTTCAGCCGGTACCCGTCTGATCTCAGTTTACCCTTCCAGGGAGGCAGTTACCATTCCTAGCCCATTTTAGAGAACAGGATACTTGAACTTTGAAGGATGAGATAACAGGTCCAAAATGGCAAAGTATCAAATGTTGGATCTGAGAGTCATACCCAGGTCAGTCTGATTGAGTCCCTGCAAATTCATGATCACAGTGTCTCATGCTGAGGAATCCAGGGACAATTCCAGCCTTTTGTGTTTGGCACAGTGAGGACAAACGTGTTTTTTTTGGCTATTTGGTAGAAATCAGAGTAATTCCGTCCGGCACAAGGAGACTTCCTACACTTCAGGCACCGTTACTGCTATATCCTGCTGACCTGGCATGCACAGCTGTGTCCTCCTTCCCCCCAGGTCACTGCAAGACAAGTATCAAAGTACAGGAGGGGTAAGGACAGGGTTCTTAGCTCTGTGTCTGTGCTACGTGCCTGAAGGGGAGGAGGAGCTTGCATAGAACCAGCTTAACGTGGACAACACTGGCCAACAAGGCATGGAAGTTACACTCAAAACCCTCAGAGGATCTCTGGTTTCAGGAGTGGAAGACGATGTTGGGAAATGCTAAGCTTTTGAGGGAGCTGATACCCAGAGGCTGATTCCTGGTCAATAGTAGCCTGAGTTTTTCCATTTTATTGTATCACACTGTTTGAAATCAACATGCCTACAAAGTGATGAACCTTCTGGGTTGTCATTGGGCCCTAAAAATACCAGATGCCTTTTGAAGGGCTAATGAATTATTAGTCAGGAACACATTAATATACATTTATTTAAAGGGCTTTCTTCCTAACACTTAGTTAAGATTAACTGCACCAAGGAAAGGGCAGTTTTATTTGGGCAGAGATGAAAGGAGACTTTCAAACGTGTAGAAGGCAAATGAACATTGACCAAGTGCCTACAATGTACCCAATTCTGTAAGGCAACGTGGACGCTATTCCTTCCACTTGATAGAGGAGGAAACAGACTCAGAGAAGAAGAAAGGTGAGCAGAGGAGGCCAAGAGGGAGCCTATTAGGACAAAGCCATGTTATGGAAACTTCTAGAAGTGGGGGGAGAGGTGGATAACCATGAGTCCCCTTTCTCTAGACTTCATGCAAACACCGCTTTCTGCTAACAGTCTTTTTTCGGTCAAATTCCAGTAGCCTAGGTTAACACCTTCTTTTGTATTCAAACATGTTTCCTAGACATTCAACCCCAGCTGCATTTGTTGGACTGGGATGTTCCAGTGTCTCCTCTCCACCCACTTACAGACCATCTCCTAGGACTGGTTTCTCTTCAGATGGTTGGCTTTATCCATTACATGTGATTCTTGGGAATTTCAGTCTCAGGAAGGTCTTTGGTTTCCAAGTTATTTTGGACACTTTATTTCTGCCCCGTGTAGTAACAATACATTTCTCTAGAGAATGGGAATATTGATAAGATGAGGTAATCTGAAAGAAAAGAGCAGGGTCCCCACAAGTGGTTGTGACTTTCATGCAAAGAGGCCAGGCTGCAGCCATGGGGGAAGTGGTGGTTGACATCACCTCCACTCTCCGACCCCTGTACCTGCCCACGTGGATGAAGAAGCTGCATGCACCAGCATAATTCTTTATTTTTATTTTTTACATCTTTATTAGAGTATAATTGCTTTACAATGGTGTGTTAGTGTCTGCTTTATAACAAAGTGAATCAGCTATACATATACATATGTTCCCATATCTCCTCCCTCTTGCGTCTCCCTCCCTCCCACCCTCCCTATCCCACCCCTCCAGGCGGTCACAAAGCACCGAGCTGATCCAGCATAATTCTTGAGAAGAGACGGTGAGTGCTACGAGCAGCCCTGACTGTGTGGCTGCTCAGGGGAGCAGGGGTTGCAGAAAGTATTGCAGATCCGGCCCCTGAATTGCCTGCCTGCCAGGGGTTCCTCCAGCCAGGTGACCCCACCTCCATTTCAACAAGGCCACCATCATTGACAGCATTCTGTGTCCCCTCACTCAGGATGTTAATCAGATTAAGCATATTATATTTTTCTTCTCCATCAAATCCTTAATATTGTGTTTGAGAATAATTGCAAGAGATTGTTTTTTTATTTTATTTTGATTTGTTTTATTATTTTATTTTATCCACTTAGGATGTCAGGGCCTCTTGAACTATGTATGGAAATTTAAGGACCATAATATGGAAATTTTTACTTGGAGTCCAAATCTCTGGCACTTTGGTCAACATATCAGTAGGGGTTGTATGGTAAAATTGTTTCCATAAAGTTCTATTTTGGCAAACTCTCACTCACTCAATAACTGTACCTACTACGTGTCCGGAACTGTGCCAGAGTGGCTGGGGATATGGTGAACCAGACAGAGCCCATTAGGAAGAAGCAGATGTATATATTATATACATACATCTGCACATGAAAGAAAGTGTGATACCACACATGATGTATTGTCAGCTGCAAGGTTTCTCAATGACAGCACATTTGCCACCTGAGTCCAGATAATTCTCTGTTGTGGGCTGTCCTGTGCAAGGTAGGATGCTTCGCAGTATCCCTAGCCTCTACACATGTAAAATCTAGTAGCACTACCCAGTGAGAAGTCCTGAGTGAAAGGGAGTTGAAGGGACACCTTGGGGAAGATGGCGGCCCTAAACAGAACCTGGCAAGGAAGCAGGATCGGGCATGTGGCTTCCAAGGTGGGAGCCAAGGAGCCTTCTCCAGGTAGGAAGAAAGCTCAAGAACATGGAATTAGAGATGCAATTGTACTTAGAAATAAGAAGTCATTCCTTAGGAAGAAATAGCTAGTGTTTACTGAGCACTAGTTTTATGTCAAACGTTTTAAATGCGCTGCCTGATGCAATCTTCACAATTACTCATCAGATATGAAGACTGAGGCTAAGGAAGATGCAGACACATGTTCAAGTAACAGCGTTGGATCAGAAGACACAGGCATTTCTCTCTGGGCTCTGAATCAGTCAATATTCTAAAAATAGATCGAATCCTGTGCCAGGTGCTATTCCCATCGCCTCCTTGCTTTGTCAAGATCCCGAAACAATGAAGATCAGGCAGTGGGAAACTATGCCTTTAAGACAAAGGGGTCATTTTTCATTTAGGAAACGGAGGTAGGAAGCAAGGCTCGTTGGAGAAATAATACTCATGTAACTCATTTAAGGATATCCGTGTGCTTTCTTAATGGGAGCGCCCCTGTTCATAATCTCTCAGTGGCTCACTGTCTCACTCAGAATGAGTCAAAATCTTCCCAGTGAATGTCCTCCCCCACCTCTCAGACCCCCTTCTTACCCACCCCCTAACCAGTCACTGGGACCACTGCTGCTGGGGGCTCCTGGAACCCTGGCCACGTCAGACATTGGCCCACGGTGATTCCTTCCCCTAGAATGTTCTTGCCCGGTCAGCTGTGTGGCTAGCTCCCTCACCTCCCTCAACTGTCTATTAAAACAGCACCTCTCTGTAGGACTTTCCCTTTTCTCTACCCAAATGATCTTCTGACTTACTATGGATTCTACTTATTTAATTTCCTGTCCAGCTTCCACTTCTAGAATGCGAATTCCACAGAGATGAGAAGTCTTGTCTGTTATTCTCACTGCTGTAGACCTTGGAACAGCGTCTGGCACGTAGTAGGTGCTATTAAAAATAGTTTTGAACCAATGAGTAAATTTCCTCGTTGGGCAGGTTGGTAGGATAAAATGAAACGTTCCTGAGAAAGGCACATCCAAGTACGTGAAGAAGGCTGAGCGCCATCATGAGAACCTAGTTCTGTCTGTCTCCTTGAGCCTCTCTGCCCACCTGCCCAGTGAGCCACTGGTCCTGGGAACAAGGCTGCAAATGTGACTTGGTGCTTTTGTGAATAGTCACGGTCTGTTGGATCCTTATGAGTCTGAGCTTGCCTTAGCATGAAAAGAATAATCACGTTTGGGGGAATAAAACTAATTATTCCATATGGCTTAATACATCTAATAACTGTTTAATAAAGGATATAAAAATTTCCCTGCTTTTCACCTTAGTAAATGTCACTCAGTCTATAACCTAATTACTTCAATTTTCCATTTAGGAAATTAATTCATTTCGAAGGCATGAAAAAGCAGCTGAGAAATTTTTCTTTCTGGCCAAAGACTTAGAAACTCAGATGAGTTCAAAGACCTCCCAGCCCACCGAGGTCAAGAACAGAGCTTTCAAGTCAGCTAAATGGACTTCCACTTATGTCCCTGCTCCTTGAGTTTGACCTGAAGTAAATCAATTAAAGCAGATACAAGATTCTCAGGTTTCTCTCTGTCCCTTTCTCACTTTCAGTTTCTTCCTGCAGGGGACTTGCCTGATACAGAAACAGCTTAGTATCAACATTAAATAAGGTAGAATGGACCTGGTGTCTCTGGATCATAGTTTTCTAATCGTGAAAAGTAGAGGAGAAATAAATTGTGTTCAGTACCTACTGTGTGGGGGACATTTAGATAGGCATTTGGCATATCTTTTCTTATTTAATTCCCATACCTTTTGAACTGAATAAATGAGCAGATGAATATTGAACACATAAATCTTATCTAACATTTAATGTGTACCTACTACCTTCTAAGTATTATGCTAAGTGTTTTACCTAAATTTTCTAAATTCACGTAACAACTCTACAAGGTAAGAACTGTAATTGTCATTAGCCTTATCTTCTAGATAAGAAAGTATGTGTTCCGTGAAGGTCAATAATTTGTCCAAATTGCTTAGTTTCTAAGTAGTAGAGCTGGATTTTGAGGTGCTATTTTTTCCTAGGTTGAACAAAGTTCAACAATTTTCAATACCTTTTTCAAGATCACCAGGCTAGTACGTGGCAGGTTGGACTGCAAAGCGTTTCTTCATTACATGACAGGTTCATCATCTTCTAAGTGGTTTCACGCAGCCTACACGATGCTCCATTTAACCTGAGATAATCCTTGGGTGCAATACTGTGATTGGCTGCAAAGACACCTGCCCTGCAGTGAGCACGTGTATGAGCGGAGCTGAAGTCTGCAGCCTCTGTGGGCCCCTCTGCGCCACTGCCCACAGTGCTGGGCTTCTGATCTTCCCGAGACAGAGAAATCCCCACAAAGCGGGGGATTTCCTGTCTGAAATGAAGACATTCCTCAGCAATGAATGAACAAGAGACAGGCAGTTTTCTTTTTTTTCTTTTTTTTAAATTTTTATTGGAGTATAGTTGGTTTACAGTGCTGTGTTAGCTTCTGCTGTTTTCTTTGAAAAGAGGCATATACCCTCTTTGGCAGGACCCCCCTCAGTTACCTTCAGAGGCTAAGCTTGGTCCAAACGATGTCCCTGACGCAGGCTTCTTGAGGCTGGGATTGACGGTGGGGATCGGGTAGCCGTGGGCTGGAGCGGTTTGTTGGACTACGGCAGCCTCTTTATAAAAACCCACTCACCAAATGCTCGTTCCTAGTTGTCTTTGAGAAAGGAGACGAACAGATCCTTGGCTTTTTGTCCGTCTCACTTAGTGATAAATACTGATTGTGACTAGCTGGCAAGTGCTTACTTCTCCTTCCTCTGGCTCTCTCCCACAGCAAGGGCAGAAGCATCCAGCCCAGTGAACTTGTGGGTCTACCTGGTGCTAAGCCGACACCTTTCCCAGGGCCCAGCTTAGCCCCTGCTTTGAACATCCGGGTCCTCAGTCAGTGTCTGTCACTCATCCTGGAATGTGGGGATATCTGGTCACTGTCCACACATGGGAAGAAGAATGATGCTCTTTTTCTTAAACCACCTGACACAGTTCCCTGGGGAGGGTGTTTAGACAGAAGGATGAAGGAGGGTTGTGGGCAGATTGCTTAGACTTTGTGGGCTTTGCAGGTGTACGGGGAGGGCTACAGTAGGACTTGACAGCCAACGGAACTCATTAAGCAGTTCTTGGGGGACTGGGTGTGTTTAAAGAATCCACTGATGGGAATACAAGTGCCACCTCCCTCTCTCTCCTGATCTGCCAACTTTAAATGCAGACAGATCGATAGGCTATTGTTATTAAAAAGAATAATCAAAATGATTTTCCTAAAAAGAGCAAAGTTCTTTTCAGAGCATGATGGATCATTCACTTCTAAAACCTAGAAATTGCTGGTGAAGAAGATCGTGGGCTTTCCCTCTTAATTTTACACATTTAAGAATTCAAACCTGCATGAGGCTTGTTGTAGGAGATTGATGGGGAGGTACTGGTAGGGTTTAGGATTCTAGACATGAACCAGTGGGCTTGTCCCCAATTCACACCGCCTACAGCAGATGCTTCCTGTGCTCTTGTCTGATTTCCTAAGATTCTCTACTGATGATGTTCACCACTAGAATTTAAAGGATAAAAAGACAAATTGAGCTTGGTGAGCAAAAAATACGTTGTTTACTGAGGTGGGGATGAGTGTACAATATATATCTTAACAGTTACATTTTAGGTGGAGCATATGTCCAGAAGTTATAAGGTTTAATATTTTAAGAGTCAAGGAAAAGAATCGTAATTCATTTTTGTTCATCAGGATTGGAAACCTGTTAGGAATCATGTAGGATGCTGGGAAGAGCAGTTCTTTGTGGTAGTAAGAAATTGGCCTCTGGTTCTGCATAAGAGGAAACAGGAGAATGGTTGAGTGTCTGGCAGGGTCAATGCCTCAAATGTGGCCTGATTTGAAATTGTGCCATGTTTTGGACACATCAAGACTACATTTTATTTATTTGTATTTTCTATTTTTATAGTGAGAATTTATTAGTTTTAAAGAGAATAATCTGTTTTATAAAATATAAAGGATGCATATTTCGCATCCTTTTCAAAATGTGATGCAACTTGGCATATAGATGTTTACTCTTAAGGAGGGAAGCCAGACTTCTTGAAGGAGGTGAAGGCCATGTGGACAGCACGTAGCACAGAGCTGGGATGCGGCAGGGACTTCGGGAATCAGAACTGTGACACTGTTGCTGTTTTATTTGCCTTCTTAGTTTCCAAATACCCTGCATTACAGTAAGTCGAATCACATGAACTTGGTCATATTTGCCTATTTGTGATCTACAAAAATGGCCACCTCATACGAATCAACCTCATAATAATAGGTTATGGTCATAGTAATAGGGAAGCACAGTAATAGTAACCTCCAAATAAAGAGTTATCTGTGGTTGCCGGGTCCAAGGAATCAAGGTGGGAGCGGGGAAATCTGCACCCATGGACAGCGTGGAGCTGGGCTCGGGGAGCTGGAATTGTCGATGGAGTTCTTTATGGGAAGGCTTCCCAGCTCTCCCTCTCCCTTGCCCGTCGGGAATGGTCCAAGGGAGGACTTGGGAACCTCAGGAGTAAGACTGAGGTAGGCTTGGCTGGCTCCTTTCTCCATCGCAGGGGTCTCACGTGGGCATGCGCATGTGCAAGATGAGGGTGAGTGATTGTAAACAAGCTTCCAGGTGAGGGAGGGCGGAGGCTCCCTCCCTCATCCTGGTTCACCGTAGACTTTTACAGGACAGTGTTCCAAGTCCTTCAACAGGCTGCTTCAGGCGTCTTAATTAACTCCCTTATCTTTTAAGCCTCATTACTTGCTTGAAGGTATTTTGGTGCAACTGGTAACTCGCCAAACAACCTCTCCACCCCCCAACAATATTCTAAAGCTCAGCTAATGTCTATGAAGTTCCACTGAAGAATTATTATTTTTTCTCAATCTATATGTTGCAAATAATAAATGCAAAACTGTGTTTTCTTACCAAAAAAACCTGTTTTCTTGTGGCATATTTCTGATTTGGACTTTGGAGCATTTTGAGCCATTTTTAGAAAGTATTTTCTATAAACAACATCTTTCCCTGAAAAGGTCCTGCAAAATCAACTGATTCTTAGGGTGAGATATTCAATAATGCACCTTCAGTGTCTTTCATATGTCAGAATCAATTCCAGAACAACACACACAACTTTGAGCTTTAAAGATTGGTGACCTTAATAACTTTGGCAAAAGACCTTGTGAGAAATCACTGTGAAGGATTCGTTATTGCTACACACCATACACGGAAATGACTCCAACTTGCCCTCCCAGGTACTTATCAGTATTGCTGCCCAAAGCCAAAAGACATGCTCCTCTTGACCTTCTGAATGTATGTTTTAATGATAATAATGCTACCAGTTAGCTGTAACAGGTTTAACAGGATAAACCCTGAAATTACAGTGACTTAATGCAATTGAATTTACTGCTTATATAATCATCCAACATCGTGTTCAACAGATGGTCTTCCACACAGTGATTCAGGGATCCAAGCCCCTTCCCTCTTTTGCTCCATTGTTTTTGACACGTGGCTTCCACGTTCACTGTGGGAAGGGGACAAAGGAGTAGTGAAAGCACATTAGCCTCCTAATTAAAAGACAACATGACTTCTGTTTACAGTCTCCATTAATAAGAGCTAGTATCATGGCCCCATCTAAATGCAAGAGGACCTGGAAAATTCTCTTCCTTGCAGCTCTATGCTTTGGAAGGGGAACACACATCTTTGTTGGACAGCTGACTCGGTGACACAGTACAGTATCATTCTTTTGCTTTGTTATGTTAAAGAAGCAAGATATCCTAATGACATGCGCTTGGGATTTTTTCCCAAAGGATTTTGAAGAGTATACAGTCTTGAAAAGTTGCTTCTTCTTTCAGAATCTGCCTTCTCCTTGAATGGACAAATTGCCTGGGTGTGACTGTCCATAGCTTCTGCAGGGTCTTGCCTCCTTGACTTGTACTCCATTGACTCTGGGAAGGAGTCTCCTTCCTTCTTGTTGGAGCCGGCATTTCTATTAGAAATGACACCTTTGATTTCTGTGACATGCAGCGATGTGGTGTCATTAGGGAGATGTTTTTCTTGGGCCATTATAAACGTCAAATTTGGTTCAGTCAGAAGGTACTTTTGGAGCAATTCACTGTGAATGCTGCATGCAAGGTAATTCCACAAACTCGTCTAGGAAATCTCCAGTATTGCGTGGTTGAGACAACTGACATAGCTTTCCAATGACTCAGAGACGTGCTCACCAGGTTCCTGATTTCATTTGTACAATGTGAATCTCTAAACTATGATAGATGGCTCTGGTTCAGTGTGTGCCATGATTCTACAAGTGCAATAAGTATTTTATTCTTTCGTACAGCAGAAACATGGAGGGATCTTTGTGGATAAGCAGTGTTGGATAGGAGCTGGAGCTTTAAAATCAGACCTTGTAACTCTATAAACTTCAGTTTTCTTATCCGATGGGAACAAAACTAGTGGTCATGTTGTGGGAGGGCCATGAGGACTGAGGGAGGTTATTCAAGTAAAATACTTAGCCCAGGGTTTGGAACATAGTAAGTGCTCAATAAGCAGTAGCTCTTCTCTTCCTTTTCCTTTTGGGTTAGTTTCCTATTGCTGCTGCAACAAATTACTGCAAGCAAATGTCTTATCCTACAGTCCCCTGAGTTAGAAATCCAACATGGGTTTCACAGGGCTAAAATCAAGATGTGGGCAGGGATGATTCCTTCCGGAGACTCTGGGAGAATCTGGTCCCTTACCTTTTTCAGCTTCTTCAGGTGCCCACATTCCTTGGTCTGTGGAGTCTTTCTGCATCTTCAAAGCCAGCAACAGCAGGGAGAGTCCTCCTCCATCGTATCCCATGGCTCTAGCCCACCGTTCCGTCTCTGTTTTCCATGTGTAAGGACCCTTTGATTACTTTGACAACACTGGATCATCCAGAATTAACTCTCCACCTTAAGGTCAACTGATTAGCTACCTTAATTGCATCTGCCACTTTAATCCCTCTTTGCCAAGTAGCCTAACATATTCACAGGTTTTGGGCATTAGGATGTGTTCAGCTCTGGGGGCAATTTTTCTGCCTACCATACTTTCTTCTCTTTGTTGTCATTAAACTGTTGGAACCCTTTAACTGCTGATTTACTTGGTGCATTGCTCTTTTTTGTTTTTCGAGCGGACTCCTCTTACTGTTGGAATCTTCTGAAGTAGTTTTTGGTGTCTAATTCCTGTTTTTGCTCCAAAGCAACTATTTTAAGCACAGTGGAACAGAATAGAGATAGGGATCTATTATTTACCAGTAGCTATTAAAAGCGAAATAATAATGCATATTATAATTTATCTCCCTCGGAGGCTCTCATGCCACTGGAATATACGTCAAGTTCGGGAGCCAATACAAACCAGCAATGGATGTGCAAACATTCGCTGTGCAAGGCATTGGTTCCCACTAAACAGTTCTGGAATGACTGCACATTAACTCAGTGCACTGTGTAGGATACTCAAAAGGACAAAAACAGAAATTAAAATAAAAAAAATCCATTGTTGTTGAACTTGCTGTTCTCTGACACACAGCCCCTTCTCAGGGTCTGAGAATTGAGGATTGGACCAGGTCATATACCAGCGCTGGTCCTACTGTTGGTATCTGCACCCACTCTTTCCCTTCTCTGTATCCTCTCATAGGGCTTCAAAGGGACTTGAAAGATAGTTCCTTGTACAGAAAAGATACTCTGCTCAGTGGGAAGGGAGGACCTGTTCATTAGCCTTGAGCATCTCTCTGACACCTGATACCGCTTGCCCGCAGCAGCTGTCTCTGGGCTTCCGTCCAGTTTTCTCACGCTGGGCTGGCCTCTCCAGCCTCTACCTACCCCCTCTCCGAGGTTTGCTGCAGGGGATGCTCCTGTCCAGCCCCCGCCTGTGCCTGGAAGCTGGCTGATGGGCTCCAAGAGGGAGGAGGGAGCAGAGCGAACCCTGGGCCTGGCTGGGAGAGAAACCAGCCTCAGAGGAAGCAGAGCAAAGGAGCAGGGATTGGAGAGATGTTGATAAATTCCATTTAGCAAATGACACAATACGTGTTCAGGCACAATGGCCTTTTCCACAGGCAGATCATCCCCGCCAGAGGCTCTGCTGTGTAAAAAAGGAAAGGAAAAAGCCATGGAGCGCTGAAGAGGGGGGCGGGGGGCGGGCTGCGCGGGGCAATCAATGCCGGCCTTTGTGCTGCCTGACATTTGAGGGGCTTGTTATCGGCGACTGCGGCTGCTTTATCTAAATGTATCTCCCCAGCTGCCAGGCGCTGATGGGTGGGGGGCGCCCCCGATGGCCCAGACATACAGAGATGCCGTGCCTCTGGCGGGCGGGCGTTGTCACTCTCCAGCTTCCCTCTCAAAGGCAAGATGATACGTGTCCTTTCTCTCTTTGTTCCATCTGTTGACTTGAACAAACAACGAAACAGAAAAACCCGACCCCAAACAACACCACCACCCAGTCCCAAACCAACCAAGCCTGTGCGGCAGGCAACCCAGGTCTGCGGAGGGACAGACACGAGAGGGGAAGCGTGCATCACTTCTCCGTTCAGACCAGATGCTGTTCTCTGGCGTTGTCCTTCTGTCCCAGGCTGTCTGGCACCCAGCCCTTCTCTCTGCTGTTTGGTCCCTGACGTGAGGCTCTGAGGAGGACAAAGCCACCCTTTGCGGTTTTGATTTTCCTTCATAAAGTCTAACTTTTGTCCAGGCCCACACCTGCAAACTTGTCTCCCTGACCCAATGCCCAGCACACATCATTCTTGACCAAATCACTCACTGGTATTGGAGAAGAACACAGGCTGGGCACCTGGTGTGATCTGAGGCGGTCAGTACCAGGGACACTGAGAGGCCATCTCACGACGGCTAGGATGACTTCTATCCAAAAACCCAAAAACAAAGGCAAGCATTGTTGAGCATATGGAGAAAAGGGAACCCTTGCATGTTGTTGGTGGGAATGCAAAATGGTGCACCCGCTATGGAAAAATGGAAGTTCCTCAAAAGATTAAAAATAGAGATACCGTATAACCCAGCAATCCCATTACTGGATATTTATCTCAAATAATTGAAATCAGGATCTTGAAGAGATACCTGCAGTCCTATGTTCATTGCAGCATAATTTACAATAGCCAAGACATGGAAGCAACTCAAGTGTCCGTCAATGGATAAATGGATAAAGAAGATGTGATATACACATACAATGGAATATTATTCAGCTGTAAAAAGGAAGTCAGTTCTATGATGTGCAACAACATGGGTGAACTTGAGGACATTATACTGAGTGACTTAAGCCAGTCACAGAATAATAAATTATGCCTGATTCCACTTAACAGGAGGTCTTTAAAATAAGTAAATTCAGAGAATCAAAGGGTGGCATGGTGGTTGTCAGGGCCTGGGGAGAGGGGGAAATGGAGAGTGCTTATCAATGGGCATAACATTTCAGTTGTGCAAGATGAATAAGTTTCTAAATATCTTCCACACCACACTGTGCCTGCAGTCACTACTGACGTCATGTCCACTTAGAAATTTATTGAGGAGAAATCTCATCTTAAGTGTTCTTACCACAATAACTTAAAGTTAAAAAAAAAAATACTGAGGTCTCTAGCACCAGGCAGGCTTCCACGTACCACTGTAACCTCAGGCAGTGACTTCGCCTTCAATTTCCCCATCTGTAAAGTGACAACAATGTCCACCTTTTAAGGCCATTGTGAGAATCAAATGAATCATCACTGCCAGTTGCCGGGAGCGTAGTAGTTTCTCAGTGTGTTTAATTTACCATTTTCTTAGGAAAGGTTACACTAAAACTATTTGAAACATGCGGTTGGAGTCTCCTTATCATCTGGATATTTCCAGGAAAAGAAGTTCTTCCCAGGCCCATATGGATGAATTAATGTATGGCTAAACTAATGAGTTCTCACATTGGTCTATTTTTATGTCCCCTCTCTCAGTCCAACATTTAGATACTTCCCTCCCTACATTTAAAGTATGTTTCTCCTATCATCAATCTATAAGTTCTTGCATTATGCATGCTGTTATAAAGGAAAAATAAATAGGAGGAATAAAGAAGTATCGTGTTTAGGGAACCCCTGTGCAAAGGGTACCAGCTGAATGGGGAAGGCTTGTTGGTGGGTGAGGTGTCCTGCTGTTGACCACTGATCGGCAGGTCTGCAAAGGCTGTTCTTCCAAGCTGTTCATGGATTCCTTTATTTTTTAAAGACCTGATTAAAGTTACCGCTGCTGCTTAAAAGGTTTGAGGATCTGCATGGAAATGTCATCTCAGAGCTGGACATAGATTTACACTTGCTTAGAGCTAATGAATCCAATAGGATGGGTGTTACTGGTGAAATTAACCATTTTTCCCCTAATGTGAATTTCTGCTATTGTGTTGTCTGAGAAAAATATCACTTAATGCCAAAAAGAAGTTTTAAAATCCATAGATAGAGTGATATTCATCATCTGTATTATCTGCTTAGTAGCCACAAAGGATTCTTTGCCAAATATGATAATTAATTAGCTCCGTACTTCAATTCCCAGGTGACTGTCTCTCATTAGGGGCTGAAGTGGCCCCTCTGTGTGGCCGCTCGGCTAGCTGAGCTGCTCAGCCGATGGTGCTTGGGGAAGCTATATAAAGAGAAACAACGTCAGTATAATCATAGGCAAAAAAGTCAGATGCTTGGGATGTGATTTATAAGCTTGGTGTTTCTTTTCTTGACAGATGTAGTAAGTAGAAGACTTGAGATTGAGATGTGGGCTATTATTGAAATAAGGAAACAGTACCCTTATGATCAGTATCACCGACAATTCTGAATGCAGGAGAAAACGAAAAACCAAGCCCTTTAAAATACATTTGGCATTTTAAAATGTATTGCTGCACTTTGCTCTTCCGTAATTCGGTTTCGACTTGGTTGTAGGATCTGATTTAGTTTGGAGCGGCTGTCTGCATCATTCTGTTATTGTTAATGCTATGCTGGAAAGAACTGAAGCGTAAAAGGCCTTCTTTGTTCTCAGGGCAGCAATGACTTCTGTGTTCTGAAGGTTGAAGGAAAACGGGGTATCTTATTTTGTTCTTTGGAACACCCCAAAGAATGAAATAAGCAAGTAGTAAAACTGAAATTGCAGGTATGTATTTTTTAAAGAGAGACACTGTGCTGTCTCTTTTTCCCCTGGTAATGTTTGGTCATCTCAGCAGAAGATTCACATGCTCCCTGCTCTGCCCTGCCTGAGTCCCAGCAGGATGCCCTACAAGTCCCCTTTCCTCCTGCCACCCTCTCTGACCACGTGTGGGCATCCATCCACACACACGTGTGCAACATCACCTTCGGGAGAATTTCTGTTTCTGCAAAGCCAAGGAGCCTTAGCGAGCCAGCAACTCCCAAGAGCATGTTTACATCAGTCTGAACTTCATGGCAGCTGAAATATTCATGAGGTGTCCGTGTGTGCCCGGTGGGATCACACTAGCTTCGGTGGCAGTGGACAGCGTTGATGACACGCCGCCCCCTCCTGTCCCCGGTCCCTCCTCACCCTCCCTACTTCGCTGACACTAACACTTGTCCCGAACCCTTTCTTAATGCTGTAACATAATTCATTAGGACAGCCTTAATGAGCTGATAATTAGTCTGGTGGGTGGAGGTAAAGAGGGAGGGAGCTGAAATGCCAGACTCAGAGAAAGTCGAGCGGGCTGGGGCGTCTTAAAGGGCCCTGAGAGAGCTTTTTGTCAACAAAAATGGATGACGCTTGCAGGCAGTAAAACTTTCAAATGACCTTCATGTCAAAATATTAGGCTGCCATTTTTCGCCGGATGGTAGTTTCATAAACATAAAAAGCACACATCTCATTCAGAGTGCGGCAAAATTTGTCTCAAATAGGCGGAGCTCCCCCCTTTTTTAGAAAGACTAATGTGGGCTCCATATAGTGGAGAAAATGACATAATGTCCCAGCCTTTCACTTCAGCTGAAATAGATATTTACAGCCGGCTCCTGTGCTCTCTCCGGCTCTTCCTTTTCTTATTCTTCTTCATTTTTTTTTAAAGGAAAACACTAAATGATGTACATGGATATATGAATAGGAGAGAAAGATATAAATCCCAGAGAAATTTTGCTTGTTTTCATTCAGGAAAATTGCGCACTGAGTTCTTCAATTTACAGAAAACGCAAAGGCATTAATGGTCCCCTAACGGTCAGAAGATGGAGTTAGGATGAACTGTTCAAAGTAACTCTTCTTAATGGGAGAAAAAATTCATCACAACTATGAACAATGGATATTTTTACTTTACAGAAATCATTTTCTTCTCAAGGTTAAGCTGCAGGAAGGCAGATAGATGTTTGATTTTGCACAGTCTAAATGAGAGCAAATGTAAATATGTTCCAAAGGATGTGTCATTTCTCCTCTCCTCCAGCTTTGTTGAGCTCCCTTGTCTAGGGATGACCAGGGACGTGGAATACATAGGACCCGACCAGGTAACGGAGGACTGGTGAGGCTTTCTGATTTCAGCAGCACAGTCACAGCTAAGGAGCAAATCCGAGGTTGTGTCATCAGGTCTGGGGAACGAGAAACAACGATGATTGGAGGAGGACAGGAAATCCAGTTCCTGATAAAGACTAAAACAGTAACTATGTGTCATTTTCAAATAATTCTCTGGTTACCAGTCAATGAAGGTAATGTACATTGAGTGCTTTTCCAAGAGAAAAACACTGTACAAATGTTGTGTTTTATTGTTTCTCTCAGAATGAAGAAGTGATTACTTTGCTTGGGTTTCTGTGGCCTAAATAAGAATCGGCCCTGCCTCTTTCTGTCACCTCTGACATCCTGGTTCAAATAGAATTCCTTCCTGCCCTTAAGACTTGAATTGACCAAGTGTACCGCTAAGTAAACCATGAGTCATAGTCTTAACAATCAGGTGCTGGTGGAGCATTTGGGAAAGCAAGTCTTCTTAACACATTAGTCTAAGTTACCTCTTGGCAAATAGCTCACTGCTGTAGCCACCATCGGCTGAGCCCGTGACATGGGCTGGCATGTTGCTGGGTGACATCCTTGATAGTGGATTTGGGTCTGGGATGATCAATCTACTTTCCTGGTCGGTGCTTCTCAGACATTGACACCCATACGAACCGTCAGCAGAGAAGCTGGGATTCGGCAGGTCTGGGAGGGAGTCTGAGGGTCTGCATCTCTACCAAGCTCTCAGGAGATGCCATTGCTGCTGGCCCAAGGACAACAAGCGCTTGACATTGGCAGTCACCTGATGGGCTTCGTTTCACAAGACCTTTTCTCAGAGACTCTTTTCCATCCAGCCTCCAGCTGCAGTCTGGGTCCCGACCAGCAGGCGAGTAGAAGTGCACGTGGCTGGTGTGGGCCAGGGGGGCGGGTCACAGCTCCAAATGATAAATCAGTGTGAGCACAGATTATTCAACATACCCCTATCGGTTCTGCTTTCCTAAACCTTTAATGAAGTAAGATCGTATTTATTCTCCCTATCTCCTCTTAGGTTTCACAGAAGGAAATTCCTTTTCTTTGATGGATTTGATAACACTCTAAGATAGAGCATGACTCAGTTTCTGATGTGAGATACACAGAGCTGCTTCTCCACAGCCCTAGCAAGTAGCTGAGTTATGTGACAGGCTGGGCAGGGCGGAGACTCAATTTTAGAGACACTCGAGGGGCTCAGTCTAAAACTGGAACTTCCCTTGGAGAGGCTGGACCTTCCAAAGGGCCAGTTATGATTCTAGTCTGACAGCTTGGGAGCCAGTCAGACTTGCAACACTGCTCGTTGGTTGAATTTTTGTTAGAAAAATGGCTTCGCCTCTGAGCAGCCCCATATTCTCCTCCAAGCCATCAGCATTCCACACATCTTTGGGGTAATTGCAATTTCGTGTCCGCAGCATCCCCTGTGAGCTGCTTTTAAGACTCAGGATAACCTGGGCAGCTTCACGTCCTTTGGAGCCACTCTCAGGCCAGCTCACAGGGAAAGGGCTGAAGGCACTAGGCTGCCTGGGATAATAGATTCCTTCCCTGCGCATTGCCTGGACATCGACCACAGTCTTTGTACCGTCTACAGACCCCCGTTGCATGACTTCTATCCTCTGTGACTAAATATTCAGTCAAACAGTTTTTGAGCTCTAGAAGGATCCATTTCCTAAAAAACAG
Source organism: Tursiops truncatus (assembly GCF_011762595.2). Lineage (NCBI taxonomy): Eukaryota > Metazoa > Chordata > Mammalia > Artiodactyla > Delphinidae > Tursiops > Tursiops truncatus. The sequence continues at coordinate 84,693,253 of NC_047045.1, forward strand.
TTGGATTGCAAAAACATGTTATTTTATTCATTGAAGCAATTCACTCCAAAAATCTGAGTAGTCAACTTTAGCATCCTCAAAGGTATGTACCTGAAAATAACACATGTGCATACCTCAGAATAGAAGAATGCAGATTTCTCCCCTAATTCAGAGTAGCTGTGTTTAATTAGTCTGTAAGGAGGTCTGTTTCCTTCAGGGTTGTTTACTTTGTATCCAAAGCTGAGCCCTGCCCAAGTGTTCTGCTATTTCAGTAGGTCTTCTGACAAACCAGGCACCCCGCCGCCGTGGTCAGGAGAATTAATTCTAGACCTAAATAAAAGGCTTCAGAAAGCTGGACCACATTAATGTTTAAGTTTAATCAATTCAAGTGTGTTGAAAACCTCAAGCAAAATTGAAAAATTTAAGGGTACATCCTTTTTCCCAGCTTTCCTGTTGCAAATAAGGTGACCAGCTGTTCTGGTTTGTACAGAACTGTCCCCGTGTTTGCACTAAAACTCTCACATCTAGGAAACCTCTCAGTCTTGGACCAACTGGGATGGTTGATCCTAATATATCTGTGTCCACTGATGTCACTTAAAGCCAAGATCATATCCAGGAGAGCTGGTGGCACTCGCCATGTTTTACTAACTAAATCAACATTATAGTGATGGTTCCAAGATGACCCCTTTCAGTGTCGAACAGTGTATTAGCTGAACTCATCCCTGACTTGTTTTTGAGCCACAGTGGACCGCCTTTCAAAGCATCCAGATGCTCATTGCTTGCCAGGGGAAAGGGGATGGTTGTAAATAAGCCAGCTGGGCACGGGATTGGGGAAGAGTATGTCACTTGTGAGGACTAATCCTGAAAATCGGTCCACGTGCTGTTGTTGGCTGATACAGTGGATTGGCAATCCATGATCTAGATGTGTCCATAAGCACAGGCTAATCCACGGTGGCCCAATCCTAGTCTGATCGCTTCTGTACCAGGGCGTAGTTTTCAGCTTATTTGCACTGATAGGAACTTTGCTCGTCAGGGTGTCGTGGTAAGTGAGGAACACTACGGGAGAGTATGATATGATCAGGAACTTCTTTCCTGCTGGCTGGAGTAAATCTGTCTGCAATTTTTAAAATTCGGTCAGAGGTTGGTTCCAAGAAAATTCTTCTCCGCAATTCTTACTATACAAAATCTTTCCCTCCAGCAGAGAAAGTCAAACAACAAGGGAGTAAGTAAACCCCTCAAAGCCGGTGGCATCAGTTCTGACAACCCTTCCTGTACGATGTGTGTCTGTTCATTCCTCAATGGAATCGAGTCCCCAGGTTGTCTCACTAACAAACACATTCCTTTCAAGTTTATCCTGTAGAGTCTTTTGACATTTAGCTTCATAAATGATCACCTTGATCATATTCTACCAGTGACCAGAAATGTTCTCTGCTTCCTTATGCATTTAAGTTCTGCGCCCTTAGTTCAGTTAAGTGGCCTCTGAAAGGGAGTGAGAGCACAGTGGTGACCAGAGTTCCCCAGTTCCCCAGATAGTTAGCTTGAACACTAAAGGGAACATATTGATTTTCTGGGCAGGGAAGGAAGCCGAGGCCCTCACAGGAATGCAGGAAAAACCCCAGATCCAGGTCCTGATGCAGAAGCGTCCACCTTGGTCCATCTCTGATGAGCTCCTCGCGGCTCCATTCTGCAGAAACCATTTGTCCATCAGGACCCCAGAGTCACATTCCCCAAGTTTAGCAAACTCAATGGCAAGAGGAAAGCATATAACTTGCATGTTTACATATGAAGCCCAGGCAAAGGCTCCAGCTCTCAAATGTCTACCTTTAATGGCACTTTGTGGGCAGTGGGATGGAGAGGCAGGATGGCCTGGTGTAGGCTACACACCGATTCCTGTGGCCTCACTTAAGCTGTGACAGTGTCCCCAACCAGATAGAATGGAAGCTGGTGGCTTCCTATAGAGAGAAGTACCAGACAGCCCAAAGCAGCATATATCCCGTGCCACTACCTAGATAAAAAAGTGAGGTGTCCAATGTGGTAGAGTGGACGTTTGAGTCTGTGTTATACTGTTTACTTACCTGTGTTATTAAAGTTAAACAGGTAACGGAAATGTGCTCCTGTCAACTCTGAACTGCATTTTCAAGCTTCATAACAAGGGTTTTTTTTTGTGTGTGTGTGTGTGATTTCAATGCTTTTATTTTTTTTCCATTTTATTTATTTATTTTTAAATTTTTATTAGAGTATAGTTGATTTACAATGTTGGGTTAGTTTCTGCGGTACAGCAAAGTGTATCAGCTATACACATACATATATCCACTGTTTTTTAGATTCTTTTCCCATATAGGTCATTACAGACTATTGAGAAGGGTTCCCTTAATTTTTAAATGTTCCACCTTTTCAAGGCCTCTGGTAGGAAGGATGGCCGGAATTACTTCTGTTTAACCAAATGGCTTGATCAGAGCTTCCCAAGTTTTAGTTAAAGTTTTTCAGCTGAAATTTTCATTCTCTTAACCTGTTCTGCAGTACTTTGGCCTAGAAAGCACCTCTGTTCCTGAGTCATCAGAGGAGTTGCCCTGCCTTTGGAGCATTAAGTCTCATTGGAAAGATTTCCCATCTGAAGGCTTATTCGGAGGCAAAGGCCGGGGCCTGGGGGCCAGGACCTCTGTCCCCGTCCAGCTCCTGAGGGGCAGCCTCGATCCCTCAGCCCGCAGAACCCACCCCCCCATAGAGGACGGATGTGGGGATCACTGACGAGATGGTAGATCTGTCTTCTTCCCACTCAACTTTAATTTATTTGAAAACGAAAGCATTTCCTATGATTTGCCTGACATTTACACCTGGTGTCCAAATCCTCCAACCACCCCGCCCACAGAGGACTATGCAAGATTGTGCTGTTTCTCGGGGCCCCATTCAGACCTCTGAGGGGGTTCATCCCGTGAACTAGGACTTCACAGTACAGTTCAGCCCTCCCCGTCTTAATCACGTGTTCCCCCAGCTCTAAGGGGGGCGAGGTTAGAGGTGTCTGGGTTCAAGTCCCCCTACAGGGCTCTGAACAAACACTTCAGCTCTTAAGGCCTCAGTTTCCTCGTCTGTTACGTTAGGTTCTGTACACCCCACCTGGGATGGGTGTGAACAAAGTCCCAGAACCATGTCTGGCACAGAGGGGGAGGGTGCCCCAGCCCTTGCTTATCAGTTTCTTTTTATTTTCATTCCTCCCCATGCCGCCTCCACCAGCCTGGATACTCCCCACCCCGCCCCCTCTCTGTGGCTTTGCTCAGGCCGCTTCCCCCAACTGGACTGCTCAGCCCCTTGGTTCATGACGGTCAGGTGAACAGCCCTGGTCTCTGAGCTGAGCCAGGAGCACCCCTCGCCCTCCTTCCTGTATACTCGCCTACACCTGCCTGTGTGTGGACAGCAGGCCAAGGGGCTGCCCTGCTCCCTTCATGCTCAGCACATAGTAGGTGCTCAATAAATAAAAGCTCTTTGGCTGCAGTCAACAAACATCACCTCCAAGTCAGTGTTAGTTTAGCCCTTCCACCTGTTTCTAACCAAACACCAAGTGAGGATGTTGGCCAGCAAGATGGTAAATGGGTTTCTTTCTCTTGCTACTGCCCACCTGGTCCTGGAGGAAACCAGGCTTTGTGAATGACTGGAAGGTTCTCAGCAATGTGTGGTATACACTGAGGAAAGGGTCTTCAAGCCAAAGAGAAGAAACATTAAGTGCTGATAATTGGGAGTTGGCCATTTTCATCAGCCCTGGACCACTTGAATAATGATACACCCTCAGTGTGACCGATTTCCTTGGTTACCTCGAGCCTTGTTTGCAGTATTTCTATTCTTCACAAAATAAGTTTTTACTGAAATGGCTAAGGTTATCTATCTATCACCACGTCTCTTCTATTTGTCTTGTAAATTCCATTTATTGAGGCTTTATCATGGTTTCTGTCATTGTTTTTTTCTTCGTTATCATTTGTACATTATCTTCTTCCTCCTTTCTCTCCCTCTTCCCCTGTCTTCACTTTCTTTCCCTCTCCCACCCTACCCTTTCCTAGAACCTGGAATGGTGTTCTGTGCAATGTGGATTTTCAATGTTTACTAACTGAATACATGTAAAAAAAATGTTTAAGACTTTATTTTTTTAGAGCAGTTTTAGATTCATAGCAAAATTGAGAGGAAAATACAGAGATTTCCCATATGCTCCCTGCCCCACACATGCACAGGCTCCACCATAGTCAGCATCATTCACCAGAGGGTTCATTTGTTACAATCAATGAATCTACATTGACACGTCATAATCACCCGAAGTCCGTAGTTCACTCTTGGTGTTGTACATATGGAAAAATGTATAATGACATGTACCAATCATTACAGAATCCTACTGCGTATTTTCACTGGCCCCCAAATCCTCTGTGCTCCACCCACTCCTTCTCCCTCTCCTCCAACCCCTGGCAACTACTGATCTTTTTACTGACCCCATAGTTTTGACTTTTTCAGAATGTCTCATGGTTGGAATCATATAGTACATACCACTTTCAGACTGCCTTCTTTCACTTAGTAATATGCATTTAAGTTTCCTCCATGTTTTTTTCATGGTTCGATGGCTCATTTCTTTTTAGTGCTGAGTAATATTCCATTGTCTGGATATACAACAGTTTATTTATCCACTCACTTACTAAAGGACATCTTCCAAGTTTTGGCAATTATGAGTAAAGCTTATGTAAACATCTGTGTACAGTTTTCTGTGTGTACACAAGTCTTAAACTCCTTTCAGTAAATACCAAGGAGTGCAATTGCTAGATCATAGGGTAAAACTATATTTAGTTTTGTAATAGACAACTAAACTATCTTCCAAAGTGACTGCACCATTCTGCATTCCCATCAGCAATGAATGGGAGTTCCTGTTGCTTTACATTCTTGCCAGAGATTACTGTTGTCAGCGTTTCAGATTTGGGTCATTCCAATAGGTGTGTAGTGGTATCTCCTTGTTTTAATTTGCAGTTCTCTGATGACATATGATGTGGAACATTTGTTCATAGGCATGTTTGCAATCTGTATATCTTTTTTGGTGAGTTGTCTAGTAAGGTCTTTGGCCCATTTTTCAATTGGATTGTTTTCTTATTGTTGAATTTTAGGAGTTCTTTGTATATTTTGAATTCATTCTTTATGAGATGTATCTTTTGCAAATATTTTCTCCCCATCTATGGCTTATCTTCTCAGTTTCTTGACATTGTCTTTCACAGAGCAGAAGTTTTTAATTTTAATGAAGTCCAGCTTATTAATTCTTTCTTTCATGGACAATTCCTTTGGTGTTGAATTTGAAATTCATCATCACCTAAGTCTTATCCTATATTATCTTCTAGGAGTTTTATAGTTTTGTGGTTTACATTTAGGGCTATGATCCACAGAAGACCCCAAATTTAATTTCTGGGAAGAGTGTAAGTTCTGTGTCTAGATTTATTTTTTTCATGTGGATGTCCAGTTGTTCCAGCATCATTTGCTGAAGAGACTATCTTTGCTCCCTTTTATAGCCTTTGCTCCTTAATGGAAGATCAGTTGACTGTATTTTGTATTTATGTGGTTCTATTTCTGGACTTCCTCTTTTGTTCCATTGATATACTTGTGTGTTCTCTCACCAATACCGCACTGTCTTAATTACTATGCTTCATAGGAAGTCTTAGTGGCCTTTTTTCTCATATCATTTTCTCCACATGCTTAAGTAGAAAGTGCCGTACACTTAAATAATATCAACTCTTTGAGTTGAGAGCCTCCATACGATTATGAAACTGATTTAACTTTATTAGACAGTTGGGAAGCTAAGGTTCTCTAGATAGAAGAATATCCCTGACTTTTTATGTGTGTCAAAGGACTACAGCAACTGATAAAATTAATGAACAGGAAGAAGGCTTGTGTGTGTGCTTTTCTTCAACCACCCAGTGGGTGGGCACCAAGTTTTCACAGGATCTTTTGGGTTTGAGCCCATCCTTCTCTTCTCTGGCCTTGCTTTGAATATCAAATAGACAATTCAGGACTTCCTCTAAGCCAGGAACTGAGTAATTTGTGAAGAAAAGTGTATATTTTAATCGATTGTGAGGACTTTTCCTTCATGATGCTGCCTTAATGAGGAGGTTGTGTTTCCGCTGTAATCACTCTTCTAAATTCTCTGTATCTCTCCCCTCATACGTATTTACACATTTCAGGATTTTGCTTGAAAACTATATTATCTAGCAAGTTGTCTACGTCACACAGCACAAGAAAATCAGAGTTTAAGTTGCAATGTAGGTTATCTGAAGGTTTGTTTCAGGTATTGAGATTCTTTTCCATAATCTCTGTTAGGAAAGTTTTCTGCAGTTCTGTCTTGTTTTGGAATTTCCACATAAGTGGCTCCCCTCTTCTGTAGGACACAGGAAAGCACACATCTGTCCCCAGTGAGGTCCATTAGGTAGATCATCCCTCAGAGTAAATCCCAAGAAGATTGCTGTTACCCTGGATCCTGACCTCCAAGCTGCAGAGTGGGGTTGGTCTAACCAGTTGATACACATCATTTGAAGCAATGAATGCACTCTCGTAGAATGTTCTCAGTCCATGATGCTATGTAGGAAACAGTTTTCACTTCCTTTAGTTACGGGTAAGGTTTTACGACATGGTTATAAACCTTGCAAGTGTGCACTTTTAATGGAGATGTTGCCTAAATTTTAATTATCACAGTACAAGGGGTTCTTAAAGAAGATTGTAAGGTGGGAGTGAAATAAGAGGAGAAAATTATGGCGCAGGTGACGGCAGATAATCTAGGACCATATTAGAAATAGTCAGCTGAAATCCAGGTACAGAGGACATGCAATATAAATTATGTAATAAATGGAAATTGTATTTTTGAAACCCTGAAAAGCATAACTGAATTAATCTCCTGATTTGAGCTCCATGGGCTGCACCTCATTCTCAGCAAAGCTATACACCTAGTGCTGAACAAGACAAAATGTGGAGAAGCCGTCGTTGGTTGGCAGAACTAAAATTAAATAAAGATTGCTTTATTCCCCGATAGAGATGGAAAAAGGGGTCTCTGAGTGGTTGTAAAGCCAAGCTGCGGTGCTGCAATTTTATAACTGCTCAGAGTTTTCAAGTTCTTAGGCAGACACCCAAGCTCTTCCTTTTTGGGGTCACCTACCATAAAAAATAAACCTGCTTCTATGGTGCTGTCAGAGCAGCATTATTGGGCAAACATTCACTCATGGATGGGATTTTTGCTTTGTTTTATGTTTTGCTGCCCGAGATCTCAGGTTCCATCCTTTTTCTGGAGACTGATCCTTTTCCGTTGGAATTTGGAGGTGATAAGGGCAGGAGGCCTTACTAACCAGATCCGCCATCTGTAGAGGTGGGCGCTGGAGGCCCAAGAGTCTTGTGTTGGGAGACATGGTCCCTGGACCCACCTGCAAAGCCTTCCTGTTTTGGTTGTATTTGCCTAGTTTTGAACTGAAAAGGAATTTGCTTAAGTTCAGAAAAAAAATTGTAAATAAAATCTTAAAGCTTGTTCACTAAAGGTTTCCGTGTGTGTATTGGGAGGTTGTAGAGGATTTTTGTGTGCTTACCACATACCATGATAGAACTTATCTTTTCTCCATGATTTGGTACTTGTTCACTCTGTTGTCTGTGTATGTGTTCACATGTGCACTAGCAGTGGACATGTCTGTGCATTCAGACCAAAAGCTCCACCATTTAGATCCAGGGCTGTGAGATGTCCACAGTTCCCTGTGTTTGTATTTTATGCTGTTCAAAAGTTAGTGATGTTTAAAGGCACACTAATGAAAACCTTTTGTATGCATTACTACAGTGAACTTCCTCTACCAGAAAGTAAGTAGAAATTAATATTTTTCTCCCATTGTAATATTACTGTTTACCAAAATGTAAATAGAGATTGACAAGCAATCTATAAGTTCCACCTTAACACTAAAGGAAAATAAAGTTTTTAATTACTAAAGGAATATGAATCAGAGCAGATTTTCAAAATTTTTAAGTAACAAAATTCTGTTTTAAAATATGATCTAGATGGAACCCTGCTGAGGACTAAATTGTGTCCCCCACATCCCACAAATTTCATAGGTTGAAGCCCTAATACCCAGTGAGATAGTTTTTGGAGATGGGGCCTTTGGGAGGTGATTAGGTTCAGAGGAGGTCATGAGGGTGTGGCCCCCATGATGATATCAGTGCCCTTATAAAAAGGGACAAGAGACAACTTGCTTTCTCTCTCTCTTTCCCTCTGTCTGTGTCTCTCTCTCATGAGATGTGAGAAAGATGGTCATCTGCAAGCTAGGAAGAGAAACTGACTTGATCCCTTGATCTTGGACTTTTCAGTGTCCAGCACTGTGAGAAATAAACATCTGTTGTTTAAACCACCCACTGTATGCTATTTTGTTACAGCAGCCTGAGCAGACTAATACAAATACCCATACATAAAGCAGTTTAAAATGACACTTATTATGTATAATTTTATATTATGTATCATTACATAGAGTATATTATGTATTGTTATATCTTACATAAATTATGTGTAAATGCTTTATAAGCAAATTTTATAACACATGATAAAATCAACTAATGGTAATATTAGTTAATTTGGTGTTGCCTGATGTGTTGAAATTGATTTATAACATTTTGGAGTCTTTGCATTGTTTATATGTATATATTTCAATTGTTAGAAATATTTCAAATACTTCAAATATTTGCAGAATATCTAAAAGCACCATTGGGAAACTTGATGGTGTTTCTAAAAGTTTGAAAACCATTAAACAAAACTTTATCCAAATATATTTAAGCTTTTCTTGAAGGTGTTTGGAAGAGTCCTCTGGATGAGAATGTGGACTTTTTGATAAACCCTCCTGCTGAGTAGAGAGACTGCAGTATAGTATATAAGAACACAGGCTCTGTTTGAACACTGGTCCCTGATCACGAATCTCACTTTCCTAATTTGTAAAATGATGTTGTATTAGTCTGCTAGGGTTGCTGTAACAAAATACCCAGACTGGGTGGAACAAACAATAGTAATTTATTTTCTCTTCTGGAGACCAGAAGTCCGAGATCAGTGTGCCGTAGGGCTAGTTTCTGGAAAGACCTCTCTTCCTGGCTCATGGATGACCATCTTCTCAGTGTCCTCACATGGCCTTTCCTCTGTGTGTGACAGAGAGAGAGCCCTGGGGTCTGGGGTCTCTTCCTCTTCTTGTAAGGACACCAGTCTTATTGGATCAGGGCCCTACCCTCATGACCTCATCAAACCCTAATCACCTCCCTAAAGACTCCATCTCCAAATACAGTCACTTTGGGGGCTGGAGCGTCAATGTATGGATTTGGGGAACACAATTCAGTCCATAACAGGGAAAATCAAGCACTTAACTCAGGTCTGGTGTGAGGTTTAAGTGGATTGACTCATAAGGAGGACTTAGAACAGTGCCTGGCACAGAGTAAGTGCTGCATAATTTGTTAGCTGTGTTTATTACCGGAAAAAATCATGGCCTCATAAAAACCATGCTCTTCTTATTAAGAGAGTGGCTGCACTTTGGGAAGTGGCGGAACATGCGTGTGTTTTCACTGAGTGCTGTCTTGGCAGACAGAGGTCGGAATCGGTCCTCTGTCACCTGCAGCTTGAGCCGTGGTTCCCCTGGGGCCCTCCGGGGGTGGGAGGCAATGGAGCCACTCGACGCCTTGGCAACCGAGTGTGCAGTTTTCTGGTTATCAACCCTCATGGTCCTGAGCAAGCTGGTCCACGTAGCATGATTAGAACGCAGCTTGAACGACGGCTGTCCCAGTCCGATCTGCACACTTCAGGTTTGCCGGGCAGGGCTGGCCTAAGACGGCCGAGTGTAAACGTTCAAGCTCAGCTGGGGGTGGAAGCTGGGTTTCATCATCCTTTGTAGCCTTGGGATCCAGCCTGGTGACTATGGAACATAGTAGGTGTTGGGTGAATGGAAAAGTCTATAAATTATGGGCGAATGGCATCTTTCTTTTAGTTAAAGATTCTGTGAGAGGCCAAGCGTTGTTGGCTGCTGCTTTTCTGGCAAAAAAGAAAAAGGAAAGAAGGAAGGAAGGAAGGAAAGAAGGGAGGGAAGGAGGAAGGAAGAAAGAAAGGAAAAGAAAAATACAGAAAAGAAGACAGAAACGGAAGGATGTAAGGAAGGAAGGAGGGATGGAAGGAGGGAAGAGAGAGAAAAGAAGGGAAGGAGAGAGAGGAAGAAAGGGAGTTAAGAGGATGTGCACGGCCGTCTTGGAGGACAGACCTGGCTGTCATGGGCTTCACCTACCTCTCCTATCGTGTATGTCACCATATTAATTCCTCTCTGCTCTGACACCCACTCTTTTGTGCCCCCGGGGCTGTGCTGAGACTGGCTCCACCCAGGTCCTCTTGACATGGAAGACAGGGTGTCTGCAGTCCACAGGTGTGAGAACACACGACGCCGGGAAGTAATTAGCCAAGGCAGCAAAGAAGTAAGTGGAGAAGGGAAAGCATCTTGGCAGTTTCCATCCTCATCCTTGTCATTCCTCTTTCTTGTCCTTCTCTTGGGCTTTTTCTAATTGTGGAAAGTCTGGTGCAGAGGGAAAAATCATTCAGAAGAAGCCCAGAGGAGTCCGGCTGGGCATGAGGTGGGACAGTGATGTACGCACCCGTCTGCCTGGGTTCGGGGCAACATTAAGGCACTCGGTGAGCTGAGACCTGGTCCTGGGACCAATTGGGCAGATGGGCTTAAGGCACAGATGCACATACATGCGCACGCACACACACACACACACACACACCCATGTGTAACTGAGAAAGTTCATGGGGATGGGAGTGGAAGGGCCACGATGTTCTGGAGGGCTAGGACTGGTTCAAGGCAAGCACTTACCACTTGCTGTTTCTGTGACCTTTTCACAAAGCGTGATTTCTCCACTTCCTCATGTAAAACAAAAAGATTGATGATCTCCAAAGCCCCTTCTGGCCTCTAAATCTTATAATTATGCTGCATAATCTTACTCTTCCGCTGACAGGATTTTCTCATCCCAGAAGCTCGGAGGGAGGCACCAGTGTTGCCTTAGAGAGATGCAGAGCGGATGTGGGATGCTGAGCTCTGGGGTGAGGGCTCAGCTGCAGATTTCCTGGGATTTCTCAGGAGTTTCCCAAGAGCCCAGCGAATGAGCTGCTGCCCAAAATGATAGAAGTTAACAACAAAATCAGGGGAACAAACACGTGTAAAGAAACTAAGAAAATGGCTGTGAAGACTTGGGGGCGAAAGCCCGAGAGTCTGGGCTGATGCCCATGAGGTGTCTGTGCCCCCATCATGGGGGTCCTCACCCCCATCAGCTTCCCAGTGTCAGCATTCAGACAGAGTACAGGACGGCCCAGCAGGAGATAGACTGTTACTGGCCAGGGTCAGAGCTCAGACAAATCTCTAAAACACAGAAAAGCAACTTGGGATTTAGGGGGTTAAAATTCCCAGCAGCTTTAAAAAATTGCCCTTCCCCTCCGCAAAATGAATAATCAAAGACATTTTGGCCATTGGCTCATAAACAGAGCAACTCGAAAGCACAAAAAATCATGCCAGTAGTGCAGGGAGGCATAAAATCTCTGAATTATATATTAATATGTCATGTGAGAAGAAAAAGTGCTAAAGAAATAGTGTAAGAAAAATAAATAAAACCACATTAAAAGTGAGCATGTCCCAGTTGGTCAGTTATGTCAAACATAAAACAACAAATAGCACTCTTAGGAAGTCATCAACATTTTTAATTTTACTGCTGCTTTTTCCATGATAAACTACATCAAGGTGTGAATGGGGCTGAGGCTGCAACATTGATTTATTTTATTTATTTTTTTTGCAGTACGCGGGCCTCTCACTGTTGTGGCCTCTCCCGTTGCGGAGCACAGGCTCCGGACGCGCAGGCTCAGCGGCCATGGCTCACGGGCCCAGCCGCTCTGCGGCATGTGGGATCTTCCCAGACTGGGGCACGAACCCGTGTCCCCTGTATCAGCAGGCGGACCCTCAACCACTGTGCCACCAGGGAAGCCCGCAACATTGATTTTTTATGTCCACGTTAAATATACATATATTTTAAAAGAATTTGCAAGGTAGGATGTGCATAAAATTATTAAATTGGAACTGACAGCCCTCTGGTCATCTTTACTTCCTAGAAGAAACAGCCTGTTTTCCTGGGATTTCTTCTTGCTGGATGTTCAGAGGACTGGACTCCAGGATCTGCCCCATAATTCACTGTGGTTCATATACTTTTTGGGGGCCTTAATTTTCCCATCTCTGAAGTTGGTATTAAGTCTTTTTTCTATTTATTATTACTAACAAGAGCAACAATACAATTATGGTTACTGTTAAGACTTGTATTTGTTGAACTAAATATTACCATGTACATGTAGGAATAAGACCCCAAGTACTAGAGCACGGCCTCACATTCCCCCAAAACAGGGAGTGCTTGTTTTAAACGTGGTCTTGAAGAACCAAGCACATTGCATGTTTCCTTTTGTTGTCGCTGTTTCTGTTGTTGTTTTGGTTGTGCCTTTCAGTAAATCACTACAGTTTTCTGTTTTAGATTTCAAGGAGGAAAAAAATGCCACATGAGTGTAGCTGTATGGGGTTTAAGACACAGGGTTTAAGAGCAATGGATGTGCAGATGGGGGTCTCCACGCCCTTTGTCCGGGGCTCCTTTTCTCCATACACTGCTCCCGGTTTTCCTCTCCTTTCAGCTGGACTCTGATGTGCAGAGCGGCAAGGAAAGGGGTGCGTCTTGACAATAAGGGTTCTAAGTAATGTCCACTTCCACCTCTGCAGTGATGACACTCCATCAATCCATAGATTGATGGTTTAGATTTCATAGACTTTTTTTACACTGGAAGCTTGGCTAATACTATAGCTGTTGCTGGCAGTAAATATGTTACATTAAACCATAATTACGCTGTGCTAGTCTATCTACAACATAATATAATAATACTGATGAGAGTAAAAATTCCATTCACATTTTCGTGTCTCTTTACTCTTCACCAAGCACATTCACAAGCATTATTATCTTCTTTTGATTGGGAAACTTATGAGACCTGGTGAAGTGGTTGAAACAAGTATTCTCCAGAAGATGACCTGTAGCCTGAGTGACTAGCTTTCCATTTCCAGTTCAAAAAGTAAGCAAATAAACAGTTGGTATTTACCCCATGTTTTTTTGTAGCTTTATCAAGGTTAGTAATTTCCATTTTAGTTTGTAACAGAGGCATTGATCAATTTCAATGAGGTTTCAAATACTCATTACCTTGGAGAATTAACCATATTCAAGTGAGTCACCTATGGAATATGACACAGCTGCAATTTCTTTTTTTTTTTAATTTTTGAATTTTTATTGGAGTATAGTTGCTTTACAATGTGTTAGTTTCTGCTGTACAATGAAGTGAATCCGCTATATGTCTATCTATATCCCCTCCCTCTTTGACCTCCCTCCCACCCCCATCCCACCCAGCTAGGCCATAACAGAGCACTGAGCTGAGCTCCCTGTGCTATACAGCAGGTTTCCACTAGCTAGCTATTTTACATATGGTGGTGTGTATATGTCAATCCTAATCTTCCAATTTGTCCCACCCCTTCCCCTCCCCCGTGTCCACATGTCCGTTTGTTACGTCTGCGTCTCTATTCCTGCCCTGCAAGTAGGTTCATCTGTACCATTTCTCTAGATTCCATATATATGCGTTAATATATGATATTGCAATTTTGAATGGCAAGACCCCTGTGTACAAACTGTGTCCTTTTCCAACTTCATATCCCTCAGGACTAATCAGTGATGAGCAATCAGGTTGAGATTTTACTGGACTGGTTTCAACACTGTGTGGACTGTGTTTTATCTGTCCTTATCAAGTCTTTGGTAGAGATTCCTAGTTACTTGTCCAGATCCTTGATCCATTGCACGGTAAGCACAGCGGGAAAGTCAACTTGGTTGACTTAGGGTCTCAAGTCAAGTCTCAAGTTGGAATGAACAAAAATTCCTACTGTTTTTTTTTTTTTTTTTAAGTCAAGACTAAGAAATAACTTGTTGGAGGTGGCTACAGTGCTGCTAAAGGAAGATCAAATTCAGAATAAAATTTAATCAAGTCTTTGTATCCCAGCATGAGCAGTGAGACACCACTGATACGCCATGTCACGTGACCTCCGTAAGCCTGTTCTCTTCTTGGTGCAATAGGATGATAACGACCACCCTGGTCATCGATAATCTTTGTGGTAGTGGGTGACAGAATCAAAGGAGAAAATAAACATGGAATCCTCCTGTGAAATGTGACACCTGAAAGAAATGTAAATGGCTATTTTCCATGGCAGGGACATGGCCCGGCTGGGGGCTGAGGTGAGAAATGCCTTATCCAGAGACACAAATATGAAAGCAAGTTTAGGGCTCTGTGGTCTCATACGAGAAACACATTGCTTTTGTTGCCTCACTTTACATTTGACTCGTACACCTATGGCTATTTATCTTCAAGCCAGCCACTATACTACTGGCCAAATCCATTTTTTTTTTCCTTTTTTTGAAGAACTGATTGCAAGGACTTATATTTTGAATAAGTATAGTTAGATAAATATATTATATACAAATATACACCCATTCGTCATGGCAACTGATTTCATGACTGTCATGACTTATTGACATGCTTCCATTGCAGAGTTCTTAAAACAAATTCTGGTCCACTTTCCATATTTGCTACGATTTTTAATCACAGAGAATAAGTAGGTAAATAATCGAACTGTTCTCCAAAGTCTTTTCCTTGGACGAAATCATTTTACCCAGACAGGACGTATCCTCAGTGGGTTCTTTCAAGCTCATTTATTTGCTTGTTTACTTTATTATGCTGCTGCCCTAACAGGTATATGTGAGAGAGTAAAACTGCAGTCAGACAGGAAGATAAAGCAAGTAGCAGCCTGAGTGTGGGCGTCAAACCAAAAGAAGAGGGTACTGGGATATCTTGAGCGGCGTCCAAATCTGTCAGGATGGGGGGAGATGGTGGCAGTTGTGTCAAATGCTCATTTGTTTTTCTACCAAATGTAATGTTGAGTGTTTTGCCCGAGATAAAGAAAAAAAAAAGAACATTACTAATGGCGGGTATCCATCACTCTGTCATCTATTTGAAGCCCCCTAGAAGAGGGAAAGAATGCAAAATAAAATGGGTTTAGTTGTAACCAAAAAGCAAATGCCTCATCTGAAAGTTTTATTCACCCAAGAAATATCCTGAAAGTTTCATTTAGCTTCTAAAGGGAAATGTGCTAAATAACGAAAAGGAAAATTACTAAGAAATGCTTAACGAAGGCTTAGGTTAGCTGCTTGGGGACTAGCAAAACAGCAATTAAGTTTATAGAATGAAGGGATTAAAAGGAACGTAAATGAAAAGTAGAAGGAAATAAACTCTGTTCTAATCTCTAAAAATGGCTTAAATAAAATGCTCATTATAGAATGGGTTTATGAGGCACACACAAAGCGGCAAGGGTTAGGAGGCAGGGATTTAAAACCTACTTCTGACGATGCTGACAAAATCCTGTGCAGTGGTTGCATCCTTGGATACCTCTCTAGCCCACCCAAAAGCAATTCTGTTTGACACCAAGTGACTTTTCAGTGTTGTATTCAGTATTAATTAAAAATGTTTTTAACTGATTCATTCCTAGGTGGAATTCCACACACACAGACACACACAGGTACTCAGACACACACACACAAAATATATATACATACACACATATATATTTGTATATATGGCATACAATTATTTTTGAAAGTCCCTTCATGTTAGAAAATTGCACCAAACAGTAGACGGTAGACTGCAGAATGATTCCTGAAATAGAGTTATTGCAATTCAGGAATGGAAAGTAAATGAATAACCAAATATACCGCTAATCTTAACTCGAAGGCATTTCCATAATTGACGCTCCGTGAACCTTCTGTGAGCCATGGGCTCCAGAGCTGAGGGATTTAACTTGAAAAGGCTCTGATGCTTAATGATTTATGGCCATGTTCCTCCATGAGCTGGCTGTATCTGCTGTGCACAGAGCACGACCGGGCAGCAGGGAGCTGAAGCCTCCTTTGGTTATACTGGGAGCCTAACTGTGCAGTGCTCCCGGGCCAAGGGATCTGAAGGGAAGCCTGCGTTCCCTGGGGGCAGTGAGAGAGAGCTGGGAGGCCCACAGAGAGGTGTCTGGACTAGGTTTATCTGCACCCAGTGTGGGCGGATGCTTCGTCCAGATCTCACTATCTTGAGAGGCCTGGAGGAAATACCCAGTTATCTGGCAAGTGCTGTTGCTTTCTGTGGGTAGCTATTTTGTCGTCTTGAATATTTCATCACTCTACAATCATCTTCCCTTTGGTTTGCTAAGCACTCTTATTAGACAAACCCCTTGGTGCTGAAAGATCTGAAGCTGATTCACTACCCTGTGAAATCCCCATTTCTGGTATATAAAGAGATTTCTGCCTTGTGAGAATTTATCCACCACGTGTGCCGTCACCAAGATGACTTCAGAACTGGTGACGATCCTACCACTGCTGGAAATCTGTAATTGAATAAACAATAAATCATTTAGACAAACAGATACAGCTTGATAGAATAAGACTTCGATAATTTGAAACATGTGTTAAATCAGAAATGGCCAGGGCCTTTCTACAATCTATAATAAAAGGGTTCGCTCAGTGGATGAACCAACGTTACCTGGGGAATGCGTAAACCACTAAGGGCAGAAAATGTTTTAATGTATTTAGGCAGTATCCATTTAGGTAGCAAAGCCCATTGGAAGTTCTGCTGGTGAATACTTTTTTAAACCATCATAATAATTTTATTATCTAGAAGCTGCGAAATAGCATTTTTTAAAAGTCCAAATTAGTGAGGTTTCACTGAGTTAAAAATGAGCAAATCTCTGCCACTCTTAGGTACACATATTATAAATTTAAATATTTTTTTCCTATACCATAGTGAAGATTTATTTTAACAGGAAGAGCACACATTTGTCCCTCCATTCATATGTCTTGTCAAGGTTGGTCACACAGGGGAGCAACAGTGTATTTGCCGAGATTTTGACCAATGCCTTTTCTCTTCCTGGTGGTTTATGTGATTCCTTTTTCTCCCATCCCCTCCACTCCCCGGCCAGGTGGATGGTTATCCTATGCCCCTGGTCTCAGCAGGGAGATGCAGGGCACACAACACTCAGTTCTGCTTTCCCTTGGCTTTTGTGTTCCAAGAGACCATCCCCTTGGTGAAAACCCTACAAATGTAGAATCATTATGTGGAGGAAGCATCCTGGGTCAGAACTGTGCTTCTAGCTCTTCTTCAGCTAGGAAAGATTTTCTAAAATTGAGAGAGCAGGACAAGTGAAAATTGCAGGGATATTGAGGGGTCCAAGAGAAAGGACCAGAGAAATTTGAGGAGCCAAGGGCACCAGAACCCACATCCACTCCCACGTTCGACTTATACAGCAACAGCAGAACCCCAGAGAGGAGATGGCGGCGTGGCAGGTCCGGACGGACGGGGGCTGTTGTGTCGACTGCACTGCAGGGATTCCTGTTTGTGGCACCACATAGAAACCATGCCCGAGTCTCCAGTGCTTGAGGTGTTAAGAAGGGGGCAGAGGGAGCTTCTGGACTTAGGGGCAGGAAGATGGAAATGAGGCCGGCTCAGTGAGGCTTCAGTGAATCGATGACAGATGTCTACACGGGGTACCGGATAATTCAGAAAATGGCCACTTGGATAGAAGACAGGAAGAATCACATTCTAGCTCCCAACCCAACACAGAATTAAAACTCCTCTGCACTAGGCAAGTCCTTGAGATCAAGACACAACTTAGGGAAGATAGTTGGTTCACTGAATTGAACAAGCTTTAAACCTTTTAACAGAAGTTTAGGGGTGGGAATATATTTTGGAAAGTTCTATTTCTCACACCTGAGTTTCTGGACTGGCATACGGAACTCTTAATGCACTGCCTGTAGCTAAGTCGTTTCACACAGACCACCTCCCCCTTGTTAGGGCTGAATTGTGTCCCCAGAAGTGATGTGTGGGAGTCTCAACCCCCATACTTCAGGATGTGGTCTCATTTAGAGATGGGCTCTTCACAGAGGTGATCAAGTCAGGGGCAGCGCTGGGCCAACAGGACTTGTCCTCATAGAAAAGGAGACAATTTAAATGCAGCAACAGACCTGCAGAGAGGGAAGATGAAGTGCAGACACACAGGGAGAAAGCCGTGTGCAGAGGAATGCACAAATGCGGTGATGGTGCCACAAGCCAAGGAAAGCAGAGATGGTCAGCGAATCCCCAGGAGCCAGGAAGAGGTGTGAAATGGGTCGTCTCTCCCAGCCTCAGAAGGAGTCAACCTTGCCGACACCCTGATGTTTGATTTCTGGTCTCCAGAACTGTGAGACAATGAATTTCTCTCGCCCCCTATTCTGCGATCCTGTTAGGGCAGTACTAGTAAGGTAACACAGCCCTGTTTTCTGAGTTCACTGGTACTCAGTGTTTTTCCCTGCAGAGGTTACTACATGACGACTTGTAATTTTGTTAATAACCCTCGCCTGCCCACTCCACACACGCTCCCTGGGAGAAGGGAGTTGCACAGTCTCAGGAATGAGCCTTGCTTCCTTGGCTCAGGTCCTTGCCTGGATTTGGAGATTCCTGGAGTCACCTGGGTTGCAGATCAAGTCCTCCTGGCCCCCAGGTAGAGGTGTTGCCTCTGCTGCCCTTCAGGTGGGCAGCCAGTCATCCCCTGCTGTCCCCTGGTGCCCGTAGCACATGCAGGGCTCTTGCCCTCTCTTGCCTAGAAGTTGGGAGGGGACCACCCAGGAGCCCCTACCTGGCCGCTTCTGCCCTAGCAGCTGCCCCTTAGTCCTCAACTTGGGAGAGTTGCCAGAGGAAGGGGAAGGCCTGGCTCACTTGCTACGTTCTGTTTCTAGACTCCCACTGTCTGACAGAGACAGAGCCACACCTAGCATTTTATATTTTCTACTACTCCCATTAGAAGAGCAGAAAGAAACAGGTGAAGTTAATTTTAATAATATATTTCACTTAACCCCATATATCCAAAATACTATCATTGACACCCTAATCAATATAAAACAGTAGGGTTGAGATAGTTTACCTGTTTCTGTTTGTACCAGGTCTTCAGATTCTGGTGTGTATCTCATGGTGCATCTGGATTCAACTAGCCAGTAGTCACAGGTACCCAGTGGCTACCATATTAGACAGCGTTATTTCTAGATCAGAATATGCCTCCAGACCTCCTCTCTGATGTTGCATGCTTTTAGGGCCCTGTCCTTAGTAAGACTCTGGCGTGAGCACAGCGGTTTCTCTGCGGGACGGTCTGAGCCCTGGACCATCAATACATCCCCATCCCAGCCAATAGACTGAAAATTTACTCATTCATCATGCAACGAGGTCCCTGAGAAGCTGGTTTTCTCACTACCCTTTTCTTCTTCTCCTTCTTCTTCTCCTTCTTCATCATCACTTTCTTCTTCTTCTTCTCCCTCTCCCCCTCCCCTCCCCTCCCCTTCTTCCTCTTCCCCCTCTTCCTCCTTTTCTCCCCCTTCTCCTTCTTCTTCTTCCACATCCTTCTCCTCCTCCTCCTTCTTCTTTTTCATCTTCTTCTTTTCCTGTTTTTACATGGTCTTTGCTCCCCAAACAAGTCACTGATAGGACATTATTTAATACCCCTAAAAGTGTGGTTTCTTGGTTAATTGATTTCCACTTTGTTAGTTAACTAACAGTAGTCTGCCTCTTACCTGAAAGAATCACCTTGAGGCACAGGGCATCTTTGATAGGGTGAGACGTGCTTCCTGAAGAAAATCTCCAGCCTCCCATTGCTGGTATTTGCTGTCTCTCTATATTTGCGGCTGCTTAAAAGCTTCCTTGTATCTTTCACTCTATCAGGCAGGACAGGGCTGTAAATTCATCCTTACGTGTGATTTCCTCTCTGGGATAACTCAATTATTCTGGCTTCTAGTACTTCATCTCCTATTAATGGGGTTGCTTGAACTTTTTGTGGTGTTTCTTCTTGGTTTATTCCTTTGATTTATTGAAACTGTTTAAGTTTCTGTTTCACACTAAATTCTTCTTTCTGATTCCATCTTGTCCCCATAATTTCATTCCCATCAATAAATGGTGACATTTGTTAACTGCCTAGTGTCCCAAAGCTGAGCCACCCACGGGTCACCCATTAATCCATCAGACTCCTGGGGGAGGTTTTCTTTTCACTCCTGGATTTGACCACAGGGTGATGCTTCTCAATGCTATTTTAGCTTTAAATGCTGGGGAACTTGCTATGATTGTGTCTCGATCAGCTGTGACATGCTGTGCTCGTTACATGCCAAGGGACCACAGAGCAGAGAAGCAGGCACTTGGAGGACATGATGCCCACGTCAGAGGGAGCTCCTTGTCCTCGTTATGCCCAGAGGGCAGGGATGCCACACCTGCCCTCCTGTGATGTGGCTGCCAGAGGCTGCCCTCTCTCGTCCTGGGTGCCTCTGATGGAAGGCTGGGTGGTTTTCTTTTCTTCTTGTGGCTTCTGCAAACCGCGTCATGGCACATTTTCAGCAAAGTTGTACCCCCCTTAGCCATCTCCCGTGTGCACCGATGCTGCTTCTGCTCTGGGTTTGAGGATTCCGGTCATCTCTTCACAACAACTCACCCTGACCCACTCTCTGGGCCGAGCACCAGGGCCTGTACAAAATGCTGTGTTTGAGAGTCAAAACTTGTCAAAGATCAGCATTTTCACATCCTTCCGCCTAATACCAGTGAATCCTCATGCCCTGTGGTGGTGAGATGTTGTCATGCTTGTTTGTTCATCCCCATTTTTCTCACCTGAATCTGGCTGAGCCCACAGAGGTGTGGCCGTGGATGGCCTCTGCCGTGTGAGGTGCTACTGACGGCTGAGACCATCAGGCTAAGGGGCGAGAACAGGGTATGCAGCTTCCCTGAGGGAAATACGACCAGGAAGCAGACAGAGAGCAGCAGGTTATAGAAAGAGAGATGCTTGAGTGAGAAGGCCAGCCTGCTTTTCCCATCTCATCCTGGATAAGCCCTTTCCATTCCCAGCCCCCCAAACAGGTAGATTTTCTTCTGTTGGCAGTTCCTGCGCAGGGGGTAAGCCCACATGGGGATAAGACTGCATCAGATTCAAATTCTGGTTTTGTCACCCATCAGCTGTATAAACGTGGGCAAGTTGCTTAGACCTCCATGCCTCAGGTTCCTCACCTGTAAAATGGAGATGATCATGTACTTACCACCATGGCGTTATGAAGACTAAAAGAGTTAACTCATAACGTGCTTAAACAGCAGCTGGCGCTCGAGAAATCTTAGCTGTTATTTTATTGTTACCTGATAAAAGGGGAGTGGTTACACCAAACTCACTACACACTTCCGAAGCTTAAACAAGAGAACACATAAAGACACGTTTGGTAGGGAAGTGAAGTACCACTCCAGGCACCTTGACACCCATGCCTTGGTTGAATAAACAGCGAAGTGCTCTACTGATGTAGGGTCTTTCTGGATGTTGAGGTTGTTTAGTGAGGCTTACGTTTGGGGCATGAGGAGGTCACACAGGACAGGAAAGGAAAAAGGCATATCTAGAGAGTTACAGACTAAACAGTAAAACTCCAGTGGTCTAACTGATGCCAAAGAAGGGCTTTGTGCCCAAGGAACAGGTCTGAGGAAGGCTCTTCCCTTGGAGACAGTTCTTTGAGAGGGGGAAGAAGACAAGAAGAAGTTGGCCAGAGAGAAGGTGATGGGGTGAGGCAGTGGTGGGGAGGGTCTCACAGGAGGGACAAGGCACTAAGGACCGGAGCAGGTTATGACCGAAGCCAGACATACTGTGACCTACTTCTTCAACAGGGGGAGACTGGAGCCCATTTAGATTTGCTAACCTGTGGTGTCATCTTTGGACCCTCTTCAAGCAAAATATAAATAGGCAGGGTTCCTGAGTGGATCAGGACAGCAGTCTGAGGCAACAACTGCTCCAACACCCCGGAGATATTAATATCCAGAACCTACATCGATACTAATCTACAGACTCCCAAGAGCCCCTGTGACAGATCTCTCAGTCAGGAACTCTTGACTGTTATATTGCTTTACTCAGCTGTGTCTCCGTAACAAAGATACAAATCTTGGCCTTACATTTATAAATATGGGGGCCAGGGGAAAGAGTTGTGGATGGTGTGGTGGGACCTGCAGAGCCCGGGAGGCCAGGCAAGGATCTTGGCTTCATACTCAGAGCACTGGGAGTCATCGGGGGCTGGCAGCAGGACTTATTCAGTTAAAATTATGCGGGTTGGGCTTCCCTGGTGGCGCAGTGGTCGGGAGTCCGCCTGCCAACGCAGGGGACGCGGGTTCCTGCCCTGGTCTGGGAAGATCCCACATGCCGCGGAGCGGCTGGGCCCGTGGCCATGGCCGCTGAGCCTGCGCGTCCGGAGCCTGTGCTCCGCAATGGGGGAGGCCACAACAGTGAGAGGCCTGCGTACCGCAAAAAAAAAAAAATATATTATGAGGGTCTATACTTGTGTGATTTATGAAATAGAAAAGGAAATGTTTTTTAAGAGATATGTGCGAACGCTTCACCCGGTACTGCTCCTCGAAATGAAATACTGTATTTAAGGTTTGGCAAAGCTGGTTAATTCTCATCTCTGAATACTTGCACATTTAGAGTACCAAATTTGGATAAAAGTTACTGAAGAAAGCGTCTCTGTCATCTGTTTCAGAAAAAAAGTGTATAGTTTCTTCACATATTCTCTGCCTTCTCCACTTTCTTGTTTGAGGTTTCCTTTACGAGAAAACAAAATTATGTGGTGTCCTATTTAATCTACCCACCGATGAGTGGTTCTGGCAATGATATTTTGTCTTTAATCTTTTGACCTTACACCATTTCTTGTATAAATTATTATTTATAGTTCAGATCTCTACATATGATACTGGACACATTTAACCACTAAATTTGGAGACCTAGAGGGCTGGAGGGGCTTCTGTGGGCTTCTTCTTTGCCTACTGTTTTAAGCAAACATAGCCCACATTTTGTTTGAAGAGTGTGCTTTCCATTTCCTTGTCGTGAAGAGAACTACTAGGAAAAAAAGGGCAAGTTTATGTTTATATTTGTACAAAAGTTATTAATAATAAAACAAAGTAAACTTTCTCCAATACAGTTTACTGGGTAGCATTTTGTAGAGTGGAAGTAGATGTCCCTCCTCCTGAAGAAATTCCTCTTTAGAGAGACAGAGCACCTTGAAGTGTGAAGACTGCAAACTCCTTAAAAATTTCGGCAAATAGTAGGTGGAGAAGAAAACTGACGTCTCTCATCTTTAGGCAGATCGAGGCGTTGGCAATTTGCCATTCCTGACTCCTTTTATCATTATCTATAATTGGTTCATCTTTGGAAGTTTGAAAAAAACTCATTAGCTTTTTGCTGCTGTTGTTTATTTTTCTTCTGTACAGAATTTCTGCTTTGATAATCTACTAATGAACATTCAGTTTTTAAGTTGGTTCTATTCTTCCCAGAGTGGGGGATCCTGGCCAGGAAAGAGGTTGAGTTAACCTAAGGCTTCTTTCTTCCCCTCCTTCTTGCCTCTTCCCCTTCTGGTCTCTGCCTGGAGAGGTGAGCTTACGTAGTTATGGCGCTCTTTTCTCATCCACTACAGAAATAAGTGATTTCTGGAGAGGAATGTTGGTCTCTGCTCATAGACCCATCACACAGCCCAGTATTACCATCCAAGGGCTACATGGGACAGGCTGATAGATGCAGAGACCCTGTGCTGAACAAGCCTTCAGTAGTGTGACCACATGGTGCCACCCCTTGTAAATGCTGCTGCGAGGATGGACTGGGCACCCAGCTGCCCCTGAGGCCGATCAGAGCCCCAGGGGACGGCACTCCGAGCTGGGGTCCTGCGAGGGTCCATGCTTGGCCTCAGGGCATCCCTCCCACCGTTCTTTAGCCACAGGCCCTGACTTCCAAGTGAAGGTCACCCTCTCCCTATGACCCCTCAGGTGACCTCAGCAGCTCTGGTTCCCTGGGGGTTCGAGCCATCCACACGTCCTATGCCGATAACTGGCTGGGGAGGCATGTAATCCACACTGACTCAATCCCGGGGAGTCTCAGGGCTTTGGTGCTGGTGATCACACAAGGAGCTCTTTTTTCTCTGGACGTGAACCTGGGGAGGCGAGAGAAGCTGCAGAAGCTTCCTGTCTCCACAAAGCAGTTGCCATGGAGAAGGTTCCCCAGAGAGGGTGAGAAAGTGAGTCCTGGTGTGTTCAAGTTTCTGGAGCAAGTTATAGCCTCCACTTACCTTGCCCTGAGCTTGTCACTTATGTAAAAATTACGTATGTATGTTTATATGGAGGGAAATATGTTCTACGTATCTTTTAATATATAAATAAATGTAAATATAAATGCATATGTATATACTTGAGCAACTTTGAGCTGGATTTTCTGCCACATGGATCCAGAGAGCACTGACTCATTCAGATCGTACCTTCAACGTTTACTAACGGAAGATCTGAGACACTGTTTTGGGGGTTTTGCAGAGCATATGCAATAAAGATGACACCTGTGCTTCCGGTCCTTAGGGGCTGCAATCTAAGCTGTTGGGACTGATACAAACACTTCAGTCCATCCAGCTGTCCATCCACTTTGGCTACTCCGCGAGCTTCACTGCGGTGAGGACAGGATGGTTCTTTCCATTTCGCACATCCATCCTGCCGTCTCCTGTGACTGCTTTTGGCAAAGTGCAGGTGCATGAACCGCTTGCTGGCGTCAAGTGACCATTTGTTAGTGTAAGTGGCTAATCGGTGTTTCACTTCCCGTAGGAGAACTGATCACATCATTTTACTCTTGAGCTCTCGACACTTCATTGCATTGTTTTCTAAAATGCAAAGTGTGAGGGAAGGGAAGCAGGTTGCGAGGTGTAAAGGTTAAGGACACGATTCAAATACCGCGTCCACCCTCTTCTGATGATTAGGTAAAGACACTTAATGTCTCTGGGTTTTAATTTCCTCCTGTGAAAATGGGGCTAAGAACTCCAACTGTGTAGATTTAATGTGAGCATTAAATGCTTTAATGCATGTGGACCCTTGGCAAAGCACCTCACGTAGAGCAAGTATGTAAACTACAGACTAATTTTGATAAGAAGTAGACCAATCTTGGAAGCCTAACTGACAGACACGACTTTAAAAGTTTTAAAATGTCTCATGGACTGCTTATTATTTTTGTATCTTCTTCCTAATAAATCATTTTCTTGGTGTAAAAGTGTCTATATAGATTTGTCAATTACGTTTTCCTTATTTAAAATGATAAAACAATACATTTTAATGTATAAATTTATACAATATAAAACTTTGAAGTAAAAAGTGACAGTTCCTTCAAACTCCTGTCCTTTTCCCTTTCCATATTTCATACAGAGCAATGTTAGTAGTTAGGGTGAATTCCTCTTGATATTCTTGAATGAACATTAAACAGTGTGTATGTGCAACTTGCGTTTCTCCCCAAATAATTTATTATAAGCATTCATAATAATAGAATGCATAGAGGAATATTTGGGAATGTTATTTTGTTGAAACGTACAGTGAAGATGTCATGGCTTCTGGAAGATTCCAGTTTTTGCCAGCAGCTAATATATGGTACTGGGAACTGGGATCCCTTTGGATGTTGAGCAGTTTGACCACTTTCACGACCAGATAAACAGATTTAAATGCACAAGCGCCTCATAGTTAGGAGTGTGTATTTCAGTTTAAAGAGAGGTCATCTTTCCAAAAGTAATTTATAGAAGCATACATTTTGTACTTCAGATTTGGGAAAAGCATTTTTTTTTTCTTACGTTTTGGCCTGTGTTGATGAGAACTCTAACTTGTTCTTTTCCTCCTTTTGTAAGTCACAAGTTTTTCATAAGAAAGTTATATTAAAAACAAAACAAAATAAAACAAAGGGAGGCTTGACCTAGAAGAACAGATTTACATAGTGACTATATTATACATTTGGAAAATGGTGCTGAAGAGAAATTTATATTGGCCTGTAGCCAAAATTCTATGTTTAGAAAGATACTGAAGTGTCAAAATTAGCAATACCTGGTCAAATGTTAAAGAATTCTGGTTGGAAATCAATATCAAATTTTATATCTTTGATGATCCTTAGAGTTCTTCTACTGCAATCAGCCTTATTTATGTTAAATAAATTAAAAAGACCCAAAGAGGTTACATAATTTGCCCAAGGGTCACACAGCTAGTTACTGATACAACTGACACTTAAACTTAGATTTCTAGCATAGTGAAATGTCAGCAGGGATGATGTGATGATAGTGATGATGTTATAATTATAAATTACTGTAACTTACTTATAAATAACTATACATTTCTGGGTGTGCTATTACTATACAGTGACCATTGTTCAAGACTTTGTTTTATGTTTACTCTTTACACACAATTTGAAGGATAGATATTATTTCCCTAATAGAGAATGAGAAGCTGCTGTTACATGACCAGTATTGGATTTGATCTCAGGTCTATTAGTGACTTTAAAGCCTGAGTTCTTTTCAGCAGAGTCATTTTATGTGTGTCAATACATAAGAATGTATACGTAAGAATGTCGTTTCAGCAATGTAATAAAATATTTTCTTTCCCTTGCATTGTTGTTGAGGTCACTACCCACACAAATAATCGTCTTCAGGTTGCAGTGTAAGGTCCTGTACCCTTTCATTACCCACATGGTTCTCAACTGCATCTAGAATCAGACTCTGCCCAAGGATGAAAACAGGTGTGTGATTCAGACACACAGAAAGAAGGAGCTTGGATTCAGACATAATATCCTAGGGAAATTAAATATAACAAATGTGGTAATTTCACACAAAGTACTTGAAATAGAGTCCTGTAGTGAAATACACCACTGAACCAGTTGGTCCGGAGCCTGTGGTACCGGAGACCTTGTCTTACCATGTTTTGTTGCCAGCTGCCTCGTTTATCCTTTTCTCAAATTTTCGTCAAGCCCTTAAATCTCCCTCACCTCATTCCTCCCCTCGCTTCACTTGGTATCCTCACTCCTACCTCATGAAGAAGAGAGAGGCCACCAGACTTACTCCCTCTTCTGACTATATGGTGAACAAACTCACCTGTGCCTACATTTTCCGCTTTCTCCTTCCCTCCCTGACAACGGAGGAGGTGTCTCTAGGGCTCCCTCCCCCTCGTCGCGAATGCAAAGGATGCTTCTGCATCCTGACCTCCTTTTTCCTCTTGGCAGCATGAAACACTGTTGACCATTTAAAATTCTTGAGTCACTCCCTCCTGTTGGCTCGGCTTTCGCTGGCCCACTTCCTTCTGCTTCTCTTCCGGGTTGCTTCCTGGTTCTACGCATCTGGAAGTGCCTTTGGAGTCTTTATTTCCTCCGCCTCTCTCTTGAATCCACTTGTGCCTCTGGATTCCACCTGACCTTCTCTTCACTTCTTTACTTAACTCATATGCCTCAAAGACCGTCTACCCCATGCTGCTGACTCACAAATCCCGTCTCCAGTTTCGGCCCCTCGTCTGAGGACAAGACACAGAAACCTGACCGCAGAGTGGGTGCCTGCACTGGAGAATCCTCCGCAGATCTCCGAAATCAGTGGGTCCCAAACTGCTTTTCCTCCAGCTTCCTTCTGGAAAGGAGCACCAGAGTCCGTGTCCAATGCAGTTTAATTTTTAATGTTTATTGATTCTGCTTAATTCTCTTTTTCTCTTTTCCCGATGCTAGTTTAGATAACCGTCATCTCTATTTGCTTCCTTATAGATAGATGCTTAAGCCATTTTTATTGTGGAAACATAACTTACATACAGTAAAGCATATAAAACAAAAATGAAGAGCTGAATAAATGATCGCAAAGTGAATGTATTTGTAAGCATAATCCAGGCCCAGGAATTTAACCTTGTTTGAGACCCCCTCATGGCCCGTCTCAGTCACCAAAACCCTTTATTTTCTGCTTGATGTTTTTTCTTCTTTCTACCTGGTTTGTGTATATTCTATGTCTATCTAACTTCCTTGAGGTGGATGCATAGCCCCTGACTTTTTTCAGTGTTTCTGTTTTTTCCGTAAGGTTTGAACCTTATAGTTACAAATTATCCTCTAAGCATAACTTTGCATCTTGCAAGTTTTGGTACCTAGATTTTCCACTTTCAGTTGAATATATTTTTAACTGTAACAAATGGGTTATTTGGAGGCTTTTCTAATTTATAAAAATTGGGGATTTTCTTATTATCTTTTTGCTCCTGATTTTTAACTTAATTATCTTGTTATGAGACCATAAGCAACTGTATGATTTTTAATTCTGTGGATTTTGAGAATCTGCTCTAGATAGGATGTGGTCTATTTTCGAAAATATTTTATTTATGCTTGAAAGGAATGTACATCCTGCAGTTGTTGAATCCAAAAATCTCTATTTAACCATTAGGTCGCTTTGCTAATTGTAGTGTCTACATTGTACGGATTATTTTGGTCAGCTTTTCCTGTTAGGTATACATTAACACCTCTTACTATGCCTGTGGATTTGTTCCCACTGCCATCCTTATCTACATGTGGGTGAGCCTCCACACTGATCCATTGCCTCTGCTCGTGTTCCCCACATTCAGCTGCAATGTCTTCCTGAAACACAAATCTAGTCAGGTCACCCCACAGCTAAATACACAAGAGCTCCCCCCATTCAGCAAAAGTTTACTGAGTACCCAGCCAGTCACTGCTCTAAGCCATGGGGATATAGTCATGAGCAAAAGCACAATGTCCAAGCTCTCTCCGAACTTCCTGGTAGATAGTCAGACAGATGATAGATAGATAGATAAATAGATAGATGATACTGGGTTGGCCAAAAAGTTCGTTCACTCTGTTTCGTAACATCTGGAAAAACCTGAACGAACTTTTTGGCCAACCCAATAGATAGATAGATGATAGATACAGATGATAGATCCATAGAGAGTTAGTTTCCTTTGTTGTTATCAGGGTTAGATTCAATTTTTAAAATATAGAATGAGGGTTAGTGTACCTCCTTAATACCGCTTATAAATATTTGTCCACTTTGTTTTGTGATTACTTCTAAGCCTTTAATACTGCTTAACATCAGTTTTAAATGGACACACCCAACTTTACTGTCCCCGGAGCCCTGTGATTTCTTACCCCTGGGCATCTGCCCAGATGGCTCACACTGCCCAGCACACAGCTGCTCCCATATTTGTTTCCAGGCTCCTCCCACCCATTCCTCACATTTGGCTTAGATGGTCTTTCACTGGGGAAGCCTTCCAGCCCCTCATCCAAGCTCAGTGCCTTTCCCATGTGCTCACAGAGCTCTCTGTCCTCTGCATGTCACATCACATTATCTGTAGCCCTCACTAGTTTGTAAATCTATGATGTCAAGGATTGTGTCTGTCTTTCCACACTTGAATCCATAGCACACGGTGTTGCTCACAACTGTTTCTTGAAAGTTTGTTAAATGCATGTGTATTTAAGAATGGATCCTTGCAAGGCATTACTGTTGAATATATGCTGTGAGTGCTTCTTAACTTGTGACATTTGAAAGCAGCAAAGTCACGGGGCATATACAGCAAGCCGCAGATGCTGTGACCTTTGTAATTTTTTGAGGCAGTTCTGCTAATTTCTAGCACGCAGTTAATCTCTTCTTTACTTTTTGTGTTTCAGTGATATCTCCTTCCATTCTCCACCAATAATTCACTTAGAAGATCCCATAAAAACCTTCAAGTCAGTTTTATGGGTTAAAGAAGAAACTTGGTAAGGGACATACCTAAAGAAGCAAATGAAATAGAAGAATCCTTTGTCATTGCATTTTTAGAGACTTGGTGAAGTTAATTGTTAATGACATTCTAAATAATACACTACTTCAAATTTCATGAGGGAATATAATTACATGTATCTTAAAAATTAAAAGAACCAGTGTCTAAAGAATTAGATAATGAGCTTTTTGTACTACTTCTTCAATCTGGTTGTCTCTTAAGCTAACTAGAATTTTCTAGGTTTCAGGAAATGTGGATGTTAAATTTTTATGGCTAAATTTTTCTTTTCACCTCTTGCTTTTCCTCCTCTGCTTAAAGCTGGTATGTCTCCCAGATTAGATGATCTACCCTCCTGCCTCTGAACCCTGTACTGCATCCACAAGGGATGTTTCTCACTCCCTGTCCTACCCAGAAGCATGAGTCAATTCTGGAACAGGGCTGAGACTGAGACTTCTTTGCACCTATTGGTCATTCCCCACAGCTCTGGAGAAGCCTGGGCAGGGAGGACACATGGTTGCCTCCCCATTGGGCCTGGTGTGACTGGGTTATCATAAGCACTCATCATGTTTGCTTTGCTGTATCGTGTTTTTTCATTCACACTTGCTCCAATGTTTTGATCTTCTTTTTGACTGTGGGCAAATCCAGTAACATCTCAAAAAGGGCAACTTCCCAGTGAATTAATTTGTCACTTTAGTCCTGGTAAGAAGTTCAGACGTGAAAGTTGGAGGTGTCACTATTTTGCTCATGGAGGGCGTCCATGGTGCAGTGAAACACATGGTTCACCCACTCCTGGAATCTTAACGAGTCTGATTGCACACCATCCAGAGATGTGCTCTTCAGCATCTGGTGTGATTGGGAACTGTAGGTAGCAAGTGTCAGGATAAATCGTCTACTGATACATGAGCACTGGCTATGAAATTGACTTGTTATCTTTTGGGGAGCATAGTTTTGTAATAAGAACAATATAAAGTTCAACAGCAACAGATTATTATTTATTCAGGTGTTGTTCAAATGCATAATCAACAGCAAGTTTAACTGAACTAGATGGATGGTTCCATTTCTGACTCGGTGAAGACGTTTTCCGATGTCTTTAAAGAGTTGAGCTGCGTGAATCTTTGAAATCACATTCTTTAGAAACTCTGCCGGTTAGCCTTGGCTGTGTAACAACTCTCCCTAAAACTGAGTGGATTAAAACAACAACCCTTTAGCTCACCATTCAGTGGGTTGGAAATTTGTGCTAAGTAGGGCGAGGCTGTTTTTTTTAAATAGTTTAAGTGTGTTCACTCCTGCCCTTGCAGCGCTGGGATCCGAGAAGGCAGGTGGTCTAGGAAGGCTTCAGCTGAAATGGCTCATCTCCTCTGGGGACGTGTCACTTTCCAGCAGGCAAGCTTGGGCTGGTCCACGACGTGGCTGGACCGGGCTCTAGACAGCGAGTGGAATCATAGAAGGCAGCTAGAAGCTTAAGTTTGGAACTGTTCTGCTGCCATTTCTGCTGCATTTTATTGGCCAAAGCAAGTCACAGGACCAGCCTTGGTTTAAGAGAAAGGGAATAGACTTCACTTTCTGATGACAGGAAGATGCAAAACCACACTAAAAAGGGCAAAGGTACAAAGAAGAGTGAAGAATTTGGATATTTGTGTGATTTATCACAGAGATAAATGAAATAGGCTTCAAGGTACAGATGGTAGGTTGAATGCTTACTACATCTACTTTTGCTCCCTCCTGAATCCCCACTAAAACGACAAAGCATAATCTCACAAGGACAAATAGAGAAAGAGAGAAAGGGAACGAAAGGATCGTATTTTAGAAGCTGGAAACAAAGAGATGAATGATAGCAGAATTGGAAAAAACTGAATCCTAAACCAGCAGTAGGGAAAGTCAGGAACCCTGTGTGTTACAACACAGAATCACCAAATTCTTAGGGATTAGAGATACTAGGGGCCTCTGGAAATGCAGACGAGGTGGGAGAAAAATCTGGAGGATTGCTTGAAAGTCTGTTTGGGAAAGGACAGGATTCCCAGATTCCCTCTGTACCCCAGGGAACATTGGAGGGAAAGGTGATCTCTGGAAAGGTTAAAACAGAGGGCCTTTGGGCTTTCAGGCATGTGTCACAGAAGAGGGCTCAGATGCTAATGAAAACAGTAGGATTAAATAAAAGTGCAGATCCCCAGGCTTTCCCCCGACTTGGCTTCCAGAATGATGGCAGTCACCAGTCTTGTAAATTCTAGTACAGAAGATTCTTCAGTGGAGAATGTGATTAGCCCACAGGGAAAGACTGAAAGATGCTTGCATCAAAGGTTCTTCAATGAACAAGCCTGACCGTGTACACACCCAGGGCCCCCACCCAGTTTTTAGAGCCCAGCCTTAAACTTGAGCAGACAACCAAAGATTACGAGACATCTTAAGATAACCTGTAATATGAAACCTAGGGACCAAGATGAGCGAACAAACAAAAACAATTTAAAGAAACACAAATGCTGAAGAAAGAAAATATGTTAAAAAAAAAACCCTATTAATATCTTCAGTGTGATAAAAAAAATTGCACCCACCCAAGAAGAAGAATTAAAAAAAAGTAAGTTCAGAGGATTAAAAAGTGCTCCTGGAAGATAAAATATGGTAGGAACAATAAACATATTGAGAGGATGGAAGGTAAAGTGGAGGAAATAGCCCAGAAAGTAAAACAAAAAGACAAGATGATGGAAAGTAGGAGGAAAAAATACAAGAGAATCAGAAGCCCAATCCAAGAAGTCAAGCATCTTGATAACAGAGGTTCTGGAAAGGCAGAACAGAGAAATCATCATTAAACAAACCAAGAAAGTAAACTATCCTGGAAATGAAAGTGAGGAATTTCCATATTGAAAGACCAATAAAAGAACTTTGCACAGCGAATTAAAATGCACCGTATGATAAAGTGTGTCCTCATGATATTTTGGAATATTTGGGACAAAGAGAAGATTCTTTCAGCTTCTGAGAGAGAAATAAAGGTTTCATCCATATGATCAGGAATCAGAAAGATTTTGGACTTAATAGCTACATCAGAGGTTTGAAGACAATAGAACATGGCTTCAAAGTTCTAGAGAAAAATTGTCTTGAACTCAGAATATTATTCTTGGCTCATCTCTTAAACAAATGTGAGTGTAGAAGAAAGACGCCTTCAAACGGGCAATTTCTCAAAAGATTTACCTACCACACAGCCATCTCAGAAAGCCACTGCAGGACAGACTCCATCAAAATGAGGGAAGAAACCAAGAAATGAGCAGACTTGGGATAAAGGAGACAGGGGATAGTGTGCAGGAGAGAGGCAAGGTGGATCCTCAGGTGAAGGCTTGGTGATCTCAATATGACATTTGTGCAGCTGGCATGAGGTCACAAGCCCAAACTGGAGAAGGAAAGGGAGAGAACGTTTCAAGAAGATAAAATTGATAGAATTCCTGACATATCTGGGTTTATTAAGAAGGGATTTTGATGGGGGTGGAAATTCTGGGGTTGAAATATTGGTAAGTGCATGGAAAACTAGGCAAACAACAAAATCAAAGAGATTATTTGTTCAAGTAAAAAATGTACAGAACATAAAATTAATCATATTATACTATGTAACTAGTACTCTAAAGATATAATGATGCAAATACTTTACTTATTGATGATGTAACCAAAGTGAATATATCTGAATTAGGAGGATGGAGATGAGAGGGTAGAGGAATGTGGAGGGGATTGAGCAGGGTCCCTGAGTCACACAAGTCCTGCGAGGACAATTCATGTGGTGGTGGAGCTCCCCAGAGTACTGATTCAAGAGGATCCTTTCAGCAGGGACATAGTATGCATGGGGCTTTCCTGGTATTGTGCGTGCTGACGCTGCAACGGGAGTGGGGAGGAGAGCTAAATGTCCATGATTCTGGTAGAAATTCACTAATATTCACTAAAACTATATATATATATATACACACACACACACACACACACACACACACATATTTATAATGAAGACATCACAATATAAATGTATAATTTAGAGATATGGAAGTAAATAGCAAAAGACTTGGTAAATAGATTGAAAGTAATTTCCTGGGAGGGAGTGAAAATGGAAATGAGAGACATTGCTGTTTTTCGTAACAGATTTGAGAGCACTTTGACTCTTTATGTACATATGCCATACATGCATACATATAAAACTTTGATAAAAATAAATCTTAGAAATGTTATCAGGACAAACAACCTTATCTTTCAGACATCAGAGTATATTTGAATAGGACTGGGGCAGACAAATAGATCATAAAATTTCCAGATCCATTCTGTTGACCTGTTCTGAGTAGACAAGACAAATTTTTAAAAAAATTGGAAAGTAAAGTCTCAGACACGACTTCTCTTACTTCCAGCCAAACTGGGGACAGTGGGTGAAGGAGAGAAGAAGTAAACAGACTCACTGAGTTCTGTGCTTTTGTAACAGAAAATTCCAGTTAAAGTCGGCCCAAACCTGAGTCTCTGCCTCAGGCTGATCAAAACAAATTAAAACTTTTGGCAAGTTTCCTTGAGGTCAGAGAGGTCTGTAATTGGGCACTCAATCTCCTCTCAGATGAAATTTCCATCTCGGTGACCTGTACAGGTAGTTACCTAGCGAGAGGTTCCTCACTAGTATTATAGTAACTGGAGACCAGAAAGTCTGGACATGAATTAAAGTTCCCGTTACAGTCCGTTTTCAAAAGCCTGGCATTTGAAGACTGGAATATGGCAAACATATTATAATGAAAATGTAATTTTGAACACAAGTACACACTTCCTGGAAAATAAAATAGTTTACTTTTAAAAATAATAGCAGATAGTATTGTTTTCAGTATACAGTAGTGTTTTCAGTATATAGTATTTTTCCTAATGGTACTACTAAGATATGGATAGATACACTTTCCATCTGAAAATTATAATGAGTAATCACAGGATTTGGTTATATACAACATTCTGCAAGCTACATATGTTCATGGAGCTATTTTATTTTCTGAATCATGTGCATGAGTAATTCATCCTGTGAAGAAATTCAAGGTAGGAATCAGGCTTGAGTTCAGTCAGCATGTGTCTCATAGGGGTTGCCATCTCCTTAAGGCCTTCACAGTGTCACCCTGATGACTGTTGGGTCTGGGGTCCAGACCCCAGGCCTGAGGGACCAGACACCTGTGTGCTGGCACACAAACAGTGTATACGAGGGCAGAGTCATGCTTACCAAACTATGAGACTAGGGGTAAAATCTGAAGGCCAATTTATAATAAAAAGCTAAGTGGTCTAAAGGTAACACTGATACTTCCACATTTGGCCAAGATAAAGTAACAGGGGCAAATTTTTTTCTCTCGAAAGAAACTAAAAACTGGATGGAATATGTGAAACAATGGTTTTTAGATATCGGACATCAGGGAGCATAGGACAGAGATCCCTGAGAGAGGGGTAACATACAAGAGCAATTGATGAATACAGACAGCTTATTCCTCTACCAGGTGGAGCAGGGAAGACTTCCTGTGTTGAGGAGATGCAGCTAGAAGTCCAGGTAGACGAAGGGAGCAGAACACTGGAAGCAGAAAGACCCTCCAGAGATCAACAGAAGCTCCCTCTCCAATCTTATTCTAAGTGTTGCTCAGCACATATTGTGAGGAAACTGCCCCAAGCTTAGGGAATAACCACCTGAAAGGCGAAGAAGGAACAATCCTCAAAGCTCATGCAACATCAAGAAAAGTGCTGTTCACCCAGGCTGACTGGACACCCTGGGATCACAGGCCATTTAATAGAATCCTCAGAGGGATTAGATGAAGACTGCTCCATTCCTGCCTAACACGACTTAAGAGCAAGTTTCCAAAGGATCAAAGTATTGCCAAATAATTTAACTGTATCTTCTTTCCTCCCCATCTCATCTTCCTTCCCTTCTCCCTCATCTTCTTCTTTGCCAGTATTTTTTTGCATAGCTCTGTTTTGGTTCATTCCACACTGACATTTTTAATTTAAAGCTCATCAGAAGGCAATTTTTCCTGATTCTTTGTATCTGAACTCTAGGCTGAAAGTACAAAGTACTGACAATAGTCTATACTAGATTGTAAACTTCTTCTGGACTCTGAATTTAAATTAAAATAATTTTCTATTTACAGTCAGATCATGGCTCATGTAGATATCATTGCATATGTAATTGTTTGCATAGCTTATATGAATGATTTTTTTGCATGCAATTTATTTTTGAACAAAAGTGTTTCATTGCTGGCCATAAATTGTAATCATGCATAAAGAAATCACAGTGTATTTCATCATAAAAATGTGACTAAATTATCAGGTACTAGGGGACTTTGGGTTTTGAACAGAGAGAGACTAAAATTCTGGTGTTGGCTTTGCCCTAATCTGAATATGTCAATTAAGCCAATTACCTTTCCTTCCTCTTAATTCCTCATCAGTAGGATGAGCAGATGGAGGTTCCTGAGGTTCTGTGAAGGTGATATGTCACTTGTCTGTACCTCTAGTATCTGGTATTTTATTCCATTTCTCAAGCTGTCACACAGTAAATGAGTGGAGATGCATCAATATACAGGAGTTGCCAGATGCTGCCATTTCTGATGTTCATTCAATGTTTTGTTGGCTGAATAAACACACAGCATGATCTAGGGATAGAATGTTGTTTTTATGGCCACTGTTATGATGGAATTCTGTACGGAGCTATCAGAGTCTCTGGCAAATTGTGTATTAGATGATATTTTAACTGGGACTATTTTCTACAGTTTCTACTGCCTACAGTAATAAAGAGAGAAACCTATACTATACTATTTCTAAAGCTTCAGAGCTCAGGGAAAATGTGGTTGGCCTAAATTATGAGCTTGAGTTTAAGAGAAATGGACAAAGGGGATAGGATTAAACAGTTCTAAGGTTAGTAAAAAGTCAAGCTCGTGGCTTCCCTGGTGGCACGATGGTTGAGAGTCCGCCTGCCAATGCAGGGGACACAGGTTCGTGCCCTGGTCCGGGAAGATCCCACATACCGCGGAGCGGCTGGGCCCGTGAGCCGTGGCCGCTAAGCCTGCGCGTCCGGAGCCTGTGCTCCGCAACAGGAGAGGCCACAACAGTGAGAGGCCCGCGTACCGCAAAAAAAAAAAAAAAAAAAAAAAGTCAAGCTCAACTAATTTTGCAAGGAGCTCTAAAATTAAAAATGAAGAAATTGAGTAGAAATGTGATGTGAGTCCATGTAGCATCATTCCTACTGTCTGGATATCACAAGAGTCCCCAGATACCAAGAATTAACTCTAATATGTTTAGTAGATATAATAATATTCTGATAAAAAATCAGAGACATGTAGGTCATAGTTAACCCTGTGAAGAATCACCTGTGGAGATTATTAATATCCAAATATCCAGCCTTACCCAAGAACTATCAAACCAAAATACCTGGATTGAACCTTTGCAAGTGTGGTCTGACAAGGCTCCATGGTGATCCTGGCCTCTGATCACCAAATCCTGGGGTTGATTCTTTCTTCTTCTTCAAAACTCAGAGCAGGGGTATCTCCCCAACCACTGGTTTGGCTTAGATGCTCTGGTTCCTTTAGGCCATGGCCTTTCTCTAACTAGAGTAAGGAGGGTTTCCTGGGCAGCCCACCCACTAGATTGTAAGCTCCATGGAAGCAAGGAGTAAGTCTCAGTCAACTCTGTATCATTGACCCAACGCGGTGCCTGCGGTACTGTGGGGCTCAAAGAGATAGTCTGTGACTTCACAGGGCATAATAATTGTAAAGCGTGTGATTTAAGGGCAATCATTACAGAGAAAACCACTTTTCGTATCTTGTTTAGAAATACATTCTTCCCAGATGCTTAGGGAATAGTAATATAGCTTATCCCTCATTAGACAGTATTATAAAATGTAAATAATGACATTTTACACTATTTTCAAATAAGCGTTTTGTGTGATTCTCCCAACAACCTTGTAAGGTATACGTTTTAAAAGCTTCCACTTCACAGATGAAGAAACTGAGTTAAACGTGAGTTTAAGCCACTCTCCTCATAGTTTTTCCATGAAGTCCGTCCGTCTTCCAACAATCCACAAGCCAGCTCTGCTCATGCTGGTATTTTTAATGAGTCTGGGCAAGAGGTGGCCCCTTGATCTGACAGGACTGTGTGCTGGATGCTTAGAGGAACTGGTAACCTGAGACAATTTGATGGAAGCTGGACCATTATCTGACTAGAGAGAATCCCATACAAAGGGCTTGAAAGCAGGAAGGGGCACTCAGAGGAATTTGTTTAAGCAGATTTAGTTAGGGTTTGGGAAGGTGTTCTTGAAATAAGCAATGCCAAGAACCCAAGCAAGGGCTGAGTCTCCCAATCAGAGCTCAGGTGCCCGTGGAGACAGCAGGTGATGCTCACCCAGAGGACCAAGAAGGAAACCTCATGGGTCAGGGGTGGTCTGACTGGCCTGAGAGACAAGTAGGTAGAAGCCATGAAGAACCCAGACTGTAGTGTTTCACCTGTTAAGAAATGACCATTTAGCCCTAACTCTCTAGTCAGTATGTAGTGAGCCGTCCAGAGGTTCCTTATGTTTTCTTATAACCAGTTGACTTTGTGCTATGCTGAAGAGGCACCTCCAAGTAGCGGTTCCACAGAGAAGAATAAAAATGTAACAAACCTTGCCCGATGGCAACAGAATGTGGGGTCAGTGTCTATCGGAGGGTCTTCCAGTTTGTCTCATTGCAATCCCCTGGGGTGATTGACACGTGTAATACAGGGAAAAGACTGGAATGATTTAGGGCATGGACTGATTTACACCAGCCTGTAAGTTTTTAAAGGATTTTTGTTTGTTTTGTCTTTTGCTGGACGAAATAGTATTTTGGTCTTACAAATATTTGTCGAATAATAGACCGAATGTAGGCAAACATGTACTCAAATCCCAAGTTGGCCACTTATCAGTCGTGTGATCTCGGCCAACGTAGTTGATTTCTCCAGGCCTCAGTTTTTTCATCTATAAAAAGAGGTCAATAAAAATTACCTGCCTGGTTGTTTCACTGTTAATTCAATAATTTAATAGTCGTGTGCTCAAGTCAGCTTGCATTAATTTTGAAAGGTAATTGTTAAACTGTTAGTAGGTTGAAATTGGCTACGGTGGAAGAACTTACACCACAGCCATTGGCAGGTAAACATCCCTCTCTGCCCCAGGAAACTGATTTACCAGTACACCACTGAGTGTAAAGCCTGGCACACAGGATTCGGTAAGTGCTGGGTATTGGTACTCAGCACATAAGATGTCAATGGAGTGGTGGTTTCCTGGATAAACAGCTCTAGGGGCACCATTTGTTTGAGTGAGTTGATAAAAAATGCACTTGCTGATGAAACTGTATTTAGCATCTACTAAACTACAAAGGAGAAGGAGCTAAATGTCCCAGAGAATAACTCTCGACAGAGGGGAGACCAGTCAATTGAGAATTTGATGATGTAAGTTAAGTTTCTGTACAGTCTTTGTGGACCTGGATGCTGGTCCATAAAACTAGTCCTTCAAACATTTTAACACAAGATGCCTTTCTATTTCATAGTTTATTTCTATTAGTTTGTGGTCTCCTCATATTTGCAGTTTGGATTATTTTCAGTATACACAGCACCAGCTTAAACAGCCAAAGCTCTGAGCAACAGTTATAATACATATACTTCTTGTTGATCTTATGAACACTGAGTAGTCTGTATTGGATTAATCTGTTTAAATCCTTATGCCATCAATGCTAAATATTTTTGTTAACATCTTCTGGTTATTGTCTAACTGAGGGAGTTTCTCTGTACAATACAATTATTCTATAATTGTGCTCTTGGTAAGTTTCTCTAATTCATGTGAGATCATAATATGACTACTTCCTAAGTGTGCAGAGGAAGGAAATTATATTTATTGTGACCGTATGTCCCAGATTATCCAAGACAGTTCCAATGTTAGATAATTTTATTCATTTCATTTAAGAAGATTCATTATATGTCAAGAATCATTATCTAACTTTACATCACTTTAAGACTCTAATATGAACAAATTCATGTATTATAAAAATTGTAGAGTGTCTTAACACAAAAAGTAGATGAATGATTTATATAAAAATCATATAAAGGTGTAACACCTAATTCACATTGTTATATATTTAATACCCCTCAATTATTGAAAAGAATAAAATTACCTAATATTGAAACTGTCTTGGCAAATTAAGGACACATGGTCACCATACATAGTCTTGGGTTTGGTAATGGAAGGTGATCAATGTAGTGTATAGTCAGGCATAAAGGACTATCTGATAAGGATCACAGGATTAAATTTGATAATCCATGAGAAAAAGGACTAAAGCAAATCATCACATGGATACCTTATTTTGGAAAGTCAAGCTATAAAACTTTCATTAGAGCAAAAAACCCAAAAGGATTGATTTTAATATATGTAAGTAATCTACAGGAAACATGGAGACTTTTTAAGAAATACCTTTTTCCCCCCCTCAGGATAAAAATGTTGTGAGATTAGAAAACGAAAAGTACTATATTATTTATTGGATTAGCAAAGGAGACAATCGTAGAAAGGACCATGGCATTTTGCACAATGGGAAGGTAGTTAAGTAAAGAGAAAAGAGAAGCAAACAAAATAGAGTAGATGGATGGATGAGGTTATGGGGGAGAAAATTCACATTATTTTGAGCACAGTTATGTTCCAAAGACTGTACTAGGGGTTTTGGGTATATTTTTACATTTTGATTTTCAGAACAATCTTGCAAGGCAGGTAATAATCACCAACTGTCACGATTGCCTAAGTTGTGGAACCAGAATTTGAACTTACGTCTGTTGGATTTCAAAGCCCACACTCTTTCTAAGACATCCTATGCTCTCCCGACCACTAGCTGGGCCTCTATTATGTGCCAGCTCCTTTGCAGGCAACTTCTCATTTTAGTCTCAGGAAAAGTTAGACTTTTTTTAGACAAGCATGTTTCATTTATACATAATATCACAATTTTCATTCTCAAAGCCTCTTTCCTGTTATCCAAATGTTCCTTTATAAGATTTTTATTTTTGAACACTACTCATAAATGTAGAGTTAAAAAGAAGAGAGCAGAGAAAAAGACTGAATTACATTTTAGAATGGTTAATTAGCTGACTGATCTCAATAACTAGTTTACACCTAGTTTAACAATGTGACCTAACTGTGCTTCCCAGCCTGGATTGCCCTCGGATTGACCCGGGGAGCTCGTAAGATCACAGATTCGTGAGTCCCATGACTGGAGATTTTATTTTGGTAACTCTGGAGTGAGCCTAGGAGAGTGTGTTTCTAAGTCCCCCACTTAATCTCTAAGCCTTACTTTTCTCATCTACCAAATAGACATGAAAATACACATCTCACAAGGTTGTTGTGACATGTGAGACGGTGGATATAAAGCACCTGGGCAGACCGTGGCACACCTAACAGTGC
Organism: Tursiops truncatus; assembly: GCF_011762595.2. Classification (NCBI taxonomy): domain Eukaryota; kingdom Metazoa; phylum Chordata; class Mammalia; order Artiodactyla; family Delphinidae; genus Tursiops; species Tursiops truncatus. The sequence continues at coordinate 84,734,379 of NC_047045.1, forward strand.
AGGACATCAATAGCGGATACTTACCCCAGTATTCAAAACATGGCCTTGGCTTTATGGAAATAGGCCTTTTAAAGAAAAAAAGATTGTAGCTGGTAAATGCTATCTTTGTTCCTTCTAAAATTTTGTCTTGAGTTTTTATTTCTTGAGGACAACCTTCTCCCAAAGCTAGGATGAACCTAATTCACTCCAAGTCAACTGCATGCTGTGTGAGGGCTATTATGAAGTGATAAAAACATGTTGTCTTTCCCCCAAAACTACTTGTTATGAACCCAAGGCATTGGTGTGTTTAAGTTACAGCAAAATGAGTCACAGATACTAATGAGTCATCCTCAGGAACCATGGCAAGAGAAGTAACGCTCTCCCCGGAACCCAGGGATCACTTACCTCTTGTCTTGGGTGTCAGTCCCCAGCTTCTCTGGCCAAAGCCTGAATGAGGAATCCCTGCTGTGTCTCAATGCCCACGTAGCAGGCAGGTGTGCCCCAGAATTGGCCTTGCGGGTTTGCTCTCGTGAGTGTGTGGCTAACTTGTCCTCCTTTCTTGGCCCTGAAAATAGAATTTTCTCTTCTTCTTTAATTTAAATTTTATCAAATAGCACATGAACATAGTTTAAAACTTCAAATATCACTAAAAGGTTTAAAATATAAAAGCAAGCATTCTCTTGAGCTCCTCCTTCCCCAGGGTCACAGCCCCCACTTCTGTTATTTTAGGTACTTCTGTTATTTACCTCCACATTGTAAATAATATACAACTATTTTTTTCATTCTCAAAATTTTAGATACCACATATTGACTTCTATTTCTAAATGGAAGATAAACTTTTAGCTCTCTTAGACCTCTCCCTACCCCTCTCCATTTCCCCTTTTCCTCACCCTCCTAATACAGTTTTTGATTATTTAATATTTATATTAATAGAGCTTTTTTCACAGTTGATTACAATTTCTTTCGTGTACAACATTTGTTTTCAATACTGATTTGCTTCGCTGTCTATATTTCCATCACCAACTCCTCTCCAAAGTTTCCAATCAACCAATCAATCAATCAGTAAAACTCCTTTCTATAATCAAAGATGTGAGTTACTTACCTTTTTGGATGCATCAGTCCTGCAGTCCATCCTCCTGGATCTTGGCACCACCTGGGTCCTCCAGGCACAGCTACCTGACTTGACTTTCCCTTTACCTGCATTTTGAGAATTATACTTACTTTTCTTCCAAACTTAATCTTTCACTTCTTGGATCTTGTTCTTAGTTTGCTCTCTTGTATTTGTTTAACACACTGAACTTTGGCTTTCTGAGAAAATCTGTGTGGGAAACAATCTTTTGGAGACATGCAAGTCTGAAACTCTTTTTTATCTGTCCTTGATTGATAGTTTAGCTAAACTGAAATTTCCAATTTTAACATATTTTTTCTTCAGAATTTGAAGAAATTGTTCCATTGTCTACATGCTTCTGGTGTTACTCTTGGGAAGTATAATGTTATTTTGATTCATGATTTCTCTGTTTTTCTTTTTTTATTGTTGTTATTATAATCTCCAGAAGCCTTTAGAGGTATTTTTTTTTAATCCTTGGTGGCCTAATGTAGGTTTATTTTTTAATTTGTAAATTATTTGCTCTAGGCACTTGATAGATTTTTTTAAATCTGAAAATCCTTATCCTTCCATTCTGAGAAATTTTCTTGTATTATTTCTTTGCTAATTTCTTTCCCAACACTTTTTCCAGTCTCTCTTTTGGATCTCCTATTATGTGGGTATTGGACCTCTCTGTTTGATCATCTAATTGTTTCATCTTTTTTAATCCTATTTCCCATCACTTTTTCTTTTAGTTTTACTTTGCAGGAAACTGCTTCAACTTACCTTACAAACATTTAATTGAGTTCTGAAATCCATAATATGATCATTTTAATTCCTAAGAGCTCTTTCTTATTCCTACAATGTTGCTTTCCTAAAGCAGGCTATTTTTATTTCAGGAATGTAAAAGATTCTTTTATCTCTCTGAGGATATTAATTATATTATGAAAAAAGTTTCTTCTACTCCTGCCTAATCTTTCTCCAAATTTTGTTGTTGTTGTTTTTCTTCTTTGTTTTTTATAGAAGATTTCCTCTATTCTCTTGTGGTCTTTAGTTATCTGTCACATTCAGGAGCAAACCTATAAGAAGTGTATTAGAAGCCATGTGTACTGGGTTGAGGTTATTATCTAGTGAGCCTCACTATAGGGTGATTAGATAGTATGTGGCTATGGATGGCCAAATGCCATTATCCTTAGGAATTTCTCTAGAGTTAGTCACTTTCTCTGAAGAAGAAGCCTCTGCTCTTCAGACTACTAGTGTGAACCTGGATGCTGGTGCTGGGTATTCTGAGGAGGGATGGGGTTGGGAGCCTCACCATCCAGTACGATGACTTTCACTCAATTCCCCTTGTTTTCAGCCCTTCGTTTCACTTCTCAACCTTCTACTGTATCTAGTATCTTGAGTCTAGGAAACCTCTAAATTCTCCAGGGAGTACATGTTTTGTCACCTGTTGGAGAGGGGGAGGGAAAGGGAGAAGAAGTTGCCTAGAACAGGGTTGGAGAGAAGATCTGGGGTCTAGGCAACACTTACACAGGCTTCCAGTTAAGCAGACTGTTTCCAGCCTTGTGCCTCACTTCCTCTTTCCCTTTCCTGGGGTCTGCATTTCCTGAAACTTGCATTTCTGTCTTACTTATAGCTTGTTTACTGATGGTTTCCCTCTCCCCAGGCGTTCAGTCCTCTGTTTTAGCTACTCTGCTAAATTGGTTATCACTCTTCTATCTGCTTTCCATCTTCCAAAATAGCCTTTTCAATCTTTCATATGTTTTCAGTGTTTCCTCTGTGCAAACCTTCACCTTAGCTGCTTGAACTACTTAGGGTCTAGGTTGTACAACTTGTCTTCTTGCTAAAACTTCACTGTGGATGTAGGTGTGCTTATCATACTTGAACGCATTGTGTGGTCCAGGCTCTGCTGTGAGAATGGGCTTTGGGTAGGAGAAGGGAAATGAGGAATCACAAGGGGCTACCTGGCTGCTCATCAAAGCTGAAGGCTGGGGATAACTCCATGTCAAGGCAGCTTTTTACGTGTTTTTTTTTTTTTCTCATTTTTATACGTTTTGTTTAAAGCTAGAAGAAGGACAAGATTCTCAATCATTCAAATGATTGTGAATCAAGATCTCTGGAGTAGAAATGGAGTCCTGATATGAGCCACACTTTCCTGCTTTCCCCAGATCTTGGGAACACATATGCTCTCACTGGTCCAAGGTAATCTGAATCCCAGAGCCCTTCTCTAGCCTTGCGTCTCACTGACTATCAGAGGTCCATAGTCACTTCCAACTCAAAATAAACCAATTTGATAGAATTATCATCAATTTTCATGTCTTCTACCATCCAGCCAATTTCTCAAACCAAAATGTAGGAGTCAATCCAGACTCTTTTCCACTTTCCACATCCAGTATGTCAGTCAATAAATCTTTGTACTGGATTGAATCATATCCCTCTCCCCAGATTCACATCTACCTGGAACTTCAGAATGTGGTCTTCTTTGGAAATAATGTCTTGGCAGGTGTAATTACTTAAATTAAGATGCAGTCATATTGGTTCAGGGTGGGCTCTAATCCAATGACTGATGCACTTTCAGAGAGTTTTAAGGAAACACAGACACGGAGACACACGGAGGGGAGAATATCATGTGGCAACAAAGGCAGAGATTGGAGTGATGCAGCTATAAGCCAGGGAGCGCCAAATGTTGTCAGCCACCCCCGGAATTGGAAGAAGCAGGAAGGATTCCCCTCCTAGAGCCTTCAGAGTGAGCATAGCCCTGCTGACACCTTGATTTTGGACTTCTGGCTTCCAGAACTGTGAGAGTGTAATGATGCTTTTAAACTACCCAGTTTGAGGTACAGCAGCCCTAGGAGAATAATACAGTCCCCTTGGTTCTACTTCTTTCATTTCTCTGCACGTTGATCCCTTTACGGTCCAAGTGTAATGGCCTCAGTTAAGGCCGTATCATGTCTTACCTGGATTACTGCAGGAGAAATTTAGTTATGTATTCTGGAGCGGCTTCTGCTGTCCCCTCCCACTGAGATGTCCTGCTCTCTCACTTCACATATTTTCTAACGTTTCGGTGCTCTCTCTTTTGGTCCAGTTTAGATTGCAAGCTTTCGGCAGTGATTATGTTCAGCAAATTCTATAAATAGAGCTGATTACTCGATGGTAACCGTGATGGTATTTAGGTACCTGTGGAACCTTGAATGATCATTTGGCCCCCTGAGCGTCACTATGATCTGTGGAAACTGAACGTTTCGGTTTAGTGATGTTTAATATTCTTTCTTACTGTGACATCTTATGACTCTGGGATCTGCCCCACAGCCACCCTTCGGATGTACTTATATGTACATAGTACATAAGTCACACCTGCCTGAGTAGAATAGAAAGCACCAGAAGCCCCAGAGCAAGTCAGTCCCTGATTGTGAAGTTCTAGGCAACCCTGGACAAGTTGCCTCGTATGTGAGAGGAAGAAAATTCAGAAAATTAAGCCCAGCAATCTCTATGCACCCTCCAAGCTCCAGCCTCAGATTAAGATGGTGCTGAGAGTGGATGAAAACGACAGACAGTGCTTACTGAGGCTCTGTGTTAACACACGGATTATTTCATTTAACTCGTGGCTCTATCTCACCATGTGGTAATAATTCCACCGAACTGGTAGTGGGCAGGCAGGGTAAGGTTGCTGAATTTGCTCCCTGGGTAAAATTAGCTCCTTTCAGGAAACTAAAATGCCTATCATATAAAGAATAAAGATGTTTTTAGTCTCTCATTCTTAAACGTTGATAACCATCGTTAAATGAGTAATTACTATGGATGAGTAGAGTGCTAAGGAATTTAGCTGCCTTTCCTTAAATTAATCCTAATCAGAATTTATCCCTTCATTCTACACATAGTTCTAGCCTTTTTTAAAGGCGCAGGAAGTGTAAGAGGGAACAGATAACACTGAGTTTCTGATCTCCTGAAGCATTTTAATTATTATTCCCACTTTATAGATGAGAAAACTCACGTTTGACAAGGTTAAATAGCTTACCTGAGATCATACAATAAGTAAATGGCAGAGATAGGACCAAACTTTACTCCAAAGTCCATGCTCTTGGCCACTTAAACCATGAATATATGTGCAATATCACAAAACAGGAAGAAAAAGATCTGGAACCGCCTCCGCACCCTTCTTATTCAACAGAGGAACTGCAAAAATGTTAGTATCATGGATGTTAGTGGGTTATATTCATCATCAAAATTTATGGGCAACTTCCTAATATTTCCAGTATAGGAGGCATAACTATTACTCTTTCGATTAGGGGAGGAAGAATTTGAGCCTAGAACAGAATGTGAAGTTCAAGTCCACACTCTCCCTGCCCCTGTGTGACACTTTGTATTTTCCCCATCATGTGCTGTCCCCTTCACTCCTCAGAAGCTATTGCTTGATGAACGTGGCCTGGAGTGATTCAGAGAACATAGTGTAGTATTGGGTGGTCTCTATGCAGATTATTTCCTGGCCAGGTAGGTGGGACAGACTGCAGATTCAGACTTAGCACAAGCATTTGAATCTGTAGTGGAGTCCTGGAGGAAAGCTAGAAACTGCTTAATGTGTCAGGGCAACAATGTCTTGGAATTGCTTGAGGTAATTATAATCACACTTGCTTATTTCCCCAGAATCAAACGTAGAAAGTGGAGTGAAGGCAGCCTTGGTGAGTAGACATTACTGCTTTTCATAGCAAAGAAACTTACACCAGAAATAACGACAGTTACCGTTTTTTTTTTTTAGATAACCTTAATTTGTCCTCATTTGGAGCATTAAAATTTATGAACAGTGTTAATGGAAAGCTTTTTAGTCTAAGTACGCAGTTGCTGTCTATTTAACCTCTCACCCCACCTCCATGAGGGAAAAATTGGTCTTGCAAAGCTTTTAGAAGAAGTATATTTCATGTGAATATTCTTTTCCCATTCTGTATCTCTTTCCCTCCATATTTTTACATTACTTCTTTTGGCCACTGTTCCATTAATAGCATTAGGGTTTTTACTTTCCTGATCTAAGGATGGAAGAATTGAACCCATTATATCTGGTAATTTATCAAACAGCTTCTCTATCACAAAGAACATTTTTTTCCCTCTCTGGGTTTTTGGCAGCGCATCTCACCCTGCCAAGGGGAGATTGAACACTTTAATCTTTTGAACGGTTCACGTCAGACGATTTTACCACATGCCTCTAAGATTTCACCTCATGAGAAATTCCCCTTCAAATCTGTGGTTTTGCCTCTTCCCAGGACCTTTTGAATTCCATCATGTCATCATGTGTTGTCTGTAGACTTTGCCCCCTTTGAAGCATTTACAGATGCTTTCACTAGTCTCTTTTGAAAGAAGAGTTGGTGGTGATGGTGGGAGGAGGGGTTGGAAATCCTTCAACAGCCCGAAGATGATCTCTGAATAATTCAGGATGCCCCGTGGGGCATCGCTAATGCCCAATACCCCAGGGCCAGAGTAAATACTAACACTCTGATCTCTGGTTTCCAGGGAAAATCGCTGTAGTAGAAGCAGTAGGCTCATCTCCTTCCAGCAACACACGCTTTAGAGGGTGCGGAGCTTTCTCTGAACTCTAGATGCATGTTAGCATCACCTGGGGAAATTTAAATAAATCCCAATGTCCAGGCTCCTCACCTGGCCGATTCATGTGGCAGGAATTGCAGGCGCTCAGAGCTTCTCCGGTGACTCCACACGCGTCTCACGCTCATTCTGGGCCACGTTGGAGGAGATAGTTCTGGAAGGAAGTGGAAGACAATCAGCTCCTTCTGTCCAGCCTCACCACCCTCTCTTCCTTTGTCCACTTTTCACTGCAAACACTGGGGAGGCAGTTGCCTAGACAAGATGAAGTGGGTGGCCAAGGGGAGCAGCTTTCCTGGGTGCGGAGAGAGGCCGAGGCCCAGGCTCTCACGCAGAGTCAGACAGGGAGCATCAAGGCAACTGGTGAGCATGTTTTAAATGGGTCGCCTTATCTGACTTACTTCATTCAGTATGACAGTCTCTAGGTCTATCATGTCATGCATATGGCATTATTTCAGTCTTTTTAATGGCTGAGTAATATTCCATTGTGTATATGTAAGTCAGACAGAGAGAGAAATATCATACGGTGTCCCTTATATGCCTTATGTGTGGCATCTAAAAAGAATGATACAAATGATCTTATTTACAAAACAGAAACAGACTCATGGACTTAGAGAATGAACTTATGGTTACCAGAGGTGGCGGCGAGGGGGGGAAGAGTGGGGGGCAGGAATCATTAGGGAGTTTGGGATTGACATGTACACGCTGCTATATTTAAAATGAGTAACCAACAAGGACCTACTGTGGAGCACAAGGAACTCTGCTCAGTGTTATGTGGCAGCCTGGATGGGAGGGGAGTTTGGGGGAGAATGGGTACATGTATATGTACGACTGAGTTGCTTTGCTGTGCACCTGAAACTATCACAACATTGTTAAATGGCTATACCCCAGTATAAAATAAAAAAGTTAAAAAAATGCATCACCTTAAGGAGGAGTATCTTGCATAAACACTCTCAGAGTTTTCCCTGTGATTCCAGAGCAGTGGAATCTCTGGAACAGGACTGCTTTTCCTTAGCATTCAGAAGGTGGTTGCCGTCCATCAGTCAGGGCAGCATCTGGGGACAGTTCTTTGTCACTTGGAGCTGGAGGACCTCTTCATAATAATGTCAACCTCCATCCCCAGAGGAATCTCTGTGGCCCTTGCTGTTTACCTGGGGAGAGCCCCAGCACTGGAACTTCTCTGATGCGTGTGCAGAGAAAGCACCCAGAAAGAAAGAAAAGGCTTGGAGGAAAAAGGGGAGAAAGGGCGTATTTTCAACTTTGTTGTGATGGTGCCGTGAGTGACATAAAGACTTTTTAAGTGGAAAAATCAAGAAATGTGGTTACTTTGACCATGGATCTCATGTTTTGTCGACTATTCCCTAGATTCTGTGTAAGCTCTGTTTAGATTAGTGCCACATTTCAGTGGAGACCTTTGTGGGGCAGGAGGAGCCTCCTGTCGGCTGTCCTGGCACATCTTCTACTTTATCCTGGGCCTTCCCAGCCCAGTCTTTCCTTCTGCAATTCTCCCTTACAAAAAATAATGCGTCAGACAACAAGACTATGCAATTAAGTATAGGCACTGATGGGAAATATATGTGTGTGTCTTTACTTTTTATTTTTAATTAATTTTTATTGGAGTATAGTTGCTTTACGATGTTGAGTTAATTTCTGCTGTACAGCAAAGTGAATCAGCTATACGTACACATATACCCCGTCTTTTTTGGATTTCCTTCCCATTTAGGTCACCACAGAGCACTGAGTAGAGTTCCCTGTGCTATACAGTAGGTTCTCATTAGTTATCTATTTTATACATCGTAGTGTATATATGTCAATCCCCATCTCCCAATTCATCCCACCCGCCATGCCCCCCATATCCACATGTCCGTTCTCTACATCTGTCTCTATGTCTGCTTTCAAAGTTAATCCTTAATGTTTTAATATTACAAAAGAGATGTATGTTTATCGTAGAAGACTTGATACATATTGATAAACAAAAAATAAATCTCACCATCCCACATTCCAGTTAAAAGTCCCATTGATTTTTTCTCTTCCTTCACCCCTTACAACAAAAATGGGATTTTATCATGGCCCACTGCTGTGTAAACTGTTTTTATTTTTTACTAAATATATACATGTATTTCTGTGTTTTTATTTAATATTATTTTGCAAATTGCATGATATTTCATGATCCAACCATGCTATAATTCACTTAATTAATGCCTATATGGACATTTAAGTTGTGTTTCATTTTTGTTTTCTTTATTTCATCTACAATATTCTGTAATGAATACACTTCAGCTAAACATTCGGGCTCACCCAGTGGTATGCTGAAAATACTTTCTGGGGCTCAGGGTTGGGGCGCCCCCATTGTAGCATTTGTTCATTTTCTGAGGTGTAAGTGCCTTTACCTCTCCCACTGTGACCAATTTCAGTGAAGGTGGAGTTTGGAGAGGTGAGGTGCCTTCAACTGGGACCACCCAATATGACATTTTAGGATAAATTCCTAAAGGTGGAGTATCTGGGTCAAAGCGTATGAGCACTGTAAAAGATTTTATATGTTTTGTCTAGCTGTCTTCCAGAAATATCAACATTTATACCCCCACCAGCAACAAATGGGCATGTTCCGAAGCTTCTAATTTCCCAAGGATCCTCTCTGTTCTAGGATGGAGCAGACTCTGTGGGCAATGAGACATCTGTCCTTGGGGGTCTTCTCTCTCCTGTCTGGAAGCCAGACGACCAATAGCTTAGCAGTGCATTCAAATACGAAAGGAGGGGTTGGGCTGAATCTAGTAGGTGTCTTTTAGGAAAAAGCTAAATAAAAAAACAACAAATGAGATGCCAAAAAGCAATTCAGAAGAAATGCCAAGTATCAAGTTATGTTAAAGGTTCAGAGGAAGGAGAATCAGTGAGTGGGAGCCTGGCTAGGAAATCTTCACAAAAGTGAGAACTGTTCCAAAAGAAAAGAGAAGGTATTCATTGGCCTTTGGGTTACCGTGTCTGTATCAATTTCCTCTCAATCACGGAAGCCTGGATTCTTGGCATCAACAACAAACAGGATGGTGGCAGGAGGTACCAGGGAGAAAGGAGAGCTGTTTGCCTGGAGCTCCATCTATGAGGCCAGCTTTGCCCACCCTCTGCAGCCTTGCTTGAGAGGTCATCTCCAGAATGGAATCCCTGCCTGCGTTTCTAGCCAGGTTTTCTCAGCCAAACCCCACCTGACTACTTTCCCTTCTGTCTCCCTCTTTCATTTTAGGATTAAAAAAACATCCAAATTGTAATTCATCTCTTCGCTATTGCACCAAGAACATAGCTGATAGATAGAAGTGTGTGGTACCAATTAGATCTGCAGCTCTGATTCCTTGCCTGGGATCAGACTTTCTGCAATTCCTCAAGTTTGTACAACCCAAATATCAGATAACATTAAGGTTTACATTCTCAGTCGAAAACTGTCCCAAAAATTTATTGATGCTTGCAGCATCCTGTTACTCTAGAGCCAGAGAAGGCCAAGGGGAGAATCTTATATTTTTCCTGTTGACCTTTGAAAACTAGTGTCCTGTGACTTTCTCCACAAAACCCGTGACCTTCAAGCATCTGTCTTCAACTTTTCCACAAATTATGCCGCTTTTTTCCCTCAATTTTTATCTTTAACAGCTATTAGAATGGCATCAGTGTTTGCTTTTGCCACGAGGACAGGGGTCTGAGAGGAGGAGTGGCTGCCTGTGATGGCATGGCCTTCCCATCACCCGTGTGCGAGAGGTCACAGCCCACTGGGGATGCTTTCAAATGAGACAGGAAACAATTTAGGTTAAGAAATCATTTTAAAAAACCATTCTCACGCCAGATGAAATCTCAGATCTTAAAATTTTGTTTGTTTTCTCCCTTCTTAGCTGTTTCCCTTGCAAGTGGAAGACTACTGTTTCTTTGTGCAAGTGCAGCTGTGACTAGTGGATCATGGTTTGTTTTAAGACAAAAATAGATGGGAGCAAAGGCATACCTATTGTTGTTTGCCATCCATTAGCCAAATCAAAGCGCAGGCAGTTTTGTCCAAATACACAGATGAGGATGCCACACATGAAGACACCCCGGCTGGGGGCCGGTGCCCACTGGATGTGGCAGCTTCTCAGCCCTGCTCAGGCTTGGGTGCTTGTATTCTCCTGTCTTTCCTGTGTCCATTGCCCCTGCCTTAGTTCAGAGCTTTATTATTTCGCGTCTAAAAATACAATTGCCTCTTAACTTGTTTTCTTTAGAATCTGTATCTCTGATCAATCTTTTCTGCAAACTACCACCGGAAAAATCCTGAAGTGTCAAGTCAACGGTACTACTTCCCTGTCTAAAATCCTCAGTGGCTCCCTGTTTCCTACGGGATAAGTTCTACGTCTGCTACGTGTCATTTGCAGTGTTTCTCAGTTAACCACTGTATACCTTCCCAGCCTTCTCTCCCAGCTCTCTTTCTGGGTATCACTCACCTCCTCCAAAGGAATGTGCTTACGAGCAAACATCTCGTCGCCAAGACCTTGGCTGCCAAGAAGTCTTTGGTGGAATGCCCCCCGTGGGAACACCTCCTGCTCTGAAGTAGATGCCTTCTCACGGTATCATTCATGCATCTTTAGGATCAGTGAGGCGTTAGTATTTTTGTCCACTCTTCCAGCTTTACAGATGAGAGAGTTACCCAAAGCCACTGATAATTACGAGAATAGCTGCCACTTATGGACTGCTTTCCTATACTCCTGGGAACGTGTTAAAACATCCTTACTCAATTACAGGAGACTTGAGGCACAGAGAGGTTAAGTAACTCATTAAGTAACTGGTTAAGGGGCCAGCTTCCACAGATGGTCTGCACTGGAGCAAGACGCACAGCCAGCTCCCTAATGCCAGAAGCCTCACCTACTATACCCTACCTGTGACCCTCGTCATATACTATTTTGTTATTTTTGTGCATGTATCTTATTTATCCAACTTTATTTATATTCTGGGTGGTAGGGTCCTTACCAGCGTTTGGACTCTACAATATAGATTTTCAATAACTCTGTCAGTATGACCTCTGTAATTCAGAATCTGGAGGTGCTCGGGAAGTCCCCAGCCATCCTCTTCTCTGCCCCTTTACAATCTGCTCTTTTCTCCCACAAACATCACTTCAGTCCCATCACCAGTTTACCTGTATGTGAACATCCCCCATGTGCTATTCGTCTTACAGTCACCATGGTTCTCTGCTAGAATTCTGCTTCCATTTCTACAGATATCAAACCTTGCCCTTTGTTCCTTGTTTGGGCCATCATCACCCTGCCTGTATTTCCTAATAGTAAAATGTCTTCTCTTTTCCTTTTCTCAACCCTAGACTCTATCACTGGTCATTCCCAACTAAGAGCATTTTGTATATATACATGAGTTTGATCTTTGTAACGAGAATATGAGATTGATAACAATGGCAAGAAACTACCTCTACCCTCTAGAATCATGCTGTTTGTTTTGAAGTGCCAGGGTCAGGGGGAATTTGTATTTTTTCAGTGCCTGTTGTGTGCTAGCAACATGGGAAGCCCTGAGCACACCACGTCACTCAGTCCTCGCCATAACTCTGGTACTTAGACTTTTTTCTCCACTTAATAAGTGAGGAAACTAATGCTTCAAAGAGCCATAGCTCACCCGGGGTCTCACTTAAAGTAGGGTCCAGGATTTCAACTCACCTCTGGTCTAAAATCCGTGCTTCCTCCCGCACAAGTCTTGGTCGATGTGTGCACCATAAAGAAGCACACCTGAGTCCCCTGCAGGCATTGGCTTGTACACTTGATCCTCAGTGCTGATGGGGTTAGAGGACTGTGGACTGGGCAAGTTTGGGGAGTCTAGTGACATTCACAGTGAGATGATGCCCAGGTTCCTGGTTGACCAGAAAAGAAAGGGTGCTCCCTAGGATCCAGGATGGGATTAATGAGAACAAGTCATGTCAAATGAGCCCCACTGGTCCTGGGATTGGTGGCAGTGTTATTCTCAGGCCAGTCTGAGAAATGAGAGAAATACTGTGTGACTAGAACTTTTCAGGGAATTTAGCAAATTCCTGTGATAAACTTGTGGACACATAAAAAAGTGAAGATTGGTGATGACTTCTAGAAGTTTCCATAATTGAGCCTTAACTGACATTGATGAACAGATTGAAAGATTGGGGGCAGGGTTTGTTTTTGGCCATTTGTTGTTCAACATTTGAATCAACATCTTGGAGGAAACACTGGAAGGTGTGTGTAGCTCCCTGGTCATGTGTGTAGGAACCGTCTCTATTCATCCTCTCTCCTTCTTGAAAGCCTCTTCTTTTGGGGGACGCTTGACAAAATTTCCCTACTTCTTGGCCTTCCTTCCTTAGTTCACTGGCCTTTTGCTAGTTTCTTTGATGGATTCTTTGGCCTTTGGTTCAAGGCTCCTTCTTGGGCTATCCTTCCTGCTCCCTCCCTCCATGGGTGACACCATCTGCTCTTGAGTTTGCTTCTTTCATAATGACATCTCCTGACTTCCAGCTCCAACTGATGCTGGATATCTCTGCTTCACAGTCCCACACATGTTTCATGTTCAAGCAAGCCCGGCTTCCCTGCAAACCTGTAGTCAGCTAATGGACCTCCTGTTTGTCAGTTGTCCGGGCCATGGGCTCTGCTGTCACTCTCTTTTCACAGCCCTACTTACCAAGCTTGTGTTCTAACGTGTAAATATCTCCATCCTTCTCCATCTCCATTGCTGTTACTCCCAATTCCTGCCAGCACCATGCCTCAGTGAGACTATGGAAAGTTTTCTACTTTATAACCCTGTGACTGCTGTTCTGTGTCTTCATAGCATACTCAATGTTGCAGTCAGAGTGACCTTTTAAAAATACAGATCTGGTCAGTGCGCTGGCCTGAGGAAGGCAATTCAATTGTTTCCATTCCTCTTGCCAGCAGTTCCTCTGCCTGCATGTTGTACACCTGTTCACTCTTCCACCTCCCTGTTCAGACCTCTGGGCACGGTGCATTTTTCTTTTTTCATCTCAAATAGAGCACACCTTCTCCCACTTTCAGGATATTGTACATGCAATTCCCTTTGTCTGAAATATTCTTTCCTCCCCTGGTGTACGTAGTTCCTGCTCTTTTCTTCCTTTTCATCTTAGATTTACTTTCCTTCAAAAATCTTCTCTGATGCCTCCAGCCCGAGTTGGCTGTTCCTCTTAAGTGCTCAGCCAGCTGTCACTTATACAGAAGTAGAATTACCACAGAGTGGGATATCTAAAGGTCAGTAAAAAAAAATAAAAATTACCCTTTGGACTCAAATGCTCAAGGAATATACTGAAGTTTGGCAATAGGTGATGTATCTTGTTAACTAATAAGATAAACAATGTTATTCTGGGTGGGACACCCATCTGATGGAATCTTTCATGGGTGAAGGTGATGTATCTCCCCAAAGACCCTCATCGTGTTCCTAGGCAATCTTCACATGACCTTTTGGGCGGACTGTACACCTCTCACACTCTGCAAAGTCTTCCTTGCTTAACTGAACAGCTTTCCACTAGATCAGGCTCGTGCTTAACTCCAGCATTTAATTGTTCTGCTGTAGGTAGTGATTTATTCTTTTGTAACATGCCTACAACTTTGATTCCTCACTTTCTTCTTAAGATTTATTGTTGTTGTTGTTTAATTATATGAATCACAAGGAGTATGACCCTAGAATTTGGGAAGAAAATTAAAAATTAAATAAAGATGGCAAAAAATTCTGACAGCTCATTTATCAAAGCCAATTCTACTGCCTGCTCCTGGCTGATAGGTAAAGAGCTCTGTGAATCAAATTTGTAGCTTATGGCTGGTCTTTGAAGCAGTGGAGTTTCATGTCTTTAATTTGTGAAATATTACTAGGCTATTGCCTATTTTCTTCTTCAAATATTCTTTTGATTCTTGCCAGTGTTTTCATTAGTCTGCTTGCAAAACATTTTAAAAGACATGTATGCAAAATCATATTGCACTGAAATACACAATAGTTGTGAAATATCTTTTAATAACTAAAACAACATAACCCTGGGACATTGTAGCCTCTCAATAAATGTTTATTGAATTAAATTTAATATTGTTAATATTTTTATTTAACTTCAGAGCACTTTCTTTATCAACAGGTATTTCTAATTTGCTTTTTGTAATTTAGGGAATTTGACTTCAATGTGTATTGACTGTTTTCCTTTACATAATGACAATATGCATGATGTACCTTCCCCTGAAAAAACATAAAATCATGTTACAAAAAAATGACGTTAAAGATTTAAAGAGAGGAGTCATTTTATCTAATTCAGCTAGTGAAATCCTGAGAACAGAGTTTTCAATTCTTTATTTTATTGTTCTTGTGTCTCACCTGAGTCTTAAATAATCTTGGAGAAAAGACACTGTACTATTTTATTAAGAAATGAATAGCTATTCTCTAGGCAGGAGAAAACATAGTAAAATGTAATATTCTGTTGTTGAGCTAAATATGTTAATAGTACTACATAATGGAGCATGGAAATGCTACTTCCTGTAGAAGAGAACTGAAGTATAGCAGCACTTGCAAAATTTTGATGGGCTGGTCCGGAAAAATACAAGTCTGAATAGAGATACCTATGTGTGGACAAAAAATGCCACAAGCAAAGAGTATGTATGTATTTCGTGCTTTTTACTTACTTATGGAAATAGATACATTTTTGGTCAGGGGTGCAATGAATAATTTAAGACATTAAAAAATAATTTTGGCTTCACATTAATAGGACAAAATCAACTTCAAATTTAAGATAAAACTAGTTATTTTGCCTGTAAAGCCTTCCCACATGCATAGCCTCCCCATTATCAGAGTCCCCCACCAGAGTGGGATGTTTGTCACAACTGACACATCACAACCACCCAAAGTCCACAGTTCACATTATGGTTCACTCTTGGTGTTGTACACTCTATGGGCTTGGAAAAATGTACAATGATATGTATCCATCATTACAGAATCCTACAGAGTATTTTCACAGCCCTAAAAATCCTCTGTGCTCCACCCACTCCTTCTCCCACTCCTTCAACCCCTGGCAACTACTGATCTTTTTATTGTCTCCATAGTTTTGCCTTTTCCAGAATGTCGTAGAGTTGGAATCATAAGGTGTGTGGCCCTTTTCAGATTGGTTTCTCTCACTTAGTAACATGCATTTAAGGGTCCTCCATGTCTTTCCATGGCTTGACAGCTCATTTCTTTTTAACACTAAATAATATTCCGTTATCTGGATGTACCACAATTTATCTATCCATTCACCTACTGAAGGGCATCTTCGTTACTTCCAAGTTTTGGCAATTATAAATAAAGTTGTTATAAACATCTGTGTGCAGGTATTTATGTGGCATTTGCAACTTTTTTTTACAGTTTCTGTTTCTCTTCTGAGATTACCCACCTGTTAATTCATTATAAGAATGCTTTCTTTGAGTCCCTGAATATATTTGTAGTAATTGCTTTAAAATCTTGTCTGCCAATTGCAACATCTGGGTAATGTTGGGGTGATTTTTTGACTGATTTAGCTCTTCAATTTTAGTCAATTTTTTCCCATATTTCTAGTGATTTTTTTTTAGTGAATTTAGGACATAATAATATGTAGAGAGCATGGATTCTGTTTTATTCCTCTGAAGAGTGTTGATTCTTGTTCTCACAGTAGTTAACTTGCCTGGAGTCACACTCCAAACTCTGTCTCCCCTGCAGTGGGCGGACGCTGAAATCTTTGCTATATAATGTAAGCTGTGTTTTCATGGGTTCCCTGTGCATGCATAGTTTAGGAGTCAGGGTTCACTCCTCTGGGATCTGTCTCCCTTCTAGGATTTCCTGCTGTGTTTGCAGCTGCTCTGCCACTGGTCTTCTCTGTCCTCTGACACTTTAGTTAGTAAGGCTGTGGTTTTCTACTGCACAAGATGCATGGATTAGGATGTCTCCTCAGTCAGAAAGCTGCAGACTCACAAACCTCACTGCTGATCTTTCCATCTTTCCAGCCTAGACTCCACTCCAAACTATGCCTGTTTTTGGTCGTTCTTAGTGCCTTAGTCTTTAAAAATAATTTTTTTGTCTGCCTTTTCTAATTGTTTCCTGCAGGAAGGTAGTCTGACTATACAACTCCACTATTACTTCCCCTTTGTTAAATTTTCATGATTCTAAGTGATTCCAAAACTTGAATTGGTCATGTTAGTAAATGGTCAGTTTTAAAGACGTGGGTTATTTTATACACAGAACTAACAAAGGTCCATGGTGTTATAGTGGAAAGGAGATGGGGTACAAAATGACTTGTCTAGTGTTTTTTTAAAAAGATTTTTAAGATGGGAAACATACAAATATTTAAAATATTTATTCATGCAATGATTTTTAGAAATTTATTGAAGAGATATTTTTAGAAAACATGTAAAATTTGCTTGGATGAATATTTAAGATGAGTCAGATGTGGAGAACTATTCTCAAGGAACGCAAAGCCCAGAAAAAAATGGGAAGAAATGCCCTAAGTTGTGAAGGTGAACAAATCTGGAGAACAAAAAGGACAGGGTCTTAATCCTTTGTTTAGGAATATCTTTACCACTGGAACAGCATGTGCCCTGAGGTCTGGTCTAAATGAAAGTTACCAGTAGTTACACAGCAAAATCCCAGGTAGCTAAATTCTGGGGGAAAATAGGAAAAGAGGTAGATAATTGCTTAAAACAGGAAATATTATAGAAATTATGTTTTCTGCACATTATGGAACTCTTTATAAGGCATACCCAGTTAAGAAGCCCTGTTCTACTTTATAAAACAGCAGAAGTTTCAGCATTGGTGAGTGGAGGTAGGATAAATGTTAAGAATTGAAGAGAGAGCGTTGTGGTCTCCAGAAGTTAAATATTCCAGGAAAGCAAACCTCCTGAAATGTGCAGATAAGATGTGATCTTCCAGCAGGTGTAGCCAGGAAGGCTGAAAATTCTCTGTATGCAAAGAAGAAACCGTGCATGCCAGTGAAGGTGGTGTGGACCCAGCAGCGTGAGGCAGAGCTAGTCAGAGAAGAAATGGAAAATTCAGACCTGTCTGGGTCAGAAATTTCCCTGAGGACCCCATACAGGTTTCATCGTCTCTGGTGGGTGGGGATTTGACATTTATACAGGAACCATGATAGATAGTTGGATAGATAATAGATATATAGATAGATGGATAAATAGAGATAGATAGATAGGCATATAGGTAGCTAAATGCAAACACACACACGTACATATAAAATGCGGCTGTAGTTTACTGCCAGAATAACACACGTAGTTCTCGTTTATCTGTCAGTTCGGTGTTTCTCAGTTCTTTTGCTGTTCTTTTTTTTTTTTTTTTTTTTTACCAAGAAGCCTCTCTAAATTTTGTTACCAAATTAGAACTCAAAGGAAAATTGTTTCTGATTTTGGCCCTAGAACAGACAAGCCAGTTTGGCAGCTTCCCATACATACTGGGCTAAATGAAACATATTATATGGGCATGTAACAAGTTGTGATTGAAAAGAATGCTTATAAAATGGAGAAACTTTAAAATTAAATATTTACCAATTCACCTGAATTCCCAAAATGATATATTGAGTTCTGGTGGAAGCTTTGTCTTTATGCCATGCTCTGGTGTCCTAAGCACAGTAGGTGATGGCTCTATAACAAATTTAAAATGGCAATAAACCCTAATATCTTTGAACAAGAAGGAACAATTTCGAGAAGTAAGATGTTCTATATAGTTATACAATGCAAATGCATAAACAGATTCTGAGATCTGTGATTTTATGCATTTAATATGTACATGTGCATTGACAAGTTGAGTGTATGGGGGGGAATAATTTTGCCTGAAACGAACGATTTCTTGGAAGCCATACTAACAAATTTCCTCCGTCTAAGCATTTAGTCAAGCACTAATGTCCTCTGGGTCATGGTTCCGCAAGTACTTCTTGGCTCCTATTGGAATTCCTCTCCAGTTCTAACACCAGCCTTCACCTTGGTTCTGGAATGCCCCAGTTTCTTCCAGTCAATGACTTGATTTCCTCTCCTTTCAGATTGCATTAAGTCAACCTGAATTTTAGAATTATTTAGTATTGAGCAAAGTAAAAATAACCTGAAGAAGTGAAAGGTTATATGATTTTTTCATTCTAATAACGTACTTTAACAAACTTTTGTTGATGTATGACATGCAGAAGAGTGCACAGATCGTAACTGTATAGCTCAGTGAATTTTTACAAAGGGACTACATCTGTTTAACCACAGCCCGAGTCAAGAAATAAAATACTACCAGCACCACTGAATCTCCCCTGTGCATTCCCAATCATTGTCGCCACTCCAAAGGCACTTGCTGTCCTGAATTCTAAAACCACAGATTAGCTTTGCCTGTTATTGAACTTTATATAAATAGAATCATGCAGGATATACTATTTTTTTGTTCATGTTCTTTTATTTAACATTAGGAGACCCATCCATGATATTGCATGTAATTGTAGTTTATTTCATTGCTGGTTAGTACTTCATTTTGTGAATATACCAAACTTGATCATTCATTCTCCTGTTGATGGACAGTTGGGTTGTATTCTAATTTTGTCTATCATAAATAACGCCGCTATGAATATTTTTGTATAGGTCTTTGGGTGCACAAAAGTACGCCTTCTATATGTACCTAGGATATAATCCCTGGGTCATAAGGTATGTGTAGATACTGCTAAATGGTTTCCCAAAGTGATTGTACAAATAAACACACCAACAATATGAGTCCTAGTTGTTCCACATTCTTACAAACTCTATTGTCAGTCTTTTTAATTTTGGAGTGATTATAATAATAACTTGTTGTAGTTTTAATCTGTATTTCTTTGAAGACTAAGGGGCTAAGGACATTTTATGTATTTATGAACCAATTAGTTATCCTATTCTGTGTAGTCTTTTTGCCTATTTTTCTGTTTGGTTGTCTGTCTTTCTCTTAATGGGTTAGGAGATTTCTTTATGTAATTTAAAAGGAGGTATGCCATGGTAAGGGATTCAATGTAGGTCTAAATTAGACCTGCCCAAATCCTCAGTTGTTCCAGAGGGCTCCCTGGAAGTTTTACAGGACGGCAAATGAAGCATATTTCTACCACTTTGGGTGCATCCCCCAGCAGGCCCAGTCCCAGATGAGGGGAGAAAGGACAGTCTCCACGGGATACTCACTTCTTGCCTTCTCTGCTTGCCTTGAACAAATGAGAAGGAACTAGAGAGCAGCTGGGGGTTGGTTGAGAATGTTTGTCCCAGCGACTACATCGGGACCCATAAACCCCTAAAACTCGCCGCTGGCTGGCAACATTCACCAAATGTGCTGCATTAGGGCTGAAATAGTTGGAAAATGAAAATCTCTGTGTCCCATCCCACAAAGAGTTGGGGCGACTGGTCCCAAAAGTTAAAGGACACTTGGATGCTAACTTGTCCAAATGAAAGTTTCCCCTGACAGATGGTGGCCCCAGCTCTGTCCAGACACTTCCAGGGATGTGAAACTCCATCTTATATTTTTTGAGGAAAACTGCTCCATATTATTGATCAGCTCTAATTATGAGAAAATTCTGATCTATATTTGTATGGGGTGTGATTGCGTGTTGCCCACTTGTTCCCCCTTCTCACCAGAGCTCTTCAAACACTTCAAGACGGCCATCATGTCACTGTCTTCTCAACTTGCCCTTTAGACTAAAAATAGAAACTAACCTTCTTGGAATAAAGAAGAGAGGGGAAAAAAAGTACCACAAAGGATGCACTAAGATTGAAGATAAGAAATTTATTGAGAACATTTTCTTGTTCCATAACATCCATCATTTTCCCCTTTATTTATTTTTCGTCTTATTAAACCGTGATTACCAAGTGGTTCCTGGCAGGCTCATTAAAATCCTTAATTTCCTTTATTACAGGTAATTCCTCTCATTTTGTAGGCTAGTTTCCTTCCTGCCTGCCCATACCTGCTGTTACCCTCCCCTCCACCCCCTTTTTTTTTGTTCTGGTAGCAGAACAACTTTGCAGTGGGAATCCTTTAAGTGTGTGACCCTGGTGAATACAAAACACTGATCAGGTTTTAGTTCTTCGAATGGTGCTCAAGGTCAAGGTGATCCTCTAAAGTAGGGGTCCCCAGCGCTCTCACCACCCCTCACCCCCACTGGCGGCACGGCAGGAGGTGAGTGGCGAGCGAGGCAAGCTTCATCTGCCACTCCCCATCGCTCCCTAGTACTCGCATTACCTCCTGAGCTATCCCATCCCCCCATCACTCACATTACCACCTGAAACACCCACCCACCCACCCGGTCCGTGGAAAAATTTTCTTCCACGAAACCAGTCCCTGGTGCCAAAAAGGTTGGGGACCGCTGCTCTAAAGAGCTTTGTTGGGTCAGTGGGATATTGAATTTAACAAACAAAAACTCCCAAACAGCTCCTAGTGTTACCAAAAAAAAATTATTTCACTATATCTCTCTATGTAATGTGACCACCCAGAAGTGGGCTGAGCCGTATTATGCTGAGTACAATCAGCGTTTTGGAGGGTCTAGACTGTTCTCTCACTTCAGAATCCCAGGCAGAGGAAGCTGTCTCTCTCTTTATTGACAGGTTTCTTAGGGAACAGAGAGTGTTTTTCTCCTGGACATACCGTGGTGTCTTCTCATGGTTTTCCCATTCATTCCAAAGCCAGCACTGGGTCCCCATTCTGCCCACACCCTCCCATCCCCTGCGTCTGGTCAAGCAGAAAAAAACTCCTGGTGGAACACGTGACAAATAACAGCTCTCATTCAAACTGTCTTCTTTGGAACCAGGTGACTTCCAGCTCCTTTTAAATTCGTTCAAATGCATGATGTGGTTGGTTTGCACTAATAAACAGGCTGACGCCCTCATTCCAGAACTGTCTTCAGTTCCTTGGTTTGGATCTAAATAAGCTGACCAGTCAGCGATCTGCTGGTGGAGACCACTGGGATTCCACTGGAACCTTTGCATATGTTAGTTGAAGTAAAGTATGACTTGGGGCTCTTCCTTCTGTTAAGAGCATTGTGCTCCTTGGCATCTGACGACTGACCTAAATAATCTTCAGGAGGTGGAGAAAAGGCTCAGTAGATAATAACAAATCAGTGGAAACATTAGTAATAACAGACCATTTCTCCCTCTGCCCCTCTCTCTCTCTCCTCTTTCTTCCACGGGTAGCATAAACAAGAGTGGGCCAAGTTGAGCCTGTCTTGCGTTCATTTACAGGAGTGAGCTTTGTGCTCATTCATTTTCAGCATTTCAGTAAAAGCTGCCTAAAATATGACCTTGTACATTAGATGCAACGTTTGGGCTTCCAGCCTTGATCGCAACACGTCTGAGAGAAAAGAAAGGCTGCTTAGATAAAAGAGGTGTGCTGGAGCAAGGGGAGTCTGATTACTGTTGAGAAAATGAAGGAAGAACAGAATAAAGTAGGTCTCAACTGGAGTGAAGCAGAAAAATGATCCTTCATTCGGAAAGGAAAACAAAGAGACAGAATTAAAGTTTTCCAAAGCTGTAAACTGTGAGACCAGATGGACCAGAAGGATAGAAACAGTCAAGAGCATGAGCAAAGTTGGCCGAGTGTGGGCCAACCGTGGTCCCAGGCCTGCAGGCCCAGGACACGGGACATCTGGCTCTGAACTGGGTGCACGGGGGGCCGGCCACCCTGTGCTGCTGCTAGTCTGGGCTAGCATCCTGCCTCAGTAGAGCAAATAGGCTCTCTTTTTCTTTTCCTCGTCCTCCCTCTTTTCCTTTCTTTTTAATTTTTATCAGTGGCATTATGCTGAATAAGACTTTGAAACTTACCTGTTCTGGTTGCTCTACCAGCTTTATTGATATATATTTGAATCTTACTTTTATTATGTCCTAGGGTATTAGAAGATACTAAATTATATCTGTTACACGCCCCATCTCACTTTACTGTCAGGCAGTTGGTAGCTTCAGGAGCTGTACCTCTAAGGTATTAAAAAAACAGGAAATGATGTTATTAGTAGTTTAATGGTAAGAGTCTGACATTATCTCAAAACAAACTTTGCACCACTATTTTATTTTGTGGAACAGAGCTTAAGCCTCTTTGAGTCTGGAGCAGCTGCGTAATCTTATGTACTTATAGTGAAGGTTCTTTGAATGCGTCATTATGGCTCTTCTTTCCCACTGGTGAACTGTGCACATTTATGTTGCAGTTAAAACTCTCAGATGGCCCCATGGAGGCATGGATTGCATGGAGTTAGGCTGCCTTCAAATGCCTTTTAGATAGCTTCAGCCAACCCACGGGGTTTCTTTCCCTTTCCAAAATGCAAAGCAAAGTAAAAACCAAGCACCAATAACAACAACAGAAAAGCAATATCCGTCCCAAGGATATGCTGAAGTGTTTCTGATTGGCAATAACAAGATTGCTTTCACATATATATTAATTCATCCCTCCGTTGTGCTTTCACAGTACTTTATGTGGATTTCTATCATTAAAATTACAGTGATCACTTTATTCACTTGAAAATCATTTTCTGTTCCCCTTTCTCTATGTACTTTATGAATACTTGGGGTGAAGGGTGAGGGCCAAGAGCCATGATGGTTAAGAGCATGAACAACACAGGCTCTGGGAGACCCGGAGGCAAACCCCAGCTGATCCACATAATGGCTGTGTGACTTTGGGCAAGTTATTAGCCTCCCTGAGCCACTGTCTTTGTATGTGCAAAATCAGGACGGTGCCCACCACCTTTGTCTGTGGAAGATTGGATAACAGCTGTAAACTGCCTGTCTCAGAACCAGAGCCAGAGTAGGTGCTAGAGAGTTGTTTGCTGAGTTGAACTGCATTAAATACATAATTTGTTTCATTTGAATGCAGGCCATTGCCAATAAAATAAGTCTAACAATACCAAAACGAAATATTGAAAACTAAATATCTTTGCTCTGGAAATAATTCTTCGTACTGCATCTTAGAAAGCCTGCTTATTTTATTCCTACAAGACATTTTCTGGGAAGCCTAGCTGATCTGCACCGTCAAGCAGCTGGCTTCATTTCTGGAACCATAGTTTCATTTTGCCATAATTATATGTCTTTTTAGAAACATTTCATTAGTCATCCTTGCAGCCCTGATGTATCAGTTTTTGTTAATACTGGAAAGTGAAAGTAGCGGGTATTTTGCTTTGGGAAATGGGATCTGATACAGTGAGCCATGAGCATTTCACAACCTGGAGCCAACTCTTAAGGGAGAATTGACTTTTTCCTGTGCTTCCAGGCCAAGAACGGACTCACAGGGCACATCCCCTGAGCTTCCCAGGACTGTAAGGGGTGAGTGTGGGGGTTATAAAGGGGACTCTGTTAGTGGGGGCTGGTCCCTTGAGAACGTCTTTAGAACTGAGCGGGGGGCACTTTGGGCCCATCCTCGTCTTTGTGCAGGCTCAGTAGGTCACCGTGGGCTAGTCGGAAACATGGCTTTAGAGCTTTGCCTGCTGCCTAGTGTTTTTCACTGTTGAGTCACTTGGAGCCGACGGCAGCTGACTTTGCTAGGGAGGAAGAGCTGTTCCCACAATACAGAAAGTGCAGCTGGGAAGACGGCAGGTCCAGGGGTAGCTTCTGCCTCTGGGGGTCACAGAATGATTCTGCGTGGCTTCCAGTTTTTAAAAAGCCTTTGTAAGTTCTAGAAGGTGACCACTTATCTTGCTTATTCTCTGTTTGAAGGAATTGAAAGACTTTCACTTGTTTACATACCAAGGCAGTGCACAATCTTCTAGAGCAGCACTCAAGTGGTGAGGGGCTGGGAATTTTCTTCCATGATCCTCTTCTTTCTGTTGTGGTTTATTTATTTAGCAGTCAGTAGCTTCCTTGTCTGCTTTCAGAATTGGGTGTATGTTAGGATCAGTCATGTACATTAGGGTCAGTCATATACGTTAGGATTAATCACATGTGTAGTTATATATATTAGGGCGTACATTGCCCCTGGTCTTTCCTCTGGAACCTCTTCCCCAGCCAAGGCTCTCCTGACAGCTACCTGAAAAAGAACACCCTTCCATGGTGGGATCTGAGCTCCAGCTAGCTTTCTCTTCAGTGTTCAAAACATAATAGTCTAATTTGCTAGAAATATGTACTGTAGGTAGCCCGTCTTTGGGTATTCTTCTGTTTCTGAAACGTCCCAAATCCATATTTATCATACACTTGCTACAAGTATATAATGAAAAACCACATTCTATGTGATGTTCAAGTTTATTTCTTTCAGAAGGCCAAAAAATGCTTTAAAACCAGACCTTAACAAAGCCAATAAAAGGAAAGAAAAATTTATAATTAACCAGGGAAAAAACATAAAAGAAAAAATATAAAAGGAAAAAAAATTAGGTAAACAGCATGTTGAAAAGACAGGGAATCTTTCCAGAAAAGCCAATCAATGGAGAAAAAGCATTCAGGAAAGTTTGATTTACACTAAGAAAAAAGAGCGACTAAAGAATTAAATTGACAAAAAGTCAATTAAAAAAAAGAAACCAATAAAAACAATAAAAGTATAAAGTTGCTTTACGCCATACAAAATGTGACACTGAAAGTTTTCCATTGATCAAGGAACCTTCTTTGCACCAAAGACCAACCTAATACCAAGGTCAGAACTTCCTGTGCTCCCAGCCTGCCAGATGGATGCCCCATGGAAGTGTGGTTATGGGAAGTGGGTTCTGAAGGTGAAGGGCTTAATTCTTAGCTGATTTAATTAAAAATGTACAAATACAGCTAAGCAAATGAGAGAGAGACAGAAGCCGAGACAGACAAGAGAGAGAAACAGAGATAGAGAGGCAGAGACAGAGAGGGAGGTGAAGGTTGCCTTTGGAAGGCGGTGGCTGTTCTTTCACCCCTCTTGCCACCAGGCAGAGCAGAGGGTAAACCTCAAGGGGACCCTGTCTAGAGTCACGAATGCTGCGGACAGGCCAGGTCTCCCAGTTTCTTACAGAACTGCACGCAGCTGCTGTTTCCGAGAGTTTCAGTTCTCTCCAGGCAACTGGACCATATGACCTGTAGCTACTGTTCTTCACAACTGTGGTTTCCTGAGCCAGGCCCCTAGGAGCTTTAGCTGGGTCCTGATGGGAAACGGAGCCGGAGAAGTGTTTGTCCTACAGCATCCTCTTCCCATCCTCCCTTCCTGGTCACTGTCAATACGGCAGCAGCGGGCACTGTTCTCTCCTTTTCTGGCATTGCTGTAGTTTACAAAAAAGTGACGGCAGTGGGAGAAGAAAAATATTACAGGGAAACTGAAAAGGAAAGAAAAAAATCAAGAAAGCTTTATCCTTTCACGTCTTCCTTTTATGGATTTTGCCCTTCCCTGAAGCCTGGACTTGCCTCTGTTGGCAAAGGGGCCTGGCAGAGCTGTGCAGCATGGCCTGCATTTCTCTTAAAGTTTCTGGAGGGATTCCCTGTGTTTGCAATTTGTAATATGGGTCTCTGTTTTTCAGAATTGGAGGGATGAATCCAAGGACTATCTGAATTTATTATGGTTGAGTAATTTGATTTTCAAGGTTATTCATTTAGTCAGCAAATGCTGTCTCAGGCATTGGGGCTCGAGAGAGCATGAAACAGACAAGAGCCTGGTGGGAAAAGATCAACAAGAAGGAAATAAATCAATGTAATACAAGTATTAGGTCGTTGGAAGAGCTGTAGGATAACGATAAAGCATTTGTAATGTGATAGAAGGCGCTTTGGTGGTGGGGTGAGGACCCCTTCGAGAGAGGAAGCGTGAAGTTCCAGAAGGAGAGGAGCCGTCAGTGAGAACGCGGGAGAACTGCAGCTGAGCCCGCGGTGAAGACTGGTGTGTCGTGCTTGAGTTAAAAACGGCAGGACAGGGCTTCCCTGGTGGCGCAGTGGTTGAGAGTCCGCCTGCCGATGCAGGGGACACGGGTTCGTGCCCGGGTCCGGGAAGATCCCACATGCCGCGGAGCGGCTGGGCCCGTGAGCCATGGCCGCTGAGCCTGCGCGTCCGGAGCCTGTGCTCCGCAACGGGAGAGGCCGCAACAGCGAGAGGCCCGCGTACCGCGGAAAAAAAAAAAAAAAAAAAAGCCAGGACAGACTGGCTGGGATGTTTGGGACAAACCAGGCAGAGGAATGGAATGAGCTCCAGAGGCAGGCAGGGGCCCTCCGTGTAGGGCTCTGTCATCAAAATTGATTTGCTGGTGAACGTTGGTAAAGCTCCGTACAGGCGTGCCTGGGAGGTACCGGGGGTCGGGTCCAGACCCCCCATAAGGCAACTATAGCAGCAAAGGAAATCTCCCAGTGCATGTAAAGTCACGCTTACCCTTTGTATGGGGGAGGGGGGCAAAATATATTTTCCCTCACTTTATGTCTTGGCACTAGTGATACATGCATAGATTACCTGTCCAGCACTCTCCTACCTTAACAGACACCAAATTACCAAGCATGTTTGCTAAGTGATTACTTTCATGCTTGAAAAAATGATATGCCTCACACCAATATAATTATTTTAGTTTTTTTAAAAGACGTGTCTAACGTGCAGTTTACATATATGACGATTCTGCATTAACACTGAAAGTAGATCATACAACAGTGTCAAAAACACATTAAGTGTGCAATAGCATTAGGTCTTAACCACAATGTACATACCTTTATTACAAATACTTTATTGCTACAAAATGCTAGCCATCATCTGAGCCTTTAGCAAGTTGTGATATTTTGCTGGTGGAGGGTTTGAAGTATTGCAAGAATTCCCAAAATGCGACACAGAGACACAAAGTGAGCAAATGGTGTTGGAGGAACGGTGCCAATAGACTTGCTCAATGCAGGGTTGCCACAAACTTTCAATTTGTAAAAAACGCAATATCTTCGAAGCCCAGTAAAGCTAAGTTCAGTAAAACAAGTGCTTCCTGTACCAAGCTACCAGTACTGAGCAGTGGCTGTCGTGCACAAGGTAGGGTCTTTGTGTCCATTATCTCTAACCTCTAGGACAGCCTGGTGGGTGGGATGACCCCTGAGCAGAGGATAAAGCTGATTCTGAGAGACTCAGTACCAAGTCGTGGCCACCCTGCTATGAGGTGGCAGAGCTGGGATTCAAATACAGGGCTGCCCGCCACAAAGCCACAAAGCTGTGGCACAGACCTCGGCAGAGGGACTCCCCAGCCACCTGCAGAGATACCGGGCTTCTTCTCCACACCCCACCCTCCCCGGAGGACTCAGGATCCGTAGGTCTGGGGTAGGGCCTGCAGGCACATGCACATTCTAGAATATCCCCAGGGCATCCCGAAGACAACTGATATTTACAGCAGAACTAGAAGTCACGCTTCTGTATTCCAGAAAACTTTAAATAATCAATCAATCAATTTAGCAAGCAGACAGACAGCAATGAGCACAGCCCTTCATGTGGGAGAGGAGCCGGGTGTGTTCTTTGAGTGCACAATCTGAGGCACCAGGAGGCTCTGAAAGACACACAGGAGCTCAGAAGGGGAATGTTAGCATTTTCACTAATGAAATATTTTCCTGCAGAAGCATGAATATGGTACAGTTATAGGGAGACGACAGAGTGAAGGTTTTCTGACTGGAAGCCCAATTTTCCCCTGGACCTATAGCATAGCTATATGCTGCTAGAATGGCAAAGCTTAGTTGTCTTCAGTAATATGTATCTTTAAATTCACATTCTTATTTTTAGTTGCTTGGTAAATACGTTGCCTCTGTTATACAAATGAAGAGCACAGCCATAGGCTCCTGTTAAAGGGTATTTACCACTAAGTTTGGAAACTGATTGCTTCCCCGTAGTTAAGTACAATCACAGATTCTTATATGAGATGATGGAAAATGTAGGCGGAATTAGAAAAGCTCTCTCTAGAAGGAAGTTTTCAGAGACTGTCTGATAAGGATGCTCTGCTTGTTGGTGGGATGTCAGAAGTCCATGAGGATGACTTTCCTCACCGGTTTGAAGCACTTTATTGATATTTATGATATAAAATAAAAGGAACAATTCCATATACATTTTAATTTTCATTCAGAAATATTTTTGAGCTTCTCTCTATAAAATAGTTGCCTACCTGTTGGGGTCGGGGACGGAGGTGACGCAGACATGAGTCCTCTTATTAGTAAGATTGATGTGTAGGAGGAGAAAAGTGACAGGTACTCTGACTGTCCTGCAAGGGAGAAAGCAGTGCCCAGAGGAGAGCAGAGATGGACACCCCTGTGAAAGGCAGAATTTGTGACGCCATCCAAAGGAGATGATAGCTGAGCTGTGTCGTGAAGGATGTATCAATAGACATCCTGATGTCAGGTGTTCAAACCCGGACTCCTAATCTCATCCCTCCTCCTGTCTCTCACCATCCTCATGGTATTCATGGTGCCTCTGTCCTTCCCACAGCTCAGGCCATAAACCTTGGCATTACTTGACTCTTCATTTTCTCTGACACCTCATTTTCAATCCATCAGCAAGTTGCATCTGCTGTATCTTCAAAATACATCCTGATGACCCTTAGGTAGAAAAGTTTTGTGTCAGTGGTGAGGCCAGATCTCGAATCCAAACTTTCTTATTCTAGAGTTCGCACTCTTCCCCAAGGGTAGGACGATGTGGAAAATTTATTTTATGTGTGGAGGCTAGTACTACGAGCAGGGAGTGTTGGAAAATTAGACTCAGAGGTAGAGTGGGATCAAGTCAGGGAGAGCTTTCAATTCTAGATTGAAGAGCTTGGATTTCATTCCACAAATCATAGAGAATCTAGTATTTGGGGGTAGGATAATAGCAGAATCTAAACTCCACTTCAGGGAGTTTCATCTGGCTGCGGAGTGAGACATCTTGAAGAAGAGAAGCACCTTGAGGTGGAACCTGTTCCAGTGGTCTGGAGAGAAGCCCAGAGAGATTTAGTGAGAGTCGCTGCATTGGAGCTGGAAAGAAAGCAGTGAAAATGGGCATTTCTGGGGTCCATTAAAAATACCTCGGCCATTTGTTGGCTTTGAAGGCAAGGAAAGAAGACACAAAGATAACACTTTTCTTCACATTGTGTAAGTAAAATTTACATACAATAAAATGCACTGAAGTGGATGTTTTGAAGCTGTGTGTAGGGGAAGACAGTGATGTCATTAACATAACTTTATTTTGGAAGAAAAATGAGAAGTTCAGTTAATTTTGAGGTGTTCGTGGGTCATCTTGCTGAAGTTATGCAATCAGGTAGTTAGAGATAGCATAATGCAGAGACGTGGCTCAAGTTACAGGTTTAGGAGTAAGCCAACCAGGTGCGTAAAGCTGGAATCCTCAAGTAGCAACACTGAGAGTCGGAGTTTTCAATCTAAACAATATTCCCACAAGAGAAGGAAACTGCTAGGAAGCTTTTGTTTCTTCTTGTTAGTTCTGCATAGAAAAAAGTCTCTAAGATTTTACAACCGTAGTCGTGACCTCGTACTACTTTTGAGGTTGAAGTGTGTGCCACCATATGGTCCAGGAACCTCCAAGCCAAGAGATAATTTAAAAAGTGATTCTAAGCTGGTAATAATTCTGGGGCATCCAGTAAAATTAAACACAAGAGGGTTGTAATTATAAACCCTCATCCAAGTTTACCTAAGACTCCCTCAGATAAAGTCACACTGAAGATGTGCTCATACGAGGAAAGATGCCGGTGTGAGCAAGAGTCTTACGACACTGTGATGTTTATATTCAGAGAAGGAAGAGAACAATAGGTGAATGGAGTGAGGAGGCCACAGCTAGATACACACACATGCAAAAAGTCAGATACAGCATTATAAATCAGAGTGGAAAAGGATATTATTCACTAATCATGGAACAATGCTGGTTATTCTTATTATATTTCAAATATCTAGATTACATTTGTACCTCTCCCTGTTCAGACCTACAACTGAACAGTAAAACTTTTAAGAGATAACATAAAAATGTATTTTTCGATCTTATGGTAAAAAACATTTTCTTAAATATGATATACAAAGCGCAACCTTAAAAGGAAAAGACTGATAAAATTGACAATATTAAAATTAAGACTTCTCCACAATAAGACATGGTTTTAAAACATTGAGAAGACTGGAAGAAATTTGCAAATGCATAGAACCCATGGAGGATTAGTATCCATAATAAGTGACGAAACTCAACAAAAATGACAAATGAACTAAATTAAAAGTTAAGCAATCTACATAAACAGGAAATTTCAGAACAGAAAACCTAAATTGTCAATAAAATATGTAAGGATGTTTAACCATTTGATTTTAATAACAATGAGATGTGATTTGACAGCCCTCCATCCTGATCTATGTGGGGTACACATAGAGTAGCAGGGCACCCTCTTACACTGCTTATGAGAACAGTAATTGGTGCAATTCTGGGAGAACAATTCTGGGAATGTAGCAATATCGAATACACTCATATACTATGATCCCACAGTGCTCCTTTCGGGTACATAACCTAGACTCTAGGGCCTAGAGAGACTCTTGCACATCTACACAATGAGTCATAGAAGCGACATGGTACAGAGAGAGCTGCAGGAAGGGCGTCAAGATGGGTCTTTGCAGAACCTTTACATGAACAGTAGAGGAAGGATCAGGGGAAGAGCTCATGGAAGGAGTGGAGGAGAGCTAAGAGAACATAGGTCGGTGCTGTCAGAGACAGAGAACCTCAAGGAAGAGGCTGGTCAGGTGTATCCAAAACTACTAAGTTTAATGAAAATGATATCTTCAAAGAGGCTGTTAAATTTGTTCTTTGGGAAATTAGCAAGGAAAATCTTGAAAGAGCTTTAAATGGAGTGATGAGGGGTTAACCCATGCGTATTGAGATGGGATAGGAGCCTGGAGGGGTAGTTTGAATAAGGTGATAGCCTTAAAAAGCCTAGGTAGATTACTCAAAAAGTTTAGCTGTGGGAGGAAGGAGGAAGGGAAGTTATTCTTTTGTGGACATGGCAGGATCAGTGGAAGAGACATGAGACTTGAGCTATTTGTAGAGAAGTAGTGAAAGTAAAGATGCAGTAGGGACAGAGGGTAGTGATGGAACAGAATCTACAATCATTTAAACTGCAGCAAAGACTAAAAGAGGTGTTTTTATGTACTTTAAATTGGAATTTGTTTGTATACATTGAAAAGTAAGGAAACTTTGAGGAAAGAAACACCGAACTATGCAAGCACTTAATAATTATGATTTGAGAACCAGATTACATTTGAAAAAATACATTGTTTTTTCCCCCTGTGCTAGAACAGTAGGTCCTTATTAGTTATCTATTTTAAATATAGCAGTGTGTACATGTCAATCCTAAACTCCCAGTCTATCCCTCCCCCCGACCCTTCCCCCCGGTAACCATAAATTCCTTCTCTAAGTCTGTGAGACTGTTTCTGTTTAAAATACGTTGTTTTTAATTGCACTTGTTTCAAGATTTTTTCCTTTGTTTCCTTTCAGTTTTTTGTTTGTTTTTAGTTAGGCAAGGAAATAGTTTCACTATAGATGTTGGGAACTGATGGGTGGAATCCTTCTGTCTTTTCTTCATAAAAATTTGGCAACAGTCCCCTTTTACATTGTGGAATGTATCATATGAAACTATGGGATACTTTTGTTCAGAACAAAGGTTTTGTCTGGTTGGTGGGTTTGTTTTAAAAATCCCTTTTCTCTTCAACTGCTAGGAGAAAGTCTGGGGGAAAATTCTAATGTATTTTTCTTTCCATGACATTTTAAAAATATACCGATACACTCTGGTGGTCTTTCTTTCGCCTTGAACAAAGTTGGGTTACTCAACCTCAGCTTGACTTCCTGAGTCTCAGCCACTTCCTTCCCCTTGTCCAACTTGTGACCCCCAGATATCATTTGGGGGGCACTTACTTCAACATTGACTGGCCACCTGGTATATCTGCTGACTCTCAACTTGGCACTCATAACATAAAGGAGCTAAGAGTAGCCCAGAGAGCTTGACCTCAAGGCTTCCCTCTGAAATTATATTGCACCAACAACTTCAGACTGAGACAACAGAAGCTTTTAAGAAAACCCCTTCCCAGAGTCCCAGGGGGAAGTCAGCACATGGAGGATGGCAGTGTGAGCCTCCCCTGCTCTCCGTGTTACGCAAAGCCTTCTGAAGCACCACCCCCTTTCAGGGTACAGCCTGGAGATTTATAACTTTGACTCTTTACTCTCTTCCTTCCCTCTCTATGTCCTTCTCACCATATCCTAGACTGTAACAGTATCAGTTTTTTTTCTTTTTCTTGTCTTAGATCATTTTCTACTAGTAATACAAGAACAAATCTCATCCTCTTAAATGAAAGGGGAGCCCATTCTATTCCAAGAGAGAATGGTTTGAGTGAGTCCTCAATATAAGTGAGGTGTGGTTCTTGATATGCTAAAGGGGGAAATAAAGTATTAAATCCTTTCTCTCAACAGTATTTGGTTCTTGAGTTCATGGTCTTGCTGCAAAATCTTACTTTGCTGCCAGAAGTTGAAAAGCTAAAAAGAAAAAAAGAAATGTGTAGATTGCTAGTTCTACCTGATAAATCCAATCTTCCTATCTTGTGTTAGTAGTGGAATTTTTAGCTAGGTCCATTGTTGCCTAGGTAGACCACATTTCCCGGATTCCTTTGCAGCTAATTCTGGCCATAAGGCTAAGTCCTGGCCAACAGAGTGTGCAGCATGATGTGAAAAACTTCCAGATGGTGACCTTAAAGGAATGGATGAGACTTTCCTGTCTTGATTCTTCTTCCATTCTGCTCCCTGAAACATGGATGTAGTGTAACCCAACATTGGATGTGGCTGAGCACATGACCTTATTAGAGATTTTTCTTGTTTCTTGAGGTAGGATTGTATCGCTATAAACTTCCCTCTTAGAACTGCTTTTGCTGCATCCCATAGGTTTTGGGTCATCGTGTTTTCATTGTCATTTGTTTCTAGGTAATTTTTGATTTCCTCTTTGATTTCTTCAGTGATCTTTTGGTTATTTAGTAGAGTATTGTTTAGCCTCCATGTGTTTGTATCTTTTACGGGATTTTTTTCCCCTGTAATTGATATCTAGTCTCATAGCGTTGTGGTCTGGAAAGGTACCTGATTCGATTTCAATTTTCTTAAATTTACCAAGGCTTGATTTGTGACCCAAGATATGGTCTATCCTAGAGAATGTTCCATGAGCACTTCAGAAGAAAGTGTATTCTGTTGGTTTTGGATGGAATGTCGTAAAAATATCAATTAAATCCATCTTGTTTAATGTGTCATTTAAACCTTGTATTCCTTATTTATTTTCATTTTGGATGATCTGTCCATTGGTGAAAGTGGGGTGTTAAAGTCCCCTATTATGATTGTGTTACTGTCGATTTCCCCTTTTATGGCTGTTAGCAGTTGCCTTATGTATTGAGGTGCTCCTATGTTGGGTGTATAAATATTTAAAATTGTTATATCTTCTTCTTGGATTGATCCCTTGATCATTATGTAGTGTCCTTCTTTGTCTCTTGTAATGGTCTTTATTTTAAAGTCTGTTTTGTCTGATATGAGAATTGCTACTCCAGCTTTCTTTTGATTTCCATTTGCATGAAATGTCTTTTTCCGTTCCCTCACTTTCAGTCTGTATGTGTCCCTAGGTCTGAAGTGGGTTTCTTGTAGACAGCATATGTACAGGTCTTGTTTTTATATCCTTCAGGCAGTCTATGTCATTTGGTTGGAGCATTTAATCCATTTACATTTAAGGTAGTTATTGATATGTATGTTCCTATTACCATTTTCTTAATTGTTTTGGGTTTGTTTTTGTAGGTCTTTTCCTTCTTTTGTGTTTCCTGCCTAGAGAATCTCCTTTAGCATTTGTTGTAAAGCTGGTTTGGTGGTGCTGAATTCTCTTAGCTTTTGCTTATCTGTAAAGGTTTTAATCTCTCTGTTGAATCTGAATGAGGTGCTTGCTGGGTAGAGTAATCTTGGTTGTAGGTTTTGCCCTTTCATCACTTTAAATATGTCCTGCCACTCCCTTCTGGCTTGCAGAGTTTCTGCTGAAAGATCAGCTGTTAACCTTATGAGGATTCCCTTGTATGTTATTTGTTGCTTTTCCCATGCTGCTTTTAATATTTTTTCTTTGTATTTAATTTTTGATAGTTTGATTAATATGTGTCTTGCTGTGTTTCGCTTTGTGTTTTCCTGTATGGGACCCTCTGTGCTTCCTGGACTTGATTGACTATTTCCTTCCCCATGTTAGGGAAGCTTTCAACTATAATCTCTTCAAATATTTTCTCAGACCCTTTCTTTTCCTCTTCTTCTTCCGGAACCCCTATAATTCAAATGCTGGTGCATTTAATGTTGTCCCAGAGGTCTCTGAGACTGTCCTCAATTCTTTTCATTCTTTTTTCTTTATTCTGCTCCCTAGCAGTTATTTCCACCATTTTATCTTCCAGCTCACTTATACGTTCTTCTGCATCAGTTTTCCTGTGATTGATTCCTTCTAGAGTGTTTTTAATTTCAGTAATTGTGTTGTTCATCACTGTTTGTTTGCTCTTTAGTTTTCTAGATCTTTGTTAAATGTTTCTTGTATTTTCTCCATTCTGTTTCCGAGATTCTGGATCATCTCTACTATCATTACTCTCAGTTCCTTTTCAGGTAGTTTGCCTATTTTGTCTTTAGTTATTTGGTCTTGTAGGTTTTTACCTTGCTCCTTCATCTGTAACATATATTTTTGTTGTTTCTTTTTTCTTTTCTTTTTTTTTCTTTTTTTTTTGATGGGTGATGCTGTAGTCCTGTCTTACTGGTTGTTTGGCCTGAGACGTCCAGCACTGGAGTTTGCAGGCAGTTGGATAGAGCCAGGTCTTGGTGCCGAGACAAGGACCTTCGGGATGCCTCACTCCGATTAATATTCCCTGGGGTCTGAGTTTGCTTTTAGTCCAGTGTTCGGACTCAGAACTCCCACCACAGGAGCTCAGGCTTGACCTCTGGCCTGGGAATCAAGATCCCACAAGCCGGTCACTGGGGGTTCCTCCATCCCCTTATGTGTCTGTGGTCCCCCACCAGTGCCTGCCACATGACCTTAGAAAGTACAGAAAAATAAGATAGAAAGGAGGAGCTACACTTCTAGCCCAGATACTTTCATCCCACAATTATATGAGAGAGAAATAAATTTCCATCTTATTTAAGGTACTGTCATTTTTTGTCTCTGTGATAGCAGCTAAACCTATATCCTAAGAAATATATACATTGGTAACGTTCACAACATTATCTCAATAAATTAAGATGGAGTAATGATTTGAACTTTACAAAGGTTCTCAGAATACAAGTCACACAGCCCAGCTGAATAAATAAAAAAGTAAGTGAATATAAGTGGAAACATTCTTGAAACTTTAAAGTACTTAAAAATTAAAGTAATGGTAAATGCTCATCTAATTTGATAATCTGGAAGCCATATTCATCAAAAGTCCTTTTCGTTACATTATTTTCAGTGAGCATGAATTTGAATAACTACACTTACATTGTTAATTCTGGTTGATTAAATGATGAAGAACTTATCTTAGGGATAATCAAACAAAAAATGGATAATGTAAATAGAGGAAGATTTGGGTGGTATGACTAATGGGTAAGTTGTCTTTGATAATCAAAAGCCAAATATCAGAATAGCAGTAATTGTGCTTTAGATGCTTATAAAAACAAATTGACATCAAATGACTTCAGTGAAAAGGTCAAAATAAAATCTTGCCATCTCATATGTATTAATTTAGGGATGGTGGGTGCAGAAGTTAGACATAAAGGAGACCTTTTTTTATTTATGAAATTATATCTATTTTTGAGGTCATGGTCACAAAACAAGGAAGAAAAATGGTAACTGCACTGCATTTCAAAGAGTTCTCAGGCTCATCCCTTGAGTGTTCACTGAATACAATGTATTGTCAGAAAGCTCTGGGGGCTACTAGTTTGACAAGTTTTGCTGCCATACTAATTAGAAGATGTTTACGAAGTTTTAACATGCTCCCCCTTGAAAAGCCCATTTCCCCAAGGCCCTGCAGGAAAAGACTTTCTCAGCATTGGAGTCATCCTGTTGCACTACATGCCTAAAGGTGCTCAAGCTGAATGTTTCCAAAGACAGACAATCTTGTCATCTTTGGCTATTTCTGTCTTGTCATGTGGTGCCATGTGGGTTACTAGCCACCCTCCTTTCTCTCCCAGCACTCTGCGATTTTAGTCCTGTCTATTGGTATGCCTCTCCCATCTACAGGAAGGTCAAATGTTTTCACATTTCAACTATTTCCATTCCAACCATCTCTCATGAATATCAATTACACTTATTTTAAAGACTTAAATGTTATTGCAACAAGAATAGAGAAGTTGTGTGAATTTCCCAAAAGCGATGGGAAGAAGCTCTAAAAACACCATCTATGCTTTGTGTGTAATGGCTTCCCTCTGTTCTAGATAAAGCTCAATATTCTTACCATGCATGACTTGGCCCTGAATGACCTAAGTCCTTCATCTTGCACCACTGCTTCTGTTACCTACCTGAACTTGGGTTCACTTGCCAGCTCACAGTAAAGCCAGTCTACTGACACTGGGTTGTGGTGAAAGAAAGTGCAGCATTTATTTCAGGGCACCAAACAAGGAGTCCCAGCAGCTAATGCTCAAAAGACCCAAACTCCTCGATGGGTTTCAGGGAAAGGCTTTTAAAGACAGGGTGAGAGAGAGGGTTGCAGGGTGTGTGATCAGCCCATGGACATTCTTTGCGTTGGTTGGTTGTGAGGTAATTGGGAGTCAACATCATCAACCTTCTGGTTCCGGCTGGTCTGGGGTCTACGTGCTTGTAGGCAGCATACAGTTAACTTCTTCCACCAGTGGGGGTTTCAGTATTTGTAAAACAGCTCAGAAGATATGGTTCAGGATATTATCTATAGCCCTTGAGGCAGAACTAAAGGTCCTTGACTTTGTTTAATGGCTAAACAATTACTATTGTGTCTTGCTTGACTGTTTTCCTTTGTTTCTGCATTTTCTCACTTCTCTGGTTAAATTTATTCTTTGGAACTTGGGGAAAGCCTAGGAGGCTAAACTTTTTCTACAAACAAGGGGAAGGTGGAGGAAGGTCTGTCCCAGGAAGGCCCCATAGGGTCCTGCTTGGTTACACTTCCCTTTCTCCTTCCAGCCTTACTGGCCATCTTTCAGTTCCTCAATTTCCTGCTTTACATTCCTGCACTTGTTGCTCCAGCGTTCACATCCACTCCATCTTCCTTTACGTCTTTTCAGGTCCCATCTCAGACTTCTTCAGGGCAGCTTTTTGTTCTCCCCACCCCAGGTGGGCACTTTTGTTATACATGTTCACTGCACCCTCTGTTTTTCCCTTGTATTTTAATTGTAGTTAATTATTTTAATGATTATTGGCTCCATGTCTTTGCCTCTACTAGACTGGAAGTCCCAGAAATGCAGATACCCCCATGTGTGTATTTCGCTACCATGTCTCTGTTGCTTAGTAGTG
Source organism: Tursiops truncatus (assembly GCF_011762595.2). Lineage (NCBI taxonomy): Eukaryota > Metazoa > Chordata > Mammalia > Artiodactyla > Delphinidae > Tursiops > Tursiops truncatus. Next base: position 84,772,325 of record NC_047045.1, read on the forward strand.
ACGTGGTGAATGTTTCTGAATGAGTGAGTGTCTTTTAGAGTCCACTAGACATATGATTTCCATGGATTACTTGTAGATCTATGGATATTAAAAGCTGAGTAAGATAGTCTCAATTCTCAAGGACCATATATTCTTGTAGTTTTCAAGTCGGTCTCTTGCTTTGAACCCAAATGAACTTTGGATTTAGAGTTGACCTATTGGGAGGTCATTTCAGTAACCCGGGTGTGGGGTGACAAGTGCTTGATAAACAGAAGTAGCAACTGGCATGTAAGGGAAGGGAAGATGAAGATGTATAAGAAAAGACAAGATTTGTTATCTGACTAGGAATTGGAGTTGAAATAAAATGAGGAGAGTGGAGCACAGAGAGAAAATAAGGAAGGAAGGGGAAGAGAATCAGGATTTATGAAAGGAAACAGGGTGAGGCAAGAGGTAGGAGAAGCAGCAGAAAGCTTCTGCAGTGTGGAAACATAAAAGCAAAGCATATCAAGTAGAAAATGGAGAGCAACAGAGTAAATAAAGAGGCTAAAGCAGTTTTCTCTGCCTGTGGAGACCTTCAGGAGAGTGGGTTTGGTACCCTGGTGGGAATGGGTGTTAGACCACAGAGGTAGAAGAAAGAAAAGAGGGAATAGTCAGAGCAATGTGCAGGCCACCCATTGGAGAGTTCATCATGATGGGAAGGGGAGAGAGAGATGAGTAGGTGGCTTTTCCTACAAAGACCCTATGAGGCAGAGAAATTACGTGGTAGCTATGACCTTTCTTTGGATGATTTTGTTGGTGATTAGAGAAAGTAAATAGAAGATGCAGTAAAGCCTGGTGAAAACCTTCATAGAATTTTCAGAATCCTACCCATGTTTCAAGGCAGAAGGAACGAAGCCAGTGCAGAGAAGTGGCTGGAGGTGGGGAAACCCTTGAAACAGGGAAGGATGCTGGTTCCTAAGGGATAAGAAAGGGAGGGACCCAGAACACTAGGGTGATCTCATCTGGAGAGGCTTTTCTCCTTCAGAGTGGAAGGAGAGAAACTCCACTCAGAGTGGAATGGGAGAGAGCAGAACCTTCAGTAATTATTGATAGAGCGGTGTCTGGTCTTCAGGGCATCCTGACTTTGAATGCTTCATTCTGGGAAGGTTCTTAGAGAAAGAAAAGAAAAGAAGAGAAAACAAAAGAGGAAAGGAAACAAGAGAAGAAAAAAGTAAAGAAAAGAAAAGAAGAGAAAAGAGGATATGAGTTAACTGTGACCTTGGGAGATAAATCAACCTGCTCAGGAGTTTCAATCTGCTTCACATTTTGAGAAATAATATTTTAAGTGAATCCTGCACAATTTTGTGGGAGAGGACAAAACAGGCCAGTTGTGAGAATGTGAAATACCTCTGCAGATTGCCAGTGTCCTAACATCTTTGTGATAAAGAGGTTTTATATTTATGAGGAAGGTGAGTGAGGGAAAAGAAGGATTTGAGAATGATTTCTGGCTTTTATGAGCAAATCATATTTCTTATTCACTAAGGCTTACAATGGCCCTAAATCTTTACTAACTCCTTTCATGCCCTATATCCCAAGATACCTTTCAAAACTGTAAGACAGCAACTTGGTTATACATAAATAGGTTAAAATTTTTTTTATGAGTTTGAATCTAAATGATGAAAATTGACATTTCATCTTGCAAAAGAAAATGAATTGCAGATCTCCTAAATAAATACTTACAAACAAAACACAAATGTCTTTGAATCTGAAGCTTGCCTGGGAACAGCACTGGGCTTTGCCAGAGGTAGACTTTGAACCACTCCATAAAGCTTTTAAAGGAAAAAGTGCCTTTGAAAGCTAAGGAGCTTGTAGAGAGGTGAGTTATGAACAATGTTAAGAAATATGCTTTTCCTTTAATAAAAAAAAAGTCCTGACACTTAGTAAAATGATGAGGATTTATATGCTAAAATGTTTTGCATGGCAGCTTCTGAGTAATAGATTCGTAAATATTTCCCTTTTTTAATTTAAAAGCCAAAATGAATTAGAAAAAAGTGCCACAGTAAAGATACCCACTCAAATAGAGAAGATGAACTTTGGGTTTTCCCTGGCCTCACAGTCTGAGCACTGCTCCACCTCCCTCATCCAAGGTAGACAGAGGGAACCTTCTAAAAGTTTTGATACAGCCACTATGGAGAACAGTATGGAGGTTCCTCAAAAAACTAAAGATAGAACTACCATAAGACCCAGCAATCCCACTACTGGGTATATACCCTGAGAAAACCATAATTCACAAATGTTCATTGCAGCTCTATTTACAATAGCCAGGACATGGAAGCAACCTAAATGTCCATTGACAGATGAATGGATGAAGAAGGTGTGGCACATATATACAATGGAATATTACTCAGCTATAAAAAGAAGTGAAATTGAGTTATTTGTAGTGAGCTGGATGGACCTAGAGACTGTCATACAGAGTGAAGTAGGTCAGAAAGAGAAAAACAAATACCATATGCTAACACATATATATGGAATGTAAAAAAACAAAACAAAACTGGTTCTGAAGAACCTAAGGGAAGGACAGGAATAAAGACGCAGATGTAGAGAATGGACTTGAGGGCACAGGGAGGGGGAAAGGTAAGCTGGGTTGAAGTGAGAGAGTGGCAAGGACATATATACACTACCAAATGTAAAATAGATAGCTAGTGGGAAGCAGCTGCATAGCACAGGGAGATCAGCTGGGTGCTTTGTGACCACCTAGAGGGGTGGGATAGGGAAGGTGGGAGGGAGATGTAAGAGGGAGGAGATATGGGGATGTATGTATATGTATAGCTGATTCACTTTGTTATACAGCAGAAACTAACACACCATTGTAAAGCAATTATACTCCAATAAAGATGTTAAAAAACAAAAATTAAAAAAATGAAAGTTTCTCTCTCCCCCCGGCCCCCTACACACATGTGCACTTGCACACAAACAGAAAGCGTGAAGATTTTAAAAATTTTACTGAGTGAAGTTTGCTTTAAACCATGCTTCCCTGGCCATTTTCCATTTAGCTTATCACTATTATTACTTTTCTATAATATCGAATGTGACCACAGCATGTTATGCATGGAAAACAATTTAAATGGATACATAAAGTGTGTGTGTTATGCATGAAAAGAGTTAAGAAGTAGTAGTCATAACCTGCTTGAAGAAGGGATAAAAAATGAGGCCAGAAACCACATGATGGTCGTGGTCCTTTGGGCTGAATGCGGGCTCCCAGTCTCCGGGACACTTTTGTCCTTCATCATTTAATTCAGCTCGGGTGCAATGAGTTCTCCTTTTCTTTTTGCTTCTGTGGCACTGGGTGTTATTGCTGGGGACCGATGGGGGCAGGGAGAGTGAGCGAGGCAGAAGCGTTGGCCACACAAATACAATCCCAGGGCAGTGGCCCCAGCACATTGGGCGGGGCGGGGGGGGCGGTGGCGGACGGGGACTTGTTCAAGCCACACAAAGCAGCTCTTGTTCCCATAGAAACCGGCGTTGAGCTGAATGAGTAGCTTGACTCTGCAGCCCCTTCCTCTTTCTTTTTAAATCTCTGTTGGCGATGCATTGTCTTCTAGTTATTTTTGTTTTAACAAAAATAAAGACTGTAGCAAAGAAAACACTTCCCACCTCAAAGCAGCTTGCTTTACAGGCAGATGACATATATTCCGGGGGGGTGGGGTTGGAAATCTGGCTGGATCTCGCCGGATCTGAGATCGGGTACCTTTTCTTCAAGCCATGTACTGACAGGCCACCAAGAGCTGTGCCAGGCTGAGATTGGCAGACTAATTTGAATACCAATGCTGCTCCGGGGGGGACTTCCAGATCCAGGGCAGGGAGGGCCCACAAGATTCAATAGTGGTTTCTTGGGAGAGGGAAGGACTTCTCCCACGATTATGAGCTTCCTCCCTTCTCTCACTCCCAGGACCCTTCTCTGCTGGGTTATTGGCAAGTCTACTTTCTATTCTTCAAGGATTAATGCCTCAGTGCAAGGGGAAAATGCGCAATTAAAAAAAAAACAAAAACTCCTCAGAGCCTGGGATGTCTGTTGCTTTCTCATTCCCCAGTTAGATTTCATTAGGGTACTGCAGAAGAGCGAGGTTCGGGGCCTCTGTTGTCCTATTGTTAGAGTTTAAAACCAGTAACAGGATGCTTTTACCTTTACCAGAAAAAAGACAGGTAACCTTTGGTGCTAATGGAGGTTAGCTAACATCTATAAGCGGCGGAGTTTTCTAAAGGGAAAGGGAATTACTGTAATAGTCTCTAATGACATAATCTGCTTATAAAAAATAAGATTTTTAAGTTCCTGTCAGAATTGCTGAATTTAAGTGATTTGCTACTTCTCCCATACTTGAAATATTTAAAAATCAGAGATTATACCAGAAATTATGAAAATTCCTTTTACACTCTCTCCCCAGTAAAATGTTTTAAACATATAAGGTTGTAGGTTTGCATCTTTTTTTTAAATACAGCAGGTTCTTATTAGTTATCCAATAGGTTTGCATCTTTGCACTGTGAAATATTTTGATTAAACCTATTTCTAATTAAGCGCCCTAGCAGACTGAAGCACCAATTTGTCTGGTGTAAAATCTTCTGGAGAGCCTCTCCTTCCTCACTAGCAGGCTGGGGCAGTTTGGGAAAGAGTGACGCCCTGGCACCATTACCCTCCAGGTGGCCTCACACACATTCATTTTATTGCTCCACAAACCCACCTGCTGCTTGCATTTGCGGTTTGGGTGGCACAAGGCCAGTGACATCGGACAGACAGGGATATTGTCCCAGTCTTGAGGGCAGACATAAATTGTCATCTTCAGTGAATACTTTTTAGGTGTTGGTGGGCGTAGGGCATCCTGCCAGGAGCCATCAGTGAGAGACTAGGAGACACAGATGAATCAGATTCATTCTCGAGGGACAAGATGTCTTGTGCTCGCTATCACTCTCATGTCAATTTTATTTCTTGGTAAGTGTGAAAAATGTAGCCCCACATCTTCTTACTAAGAGTCCGACAGGTTGGAAAAGTCCTGGGGTTTTGTTACAGAGTAAGAGCCTTCCTCCTCATATAATATTTTTGAGGCTTCTATACTGAAGGAGTTTTTTGGTAATTATACATTAAACCCAGTGCATTATTACCTCAAAACTCAGAGAAGATTCCTTGTTCAGAGCTAACTAATAATAATAATAAAAATATTTTTCATAAGAACTCATTAAATTGCACAGTTGAGTTTTTTATTTTTATGCTAGCCATAGAAAGTGACTTTAGCAAGTTTTGAAAACATATCTGAGAGAAAAGAAAACATTAGTTATTTGATGAAATCTTTTCTATGTGGCCGTCACAGATGGAGCAGTTGTATTAGTTCTCCCAGGCATGCCTGAGGGTTTCCTTTTCTCTTGGCCCAGCCTATGAAATTAAAGGTTTAGTAGAGAGGAAAAAGTTCAACTTCCAAATTTAAATCTTTAGCCTCATTAAAAGACATGCTGGGGGCACTGGGTCAGCTTTCATTTACATTTAAGCAGCAGGTCATCTTCTGGGCACAGGCTTAGGCTTCCCAGGGCCAGGAAGGGGCCATAGGCATGTGAGTTCCCGGGTGAACTGAAAACAGCAGAACAAGTCAAACCAGTCCTTTCCAACCCAAGTGATCCGGTGGCCCAGAATACAAAGTAAATAGTCAAGGAGGAAAGGAATCCTGCAGGATCAGCTGTGGTTGCCCATCTCTGGACTCAGGATGGGATAGATTCAATCAGTGATGGCCTCTGTGCTGCAAGGTCACCTTCTCCAGGTCTCCCCTGGCAAAGCTTCCTGAGGATGCGGGGCTGACACTCACTGTTCTGGATACGTTGCTTTTCTCCCACCCAAGGGCTCGCAGTTGGGAGTTTGCTAAATAAAGGAAAGAGTCCCGTTTTCACTTTTTCCGTAGGTAGGAGAGGAAAACTAGACTCTTCATTTACTTTCACTTTTTCTTATATTGACTTTCAACTTGTAAGGGCAGTGTCACATTCCCTGTGCTTTGAGGCTGGGTCCCACAATTGGAGCGATCTGACAGGCAGGGCCTTATGGGGTCAGGCCAGCCACACCAGCCAGGGAGGCAGGGACGTCACCCCCAGGTGGAGGCCCTGGTTTTGGAGTTGCTTTGTCTCGTGCTTTTTGAAGCCTTGGGCTCGTGCAAACTTTTGGATCAATTTTGGTCTCCGTCTGCAGCATCTTTTCCAGCTGCTCAGCCCAGGCAGAGTTCCAGGGGGCTTTGTTAATGAATATAATTTTACAGCAACAAAAGACAGGAGGAGAACTGAAAGTTCTAGAGGGAAAAGAGCACTTGCTTTTTTCCCCAAGTCGAATTTTTCAAGTCGCAACTGTTTCCTCCGGCAGACACGTACTCACATGGGTCCTGATTTAGCAAATGCTTCGCTCTTTCCCTGGGAGGTTTCGAATTACCCACCTACCAAGACACTTGTTGAAGTTCAAGAGCTCTAAATCCTGATTTAGGATTCTTTTCAGCAGTAACATCACCCACACTTTCTTTGTGCGTTATCCAACTCAGAAGTACATGTGGTGCTTTGAAACTGTGTCAAGCTACAATAATGAGAAACGAAGGAATATTATTCTGGCCTTGAAAAAGGGGCTTGTGTAAACCATGAAAGTGTTGGAGATGAATCTGTAGCCTCTTACTTTTGCTCTAGTTTCCTCCCTTGGATTGTAAACATCCCTCCCTCTGATCCAAGGACCACCTTACCTTTCCATAAACTCGAAGATCCTGCGATTGCAGTGTATTTCCAGGGCTTTTTTTTCCCCTCTGGGAATTCTGCTGCCTCAATCAATCAGACTTCAGGATTGGCTTTTATGTGCATAAATAAATACATAAATAAATATTCATTTGTGTGCTGCTAGCTGCTCGGAATCTGTCCGTGGAAGTTTCCAGTGGCAAACAGGTATGTGGGATGAGCAGACGTAACCCACCAAAAACCTGCAAAATTCCAGTTGCCACATCGACAGCGGACGCTGGGCATCTTACCTCTTTGCCAGTGAGAAACATTACTGATGGTTTCACGTCTTACCCACATTTCTGACATGGCCGTGATCTACCCCTTTCTCTTAGGGTTTCCTGCCCTGTTTGGATGGCAGGTGGTGTGTGTACATTTTAGTGAATGAGAAGCAGTGTACCTCACTGATGATTTCCCAATTCACCTGCCGATTAGGTAGGATATGAAACACGGATTAATCCCCTGCAAAGGTACATAGGTTCAGGCTTGCAAAAGGCTCACAGCCCACTGAGGGTCATCAAAAGGTAATTGATGCGAGGGTAATAATTCCAGTCAGGGACATATATGTTCAAAGTGCTACAAGAACCCAGAAAAGTCAGCTACTAACTTCGTTGTTGGGAAGATTTTGAAAAATGATGAAGTAGATTTTACTCTAAAAGTCAAGTCAGGGTGTTGATAAGTTTCAGTAAAGGAAGAAGCCAGGGCCTCAGTATGACTTCTGTGCGCCCTGGAGACACTGCCTGCGGTTCTTTCTTCCACAGAAAGAATATACTAAGAAGTCTATTTTACAACGCTGTCTGTAATCTCCTCTGACTATGTTAATCTTGTTTATTAACACATTTTATTTGACCTAAGAGTTCACTTTCTCTTCTGGTTCCAAAAGAAATCGAAACATTTCATGGGCTCCTAAGAGTCCTGAGCCCTTTACATCGTGCCTGTGTTACCTGGGAGAAGATAAGAGAGAAAGAAGAGAAGGAGAAGAACAAGGCTGCAGGGAGAGGACAGGAAAGAGACCTCAGAGAAAAGACAGTCGCTGTGAGAGGAGTAGACATCACAAAGGAAGTGATGACATAAGTTCACCAAAACATGGGATAAAAATATGAAAGTGAGAGAAACCAAAATAGGAAAGTGAGATAAGCCAGAGAACACTCTTGGAGACCAGCAAACTATAAAACTCTTCCAGAAGCTCTTTCCTTGAGCACCGCTCTTGAATTTGGACGGGGAGGTTTTGTCTTTCCCGCAATGCTAGGTAGTGATGCTTCTGAGAGGCTCCAAGTGGCAGAGGGACAGGTTGGGGGGCTGAGGTCACTGCAGGACACATAGGTCTGAGTTGGTTGGAGACTCAGGGGGAGCTTGCCAGGTGAGGTCAGGTATCAAGTAACCAGGAGTCTTATTTGGTGCATAAACAGCAATAATCTAGTTTTCTTTCTACAAATGGAGTCCTCGTTCAAGAATTAGAAAATGATGGAACCCTGTTAAAAAAATTACGCTTAAGATGGATCATTTATACCTTCATGTTTATCTACATCTCATTAGGTTTTCACATTTTGGACTTCATGACATGTATTTTGTTGTTGTTTCTATTGCCTGTCTGTAAAAAGCTTTTCCTAGTTATAACAGATTTTCAGGTACTTATTTATTTTAATATTCACAGTAGTTCCATGAGGAAGACATCACCAATTGCTATTCTTATTTTAATTGTCAATTTTTTTAAAAAAATTGGAGTGTAGTTAATTTACAATGTTGTGATAGTTTCGAGTGTGCAGTGAAGTGATTCAGTTATTATATATATATATATTCTTTTTTCATATTCATTTCCATTATAGGTTATTATAATATACTGACTATAGTTCCCTGTGCTGTACAGTAAGTCCTTGTTGTTTACCTATTTTATATATAGTAGTGTGTATATGTTAATCCCAGACTCCTAATTTCTCTCTCTCCCTCCTTCCCCCGCTATCCCCGTTGGTAACCATATGTTTGTTTTCTAAAGACATCACCATTCTTATTTTGTAAATTAGAAGCCAGGCTCAGAGTTTGTGACTTTCTCAAGGTCCCACAGTTATATCATTTCAGAGGTGGGACTTCACGCTAGGGGCATGTGTGTATGTGCGTGTTTGCTTGACACTGACTTTCTGTGGGAAATCAAACTTAAAAGAGAACTGATTTCACATCGATTAAGGTGTCCTTATACACGTTTTCCCATTTTTTTCTCATGTGGTTATTTATGCATTCCAAAATCTGCCTATCATTTTCATCCTTCTCTTTAATGAAAGCACTGTACCTATCTTGGATTTGACCCTGTCGACAACGTAAATACAGAACCATGAGAGAGCTGTTATCCCTCTCATACCTAGGCCTGAAATTTGGCAGGCCGAATATTTATGTTTATAAAGTTTTTCTAACACAGCTTGGAATTTTCATGCATCTGTTGATGACATGCAAATTGTTTCCCTTAGCATGCAGAAAATCCAAATGTAATTTAGGAAACATTTCTTAGAAACATCCAAATGTACTGAGGGTTGTCACATTCAATGCATAACTTGGCAAGTTTTTACTTTTTACCCTGTAAGATATAATTTTCCAGGCATCTAGTGCTCGGGAAGGATCTTTATGCATTGGAACTAAGTATCGTTTGACAAAGGAGGTTAGACCTCAGTGGGTTTCATGCTGTACTCATTGGCTTCACTCTGGTTCAAGCCCAAAGACGGTGCCATGACCAGTTGTAACGTGCTTGCTTCAAACCAGCCAGAGATACAGGGAGAGCACGAAATAGCTATGGTTCGCTTGTTATCCCACAGGAAAGCGGTGTATTCTAGCCATACCCTACTGTCAGTGGCTGGTAGCAGAGACGGTGCTGTTTCAACCCTACCCTTCTTCCTTAGGTCTACCTTGACTGAGCTACAGAATGGTTCAAAGGACTTGGATTAACTTGGGGGTTCAGTAAACAGAATGGTTCAAAGGACTTGGATTAACTTGGGGGTTCAGTAAATCTTGGCTCTTAGCTGTGGCTCTGTTGTGAATTCACCAAGAAAGCCCTGTAAATTAGTCTAGCTTTCTGTGTACTAATGTTTTCTTGTGTAAAAAAGGAGCTCAGTAACAATGTTGATGCTATGAATTTTGCAAATAAAAGTTTTTCTACTGCAAATCTGGTTGATGTATTATCTTGCTTACAGAAGGGAAGTTAAGAGTCCAGGACCCTTTGAAAAAATATATAATGTCTCCGGGTCTATCATTGAATGGAACGGCTTCTCACTCCCTGGGTGATTCTAAGCGTTGCGTCTGTATTTTTAAGCCTGCAAAATGGAAAAATCAGTAACGTTAAATAATCAAACTTGTAAACTTGTAAAACTCTGTTTATTCAACTAACAATTACGGAGTGTGTGCTCACTGCCCATGGGCTGCTGGGAACAGAAAGAAAGAATAACTTGCCCCTGCCCTTGAGAGACCTTGATCTAACTGGAGACAGACACATAATAGAAATAATACAAATATAATATATTCTAAACGCTAATGCAATATGACACCTTCTAAACTCTGTACAAGTAAAATGCTCTTGAAACAAGGAAGATTGAGAATTAATTTTCTCTGAGGCATCAAATTGAGGAGGTGACACTTGGAAGTAACCAATGGAAGACGGTTCGTTAGCTTTGTAGGGAAAGTGGAGGAAAGCTTTCCAAGGAGATGGAATGAGCTGGTGATCAGGGTGGGGACGGGGCATCTACCATGGAATGGGGCCAGCTGGGAAAATACCTTATCATTATATTTATTTCTGTAGACTGAACACTAGGCTCATCTGAGGTATTTACATGAGAAAGTAGCATGATCAGAGTGGACATTTCAGAAACATATCTATGGGGCAGAGTGGAAGGGGGTTGGAGGAGATTAGTGTTTGGATCTGGTAGGTGGGTTTGGAGGTACTGTATCAGTGACACATCATCACCATGGCAACACCAGAAAACATTGTACATAGTACCAAATCAGCTCCAGGAGATCAGACCCTTGTAGCCCAGCCGCATACTCTATTCAACCGGCCAAATCCACGCCCCCCTCCCGCCACTGACACACCCATATATTTCCTTCTACCAGCGTAGAAAACAAAGGGCTTGGTCCTCTACCATTTCTGTAGCTCCTCAGAGTGCTGAGTTGGAAGAATCGTATCTGGACATTCTTCCGAGGTCATATGTGTTCACATTAACCCTCAGCTTCATGCAGACCCTTCTGCCTTGGCCAATTTCTCTGCTGTGACTTGGGACACTTACCCTCTTAGAGTTTTAGCCTGCGTGAAATGAGCCCCTGCTAAATTTTGCCCTGGTTTTACCTTGGTCACTCTGATTGCTCCACTTGTCCTCAAATCCCAACGCCCACCCTCCATACACACCAAGCAGGTGTTATAAGTAGTTATCCTTGCAATCTGTTTTTGGTTTACTTGAATTTTCAAGATCTTGTGGTTGGTTTGCAGCATTAAGGAACACAAAGCACGGTAAGCTGTTGGTTGACAGGATGGTTTGTTTTGTTCTTCCCTTCAGAACCGTGTTTAACAAATTGCACCTACATAAACTGTCAGGCGTTCAAAACCGTTTGACAAAACAGAAGCTCTTACAGCAAATCCAGCTTCTTTCAACATGTACGGTCATTTATATGCCCTTTGTTGGGATGGGTTCATCTCCTAATGAGTCTTTAAAGATGTGCGACTTGCTTTGTGCACTTAAAAAAGAGATAGAGAGAAGTTGTTTGGGCAAAGCCTCTTGCCTTGGATTTCTTTTTTAAGGTGTAAATCCTGAGGGGAACTGTGGTTATAGCTGATTCCAGAGTGAGCTCCCATCCGCATGTCCTGCCTCTGTCTATCCATGGTTGCTCCCAAGAGAAGCAACACAGTAATCGCTTGTCTCTTGGCATTTCTTTTTTCTTTAATTTGTCCTTAATATTTTACAGCTTATTGGAAAATTCTTTAGCTACAGTGGTATCGTTGGACTCCTTTGGACCACGTTTCATCTGTATTTTTACTGTCATTTCAAATTTTAGTTAAGATAAAAAAGGAGCCAAACAAAGATGTTTCCCAAACACACTCATCTAATTATCAGACTGTAACATTTCTCTTTAAAACTGTGTCTAGTTATTTTAGTCCCTGAGTTTTTTCTTTTGTTTCCTTTGAAAATGTTCATGATATTTAATTACCTTCACTAATTCCTCAGTGCTCAGATTGTCACAGGCTTTATTTTGTATTTTTATAGAGTTCATCTTGCCCTTTTTTATGACTGATTTTCCATTTTCTTGGAGTTATTGAGTATAGCACATTGATTATACAAAATCTTTTGAGCTCTATCACATTTATATTTTGTTCTAAATGACATTGTTAAAATTCATAAAATTGGTCTATATCAGTTCCTTACCGACAAATTGAAAAAAAAGAAAATGTATCACTTCAGCATGTTCAGAACATTTGCAACCCTAGAGATTTTTTCCCAGCACAAAATGTGTTCAGGATCATGAGACAGCCTCAGAGGCACAAAGATTAAAACAACTGAATTATTTCCATTCACTCTACTCTTTAGAGTCATGAAATAAACCCAGGAATCACATGAAGAGTAAAATGATGAATTGAGAATTTGAATTTCTTTTCAGCTTCCCTCATCTAAGATGCTTATCGTTTGGAGGTGACTTATTGTAAATTTTCATGTCTTTGGTGATTATGGATTACAACCAAAAAAAAGTCTAATATCTGGATCTTACTGGCCCAAACCAATTGTGTGAAATTATACTTTAGAGCCATGAGTATTTTTCTTCATGATACATCTTTCTTTTTACCCACATATTCAATATTTGATAGGCCACATATTTAATCACATAAGAACCATAAGAAATGCAAATGCTTTGAAGTTCATAAGGTCACATGAGAGCTTTATGGCTTGGGATCATGAGAAGAAATTTCATTTTTACTTGGCAGTAAAAGGTGAGAAGACAGAAGCCCTATGGAAACACATGGAGGTACCTTTGACCAACTCATTGTTTGTGGTAAGTGGGCGGGGCTTGATGAAGGCTTCTGGTGGTTCTTGATGTTCTTCCTGCCCTGCCCCACCATCTATTACTCAGCATCCATCTGTCCCGGTCCTTCAGTCTGTAAAGGTTCTGATCCATGAGAAATAATCACAGGTGAAAAAGGTGAAGTTATAAATCAGGCAACTGTAGCAGTAAGGCAGAAGAGGGGGGCAAAAAAATTATTTGCAAGTTCATTGAAAATTCTTCATCCAAGTCATGCCAGAACAATGAACAGATATAAATATTTGGACCGTCTTTTTTCATCTTCCTAAATGGGGCTCTCAGGAAAAGCCTTGTGGAAATGACTGAGCAAGAGTGTATGGTTTGCTTTGGAAAAGTTATTTATTTTTTTTGCGGTACGCGGGCCTCTCACCGCTGTGGCCTCTCCCGTTGCGGAGCACAGGCTCCGGATGCGCAGGCTCAGCGGCCATGGCTCACGGGCCCAGCCACTCTGCGGCATGTGGGATCTTCCCGGACCGGTGCACGAACCCGTGTCCCCTGCATCTGCAGGCGGACTCTCAACCACTGCGCCACCAGGGAAGCCCAGAAAAATTATTTTTAAGATACTTAAAACTACTTTTTAAACATAAAATAGTTTTGCTGGTGGAATTTAACAAACATCAAGATGCTATTTCAATATCTGTTTTAAACAAGTTCTGATTTATGATAAAGAGAAGCAATTCCAGCGTGGAGCCAGATTCCTAAACCAAATTAGTTTTGTGTTTTAAGCAAGTTCCCTGGACTTGGAGTCTGGAGCTGCTGGGAACCCTCAGTCTGCTGAACCTACCTGCTCTGAGCCACCCCAAGGGTCAGCTGTATGGATTTCTTCCCACCTCTGCATCCAGTGACCTCACACGGTGGCTTGAAATTAGCCACGGTGGGAGTATTTATACCACAGATATTGGCAAATTCTACAAATCACAGCTCTATTCCCTGAGTTAGCTATTAAGTACCTGCCAGAGTATCTGTTTCTAGCTGATATGTAGGACACTTTCTTTGAAAACGCTGTGATGATCTGATACTGTGGAATAATTTGCTTTTAGCTCTTAGTTGCCACTAACTTTTTGACATAAACCCCAGAGAATCGGGTTTAGTCTCCCAAGCCCTGCACATGGGGTCTGGGCCTGAGGAGTGACGGCATAGGCTTCTGAGGAGCTCTGTGGCCCGTCTCCTCCCTTCTTGGGGCTGTGTTATCCCACACAGATCTTCACCTCTGGCTGCTAGAAATACCCAGTGTGTGGTCTGAAGAGCTTGTTTGGCTGAGAAATGCCCAGAGCCCTGGAACGCTCTCCCCTGTGGTCACATTTCCCAGTGAAAGGTGAACGGGAAATGTTCCCTTGTGGGAAAATGTTTATTATTTGCTTACATTACATTATATTTTCCCCAAATCTGCCCCCTACACACAGTTTACAGGGTACATCTTGCACACATTGTAACAGTCACTTTCCTGGAGCAAACTAAAAAGTACATGAACGTACAGAGTATGTGGGAATGACATCTTTACGTAACACTGACTTTTAATGAGATCAAAACACAGGATAAAAGTAATCACGTTCTCAGAATCATCTACACACGATTATGGGGAAATTAGAGTGCAGTGCACTGGTTTCATATATGGTTTATTTATAGATATAGTTTTGGCATTTCAATAAAAGAATGGCAAAGGTTTGACTGGTTTACTGGTGAGATGTTTTGTGTGTATGTGTGTGTGGGTATATTACATACAAACTCTCCTGAGGCTAGGGAGGGAATAAATTGTTCCACTCTTGCAAATGCCACAATTTATTAGCCACTTGCACCTGTCATGCTGCAGATTTCTTTCCCAGTGGGAATCGGTCCCCCTCCAAGCAGCCACCCTCTCCTGAGACTAAAGCGAAAGTGCAATGTTTTGGGTGCCCATTCAGTCTATTTGCATTTTTGACCTTCTTGTCCGGCTACTTTATTTGTCATCTTTCCAACCATTCTGGCTAAAGTGATACTGCTTTCCCTTTGAACCATATATTTTTATCTCTTTACAACAATTTGTAAGTATTTAAAAAACACTTTTTTTTTTTAGGAGAGGGTATAGAGGGAGATATGGGAAAAGGGGTTTAAAAGAAAGTAATCCAGATTATGGACGTGAACTTCACCAATATACACTTTGCCAAGACATGGTGCTTCCCTCCTTCGCAGAGATTTTCCTTGAAGAGTTACATTTGTCCTTCATCTCAGTAGGGATAACTTATAGCCATTCATTTTCTTTTTTTAAAAAAATTTAGTTATTTAATTTATTTATTTTTGGCTGCGTTGGGTCTTCGTTGCTGCACGCAGGCTTTCTCTAGTTCCATTGAGCGGGGGCTACTCTTCGTTGCAGTGCGCGGGCTTCTCATTGCAGTGGCTTCTCTTGTTGCGGAGCACGGGCTCTAGGCTCTCGGACTTCAGTAGTTGTGGCACATGGGCTCAGTAGTTGTGGCTCACGGGCTCTAGGTGCGCAGTCTCAGTAGTTGTGGCACACAGGCTTAGTTGCTCCTTGGCATGTGGGATCTTCCCGGACCAGGGATTGAACCTGTGTCCCCTGCATTGGCAGGTGGATTCTTAACCATTGCACCACCAGGGAAATCCTGCCATTCATTTTCAATTGTATTTTCACATTTTGGTTTTTCTGCATTATTTTTGAGAGAAAATTAGCATACATGAGTTGCTAACCACGTAGGGAAATTTTAAGTCTTTTAAATTTTTTTCAGTATCAGTCATAACTTGATTATTAGTTTATAAAAATACTCCTTGGTTTTTATTTCTTCCCCTTTGGGCTCTCTTAGCTATATTTGAAAATGGACACATGATAAAGCCTAATAATAAAATTCTGAGCACAAATTTCTCTCCTGGCAACGTTCTTGAACCGTGATCATACTTTTGTAATGCTGTGTCCTAATAGCCCAGATGCCATTTCTAGCTTGTTAGTTGTTGAGTCCTCTTAACCTTGAACCGGCTTCAAGGCCTTCTCGGTCAGCACTAGGCAGACACAGCCCCCTGCTGGAAGTTCTGGGGACCAGATTTCCAATGGAAATGGGAGGGTCTCTCCCAAGAGCTGGGAGACCAGGAAGCTGGAATAGTACCAATGTTGTGAAAAAATGGATGGCATGCTTTTGACTAACAGCATGAGTTAATATCTCAGTGAATTTTTTTCAACAGCTCTTTGTTCTTCTGAAACTTTGGGTGATAAATGCAGAGAGCCTGATCTCTTTAAATCAGGGACTGTTTCTCAAATTAGTAATTTCTGAGAAATATTCTTTAGCTTGTTGATAGATATGCGGGAAGAAATGGTGTCCTATGCGCAAGTAAGTTTTGAAAATGAAGGATTAAATACAATCAAACATGATTCTTTGTTGCAGAACTTCTCAGAGCCTCTAATAAGAAAATATTTCAAACAACACACAGAGCTTTCCCTAAAATTGTTGGGCCGTGGACCTCTACATTGTAACATTTTTAATATTTTTCAAAGTGTTTCATAGAATATCAGTGTAGGAAATCTGTTGATGTTCCTCCCATTTTTTTTTTTTTTTGCGGTACGCGGGCCTCTCACTGCTGTGGCCTCTCCCGTTACGGAGCACAGGCTCCGGACGCGCAGGCTCAGCAGCCATGGCTCACGGGCCCAGCTGCTCCGCGGCATGTGGGATCCTCCCGGACCGGGGCACGAACCCGCGTCCCCTGCATCGGCAGGCGGACTCTCAACCACTGCGCCACCAGGGAAGCCCTCCTCCCATTTTTTATAAGAGTTCTGTTTTGAAGAATATTTTATTTCAATTTCATTCTAAGTTTTCCACAGTATATAAAGTTGAAGGCTATTTCTTATCAATATTTTTATTGTTGTTTTTAATGCTGACAGACCCAGTGCTTTGGACTTAGTCAGTGATTTATTTTAAAAAATTCATCTTGGGCCTAATTCATCTTGTGTCTTTGTTCAATGTTTGTGCTAGTCTTATCTAGGTTGAGGCCTAGGTTCATTTGTATTTTATAGAGATTATCTTTCCTTAGCTTCTATCTACGAGCTCTGTTTTAACAATTGGCAGTTTTAAAAAGTAAGACTTAAGAGTTGTAGGCAAATAAAGTATTAATTATATATTGGAAAAAAACATAGTGGTCTTACACAGGTATTATGAGAACAAACCCTTCTCGTAAAATCAAAAGGTGTTTGAAAAGGAAGGTTTTTTATTTTTATTAGGATTACATTGTTTTCTCTTAAAATCTTCTACTTTAAAAATATTCCTCTGGGATCATGTACAGATGCATAGCATTTTCTAACTGTGATTGAGTAAGAGGGATACTTACTAGAAAACATAAAATCTCATGAGAATTTTTTAATTTTGCAGGAGTTCCAGTTTGAAATATTTACAGGGTTCTAATTGTTCAGATTACATTTGAATGAACACGTGTTCTTATCGAATCCAGATTTTCTGTTTCTTGGAGGCTTGTTCCTAGCTATTGTATCACCTAAAATACTTAAACCCAGTAAACAGTTCTTAGCACAAAATCCAAGTGCCCTTCTATTCTGATTAGCTTCTAAGAGAGAACGCCCCGTGTTTCCCCCAGGGAATACGCGTCCGCTGGCAGAGCTTCAGCCTTGTTCTCCGGACGACCGCATCACGTGGAATCTCTTCTGTTTAATTTAGGCCACTGCAAAATGTGGCATAACATGGTCGGAATTATTAGGGTCATGCAGTGCTGACGGGATTGTTTCCATTCAGTACTTCGATTCTGTAAAGATTCTTGGCTTTAGGCAGAGAGCTGCTTTACTCAGGAGGGAGAGAAAATTAATTCTCCAGTTCGAAATCTTCCATCTCAATGCTGCATCCTAAAGTCGTTCATAAATTCTGCTCTAACCCTGCTGATTCTGGGTCAGACGACACCGGCTCCAGCTTCCTCCTCAGGAGATTTGGGCGGAGAGGAATGCACCGTCTGTCCTTCTGTGCCCGGAGGATTCCACCCAGAGCTCCCAGACGGGGCTGTTGGGACTTCCCAACTACTCCATGGAACCTCCTCCAGGGCTTTGCATCCTGACTCTTCAAAAAGTTTTCCTTCAGTGTGTTTCTCCTTTTAGAAAAATGCAATATACTAACATTTGATTTAAATCAAATGCATTACCATTTATTAGATAATTGCTTCCTGCCAGTGCAGAAATATTCTTTACTCTGAAAATGTATTTGATTCCTTCAAAGAGAAGGTCGCTGTAAATGTGATGGATACAAGAAAGAACAGAAAATTCTTTTTAGGCCCACAGCTGCTGTGAGCACCGAGGCACCACTGGCCTCTCCGTGCTGTGTCCTCGGAAATGCAAGGCATCGTCCCACAAGTACTTGAATGATGCCTGATACTCTTGACTCCTTCCAAGTAGAGTTCCCAGGCCAAAACCAGAATACCTGGCGATACTTGGGACATACGTAAACCAAAACATTACTCAACCTATCTGAAATTTGAACTTAACTGGCGTCTTATTTCTATCTGCTAAATCTAGCCACCCTAATTCCAAATTACTTAGAATCTTAAAAGACAGGGCACTGGATTTTCTAAAAATGACTTTTATTTTGAGACAAGGAAAATAAGCAGTTCTTTTCATAGGTAACCAACCTAATTCTTCTCACTGCCACACTGTAGTTGGTTCACACAACCCGGCAGATACCTGGGTCTTTCTCTGCAGGACGGCACTGATGCTGTCAGCGGTTCTCCACTGCGGCCTCTTAAAGCCTAACCTCTCAGCTGTCATGTGAGGGTCTAGTGACCTGGTAACAGGACATCTCGTTCCAGGGGACGAGGCCTCCTCACCCTGGGGGCTCCGGCTCCCTGCCCCAGCCTCTCCCAGGCCCTCCTCCTGCAGGAAGCCTCCCAGACATGCTGCCCACACCCTCCTCCCTGCCCTGTGCTCTCCGAAGCCCCAGGTCTGCTCTGCTGACTGTGCATTCAGGGGCACTCACTCACTGCTGTGACTCACTTTTGTGCCCTCACCTTCCCAACCTTGCAAAGACCTCGGAAGCACGGTTTTGACTTTTTCTGGAATTCCCCCATATTGTGCACTTAGCAAGTGTTTAGTAAATGCTTCCTGAATGAATAAGAATGCCATCCCTACAGAAGTTCAAGTCACACACTCGAGAGATTTAGCCCTACAACCTGACCAATATGTTCAAAAACCCACTTTTCTGTAAAATAACAGATCTTACCAATGGCTCTTGTAATAATCCCTGGGGAAGGGAGGGGGTGTGGTGGAAATTTATCAGCTTCTTTTAATACCAAAAAGATAATCCCCACAGCCTAAGCTTCATCCTGGCAATTATGTCAGTTCTTTGTTGTTCTGCTTTAGATTCTGTTTCCTGTGTTCTCAGTGAATGTCAGGAACTGAACTCGATCTTCTCCTTCTTTTGATCTAAACTCTCTCTCCCTTCTCTCTCTCTCTCCCTTCTCTCTCTCTCTCCCCCCTCACCTCGCCCTACCAGTATTAAAGGCTTTGCCTCAAGAGGCCCCTGTGTTTGCTACTATTTCTCCCTCCATTTAATCAAAACACTTTCTGGTTTCTCTTTCTCCCTATCTTGGAAGAGAGGAGAGAATTCTGACTTTAGAGTCAGAAAGTCTGAGTTCAAACCCTGCCTCTTACTCATTCTGGGGCTAAACTGATCCCAGCACCTTGTAGTGGTTTGGGATACAGAGTGGAGGGCTTGTGAGGATGAGTAAAGGGGCAGAGTCTGACCTCATCATA
Organism: Tursiops truncatus; assembly: GCF_011762595.2. Classification (NCBI taxonomy): domain Eukaryota; kingdom Metazoa; phylum Chordata; class Mammalia; order Artiodactyla; family Delphinidae; genus Tursiops; species Tursiops truncatus. Next base: position 84,791,826 of record NC_047045.1, read on the forward strand.
CACTCAAGAGCCCGGTGTGTACATAAGTGAGTCAGCCCTTTGAGTGTTTTTCTTCCCTGCTTTTTAGAGACCTAAACACGGCACACTTCAAGACCCCCCCAGTGCCATTCACTAATGAGCCCAGGAGGGGGTTTTCTGTTGATTATCCCTCTATCACCTCCTTTTCCAGGGTTCATCTGAGGTCCATCTCATCAGAATAAATGTTTGGTTTCCCCAGCCTGCTCAGAGCTGGGTTATGGCTAATAAAATTGAGGCGCTGGTGGTCTCCTCTTCGGCATGTTTGAGGAGAGTCTGTATTTTGGGTAAGCAGATGCAGGTGCACCAATACCAGGTGCACCAATAAATAACATGCACCAATAAATACCATGAGACTTTCTTACAGTCGAGTTTCAGTTTTGGAGGAGGTGTATACATCTTGTCCCAAACGCTCACCTTGGATGCTAGGAAGTCACTCTGTTTTCACTGGAGAGGAGAGGACCGGAGAAATGATGCTAAAAGGTCCTGCTGCTGGGACTTTCTTTGCTCTGACAAATTTTTTAAATGTTAGAGCTGGTGTTTCTTAAGCACCAAGAAGTTGTCTTAAAAATTTAGAAAAAGGGGTGGTTACTTTTTCTTTTTAAACTGTAGTGGACACAATGCACGTTGTCGGTGAGAGCTGACCCTGCTAACCCTCACAACCGCCCTCAGAGGGTAAGCCCCCCTTATGGCAGGGGATCCCCTCCAAGACCCCAGTGGATGCCTGAAGCCATGGCATGGATAGAAGATTCATTCTGACTGTAGACCTTAGCGACCTCAGCATATGATTTTGTTTCTTTCCTTGTGAAGTATAGAACTTTCACCTTTTCCCTTAAAGGAAGCACTTTACAGCTTCTCTTTGGTGTATCCAAATGGCCAGCATCACTCCACTGGCGCTTTGGGGCCATTATTAAGTAAATAGTGTCACCTGAACACCAGCACTGTGATACCTCAGCAGCCCATCTGATGACTGAGGGCTGCTGAGTGACTAACAAGGCGGGATGTGCCGGACGGAGGGATGTCATGTGTTGAGTAGGATGGAAAGAACATGTTTCATCAGGCTCCTTAGAAAGGCACACAATTTAAAACCTACAAATGATTTACTCTGGGAATTTTTAATTTAATATTTGCAGACCTCAGTTGACCCCTGGTAACTGAAACCGTAGAAATCAAAATCGTGGATGAGGGGGTAGCGATCGTACTTGCATTGTCCCCATTTTAGCAATGACGACTTCGAGGCTTAGGAACTATGTCAGTTATGGTTGCTGTATAACAAACCTCCCCAAATGTAGTTGCTTCAAACAGGGGCTGTTGATTGAGCCCATGATTCTGTGACCCAGCTGGGCAGCTCTGGGGAGGCCGTGCTCTGCAGTCTGGTCAGGATGGCCTCCTGCACCTGCCCAGGGTGGAGGCAGGGAGGCCGGGCCTCATCCGCATCTTCTAGTGGCGTGGCAGGAGGCATACAGGGCAGTGAGAGAGGAAGCTTTTCACGTCTCAGCTGTGTCAACTCTTTTTTTTTAATTTTTGAGTTTTATTTTATTTGGTTTTTTATACAGCAGGTTCTTAGTAGTTATCTATTTTATACATATTAGTGTATATGTCAATCCCAATCTCCCAATTCATCCTACCACCATCCCCATCCCCCCACCACTTTCCCCCCTTGGTGTCGCTCTTGTTACTGTACCATTGGCCGTGGCCAAGCCCAGGGTCAGTGAGAGGGAGCCCTAGCCAGGGAGGTGGAGAAAGGGAGACAGGACCAACTGGGGGTCTCGACTACAATAGCCTAGCACAGAGAAGTTAAGTAACTTGACTGAAATAACACAGCTCACATGAGGAGGACCTGGGATTTGAACTCAGACACCTCCCTGGACCTGAGTCACAGGCGGGCAGAACACAGACCTAGTGGTTCTGCTTCCAGTTACTTGATTCCTATTCTCGCTCTCAGAAATGAAGGTGAAAAGCTAGCCTCCTGGTGTGAGAAGCAAATGCTCGGGTAAAAGTTCAAGACCCTTGCTGTATCACAGCTCACCTTGGCCGAATCAGCTTCCAGAAGCCCTGCATCTCCTGCTGGCTTGACTATGCAAGCGAGATCCCCCCGCCAGCTCGAGTTTATGGTGAATTGTCCTTTGCTTTGCTCTCCCTTCCCTTGAGCTCTCTCTCCGAAAACAGGATCGTGTGGCCCAAATGCAAAATCAAGTTTCTGAGTGCCCTGCCCGCCACCCTTACATTGCTGGCATGTCTCTCGATGTGTCCTCTCCGCTAACAAACTCGTCACCTTGACTTTGGTGTGGAAAAGAGGCTCCCTTCCAGAGTGGCTTTGGAATTCTCGCAATGACCACACTGACGTCCCTGCCCTTGAAGGGTGGTGTGTGAAACCGGCGTGCTGTGCACATCAGCTCCTTTCTAGAGGATGAGGCTGGGCATCTGATAGGTTACCTTAATTACACCATTTCCCTCTCACTGTCTGCATTTCCAAAATCTAATTATAGTGCATGTGACACCCCGTGCACAGCCAGAGCCAGAGATTCATGCAAAGTCACAGCGGGACAGCGAGCTCCCTGGAGCAGCTACAGGGCTCTGCACACAGTCTTCCAGGATGCGACGCTGACTCCGATCCTTCCATCATGGTTCTAGCGCATGGGGGGACCGTCTCTGGATCTGATTTATCTCTCACCGGGCGGCGGCGCCTGTTCCTGTCCCTTCCAGTGGGACACATCTTTCTGCAATTTGACATTTTAACCTTGAAGCTCAGCATCTATTTGGAAGGTCTACCCTTCTGATAATGGCCCACTTCGTTCTAGGTACCACTCCTCTGGAAGCAGGTACTGGAGCCTGCTAGGCGCTGTCAGCCTGTGAGGACAGGCTTAGCTGCTCTCCTGGGTGTGTTATGTCTGCCCAGATAAGAGATGTCATAGGTCAGCATCTGATCCCACAGAGCTGTTTCCCTCAGATGTGGAGGCCTTGTCAGACCTTAGAAGGGTTTTGAAGACCAGCCGCTAAACCTATTAAAAATTCTTCACTGACTGAGATTTCAACACAAAAGCAATCCTCCCACCTGGCTGGGTCTTTGCTTCATCACTGGGGAGAGAGATTTGCTTTACAGGGAAACATGTGAGAGGGGGCCTGTGAGAAAGGCAGGAGGGAGGGCAACTTCAGTTAAAAACCAGGCCTCAAATCACAGGTGTGTAGAAGCTCTTGGAAAGTGGCAACCAACACAGCAAGCAGGGGGCAAGCATCCCGAGTCTTTGGTTGGCGACTAGAGTGGACCGCGGTTCTAGGTGCAAGGCCTAGACTCCGAAAGCAGAACAGAAACTACAGGCATCTCCCATAAAGCCAAGAAGTCCAGTGTACGTGGGTCTCGTTGGGCGTCTCCCCCTGGCTGGTGCTCAGGCACTTAGGGCTGCAGGGGCTACATTCCCTGTAGCCTCCAGAGTCACCTCGGTGGAGCCTGACCTGTGAGCCGTGCAGGGAAACCAGTTCGGGGCTGATGGAAACCTGATCAGGGATTTTTGGAGCTGCCATGGCCTCAGGAGGAGCCAAAACCATAACTGCCTAAGCTGCCCGGTGGGCGGGGGCAGCAACGGACCCAGCCTGGGGTCCTGGGGCCAGGAGTCCTGCAGCTTCCAGAAGCCCTGCTCAGCCCTGGCGAGGCACCCCCTGGGGGTCAGCCACAGGCGCCCAGTGTCTCCCCATTCGCAAGGCTGTCTTCACCAAGGGCAGGGGGTCAGGGACTCTGTCACAGAGAGGATTGTAGTCCCCGACTACAAATGACAGCACCAGAAGCACAGATCCATGGAGAGAGGTGTGTGGCCTGGGGATGGGGCCGTGCAGGTAGAGGAGAGACTCCGGGCCAGAGAGCCCTTTGCTAGGACGGCCATCTTCCCATGGAGGCCCCAGCAGACACACGGTGCCCCCGTCATCCCCCAACCCCAGCTTCATGGGGAGACCAGAGGTGAGGAGGGCTGATGGTGTCTTGGCACTCCCCTTAGTTTTCTGTCTCAAGTTCAGAGGCAACATTACAACTTATTGTGTAGAAAACGAGCATCCTCAAGAATGAATCGATGAGCATTCTGTATGATTGTAGCTGACCATGTAAATGAACGTGAATAGTAACAGGAAAAGAGAGGGATCAGGGCTCCTTCTTGCCTGGGTCTGAGATGTGGGCGGCAGTGTTGTCATGACGGTGGGACACTTATTCTTGGTGACAGTGTCAAAACCAGGGAGAAAACAGCCCGCCAGGCTGGCAGGAAACTATTGCTTTGTCAACAAAGCAAATATGATTCCAAGGTTGTCAAGAGAGAAAAAACGCCAGGTCCTTTTATGTCACTTTTAATATAATGGTACTTTAATAACTCTGACATCTCCTTAGATCATTCTGGAATTTTAAGACTTCAATGTGGGGTCACTAAGCCACCTTTGGACGTTTCTAAAAAAACTATTTAAGAGTAATATTTAGAGTTCGCGTGTGTGTGTGTGCATGTATTGTGTGCACGTGTGTGAATGTGTGTATGTGTATTCCTGTGTGTGCACATGCATGCATGCTTGTGTGTGTGTGTGTGTGTGTGTGTGTGTGTGTATTTACTGCTTTGGATTGTACGACTTTCAAACTGGCTGTTACAGGTGAGAAGGGTTTGTGTTTTATAAACACTACAGCAGCCATGAGTGGTTAATGCTTTTCTTCATCCAAATTGAAGTTTCCCCTCAGAAGTCTCAGGAGGAACTCAGATCATTTTTTACGACTGACCTAAAGGTATCCAAATTATTTTCAACTGAAAGGGCATCCAAGATTTTCAAGTACCCCGCCACCCGTCAGGACCCAGTGCACAGATTAGCAGGGCAGGATTGCTGGGTAGGGCTGGAAGATGTCTCAAAGAGGAGAAGAAGTAAACATCGTTTCAACCACTGGCTGCCAGGGGGGCCTAGGTGACATCTCTAGATGGCTTCGCTGAGACGTACAGCTGATTAGATATTAAGGTCAGGTCCTGGGAAATCAAGGTCATGCCACATCGCATTTTCCTCAAACAGCTGGGCCCAGATAAGTGAAGCAGTGGGAGATAGAGCCCAACAGATAAGGTGGCTGTTTTTAACAATCTTAAAATATTGTTTCAGCCAGGAAGGGCCTGATGAGATCAAAGCCTTTGGAATTATTTAACTGGCGCTGAACTTTCTTTTGTCCTTCACGTTCCCCGAATCTTCCCATTGCTCTCACCTCTTGTTCGCCACACACACACACACACACACACACACAGAGGCACCCACAGGTCCTCCGTCGTTTTCCAAGATATGCTGTTATACGGATAGGTTTTTGAATGTGAATGAAGGAAACACTCATGATTTTTTTTTCCATCCTCAGACTGGGTTGATTTATGGCCTGGATTACTGGAAACAATAATTCTTTGCTCTTTATGATGCTTTGGAGAAAGGTGCAGTAGCGTGCAGTCGGAACAGCGTGATTTCAACTAGGTTTTTAACAAAAAGGTCTCTCCGGTGAGGGTTGCTGTGAATTGGACAGCTTCTGTAACAGAGCAGTTAATAAGACACCAGCACATTAATCATGTGACAGCTATTGGGTTGAGCAGGGAAAAGCACTGGCTTTGGAAAACAGCATTTTATGTTACTGCTGTGTGGAAAGAGGTTGGCCGAACACACTGTTTTTAACCCATAGTAAACAGTTGCATTGGGTTGGTCATTTTTACAGACATCTTTTCACTTTTCTCAGATGTTCAATAAACCTAATGAAGTCATTGATCCTTTCTCTTATCTTCTCTCTTTATGTCACTTTCCAAAGCCAGACACATGTGGAGGAGGAAGTCAGTTGTCTAGTAATTCTGGAAAAACTGCCAAGAAGTTATTCTGAAATTTTCTGGACAACGCATCAGCTCATCTACTTTACCATCTAGAACTGGCCACTCCACACTTTTTGCAGTGAGGGAAGCAGCAAACCCAAACGCGTGATTTGCCAGTGAAATTGGTAACTCCTCTTACCTGAGGAGGAATTTGTTCTGTAGAATTTGACGTCTAGAAACATACTGGAATTTCTGTTCTTTGGACCCATAAACATTTGTGGTATAAAGCTTAAGAAGTAAAATGAAAGTCAGTTCATGAATTCGTTTATAGAAAACAACAGTTATCTGTGTGAATGTTGTAGGAAACAAAACTAGCACATTTTGAAATCAAGCAGTGATTAACTTTTGTTTCACTCATTTATAGGGCATTTCATTAGTGGATTTATTGGACAATTACCATCTACAAGAGGCTACAAAGGTGCAGTGGAAATAAACCACACCTTTTGTTCTGAAGGAGAGGAAAGTGTGATCATTACTTTAAAGAGTCAGGATTTAGGGTATTAAAATCATGGCTGCTGGAACCAGAACAGCCCAGTTTCAAATTTTGGTTCCAAACCTTTCTAGCTGTTTAGTCTTAGGCAAATTATTACATAATCTCTCTGTGCCCTAGTTTCCTTGCTGTTAAAATGTGCATAATAATAGACCTTGATTCATAGAATTGCCATGAGAATTAAAAGACCTATGACAATGAATTCATTAAAAACAAACGAACAAACCCAAAACAATGCCTTTCACATAGTGAACTCTCAGGATGTAAATTTAGGTATATCTCTATTATAGATTATTATGTATTAATTAAAGATGATGGCATAGTTGTTGACTTAGACCACAGGAAAATGTTCATGATATATTGTTAAAGGGAAAAGGCTACAGAATAGTTTTTAAAAAACATATTGTGCAAATTCCTAACAAAGTGTGATTTGAAAGGAGTTACACAACAATAAATGTTTTAGTTGTCTATCAGGCTGGAAAAAATTTAAAGAATAAAGTCAATACCCAATGTTGGCCATGGGATGAGAATCAGGCCCACTCCTGCATGGTTGGTGGAAGAATACATTAGTGTATCTTTTCTGGAGAATAACTGGAAATGCCTAGCAAATGTCTTAATATTTGGTTTTGGCCTTTCAATCCCACTTCTTCAAATTTATGCTAAGAAAATAATCATCAATATATAAAAAGATGCATCTATGCAATAGAATACTATAGCACAAGAAAAATGAGCAAACTGCAGTTACATGTGATAACATAAATGAATCTCAAAATCGTAAAATTTGGTGAGAGAAGTCAGGCAAAAGAATACACTGTCCATAGAATTAAAATACATTATCATTAAACACAATTAGATAAACACATTAATAACATACTTAAACATTTTAATTATTATAATAAAATTATTATGTTATTATATAATACTACTATTATACATTAAAAACTCACTGTATGTTTCATAAAGTTCAAAAGCAGTCAAAATTAATCCAGGGTATTAGTAGTTATCTTTGAAGAGGAGAGAGATGATAGTGGTGGAAAAACGACAAGAGGAAGATCTGAAATCTGGTAATATTCTGTTTCTTGATCTAAGCAGTGGTTACGAAGGTATACTGTTTATACGAAAAGGGAAACATCATTACTGTTCATTAATCGTGGTCTGCTTAAGGACATTTTTATAGCCATATTTTATTACTTTGTATTAAATTAATAAATGTATCAACATGGAAATTTCTAGATTGATTAATTGTATATTTATCAATATAGAAATATATTAATGATATAGTAGGCAGAAAACGTATTATACAACACACGTATAATACAGAGATGATCTCATTTTATTATAAAAACAATAAACCACTTATATGTAAACACAGGCATAACGTACTCTGGAAAGGGTTGCAAAAATAGGTCAGAGATTTTCTTCAGATAGTGGAAGCAGAGGTGATGCTTACTTTTGTTTTTATTTTCAGTATTTTCTGAATGTTTTGCAAAGATCCCATAGTAGAAACAGAAAAAAAGCTCCTCTCCTTCCTCTCCAGGCCAAACCACTGGCATCTCATGCACACCTCTGTTGTCACCGTTGTCCCCGCCCCTCAAGGATGCCCAAGTCATCTCCAAGCCCTGACTCATACTGTCTCTTGTGTGAACTCAGGGCTCCCCCCGCCGCACCCGCAGTCAGCTTGCATCTCCTCGGCACAGCCTGGCTGTGCATCCTCTTCCATGCCTGGTCCTCGCAGAGTCCTGTCTTCTGTTCCCCACCTACTCACCCTGGTGCCTCGTGTGCACTGTCCCCTACATAAATGTCCCCTCCTCACATCGCACGGTTGCCTCGTCAAGGCCTCCAGTCGACTATCACTATTCTCACCTGTTGCCTGCTCTCTTTTTCCTCCAAGACACTTACTGGTGTCTAGATAAAACTTCATAGTTTTATCTTTAGTTAGGAGTTAACTTTTAAATGCTTGCCTGATGTGTGCCTCTTCCTTCAGACCCTACGTTTCTTTGGGGTTGGCGGGGGAGCGTGCCTGTTCTCTTCATCCTTATCTCCCCAGAGCTGAACTCATGCCAGTTACCCAGGAAATACACTGAATAAACAAAACCAAGAAAGGTATTTGAGAAAATAACCAGGAGCTTATTGAAATTAAAAATGAAACATCACCTTGTAATAGAAAAAAGAATGAAATAAAATACATTGCCATTAAATAATAGCAAAATAAATTATTGTTAAAATGATATTCTACAAAAATTTTTTATGACATGGAAATTGGTTTGTGATCTATTATTAAAAGAAGAAGGAGGTACAAAGGAAAGTGACGATGGGAGTCTATTTGTGTGAAAAATAGATGAACATATCTAGGCAGAGGGGGGTTTGGAAATAAATGTGTGCAAAGCATTCTCAGGAGCCATCTGTGTGTGATGAGATAGTGGATGCTTTTTAATTTTTTAAAGAAATTTGGCTTATCTTTCTTTTCTCAAGCATGCATTGCTATAGTAATGAAAAACAATGAATGTTATTTTTAATTAAAACTACTAAAGCACACTACTTTGTTGTGTGTTTACACAGCACGAAGCTGTAATCCATTCAGAAGACTGTTTCTTTCACCGCTCCTGTTGCGACCAAGGTATGTCAGGTAATTTGGAGCTCGCCTCCCAGCGGGTCTTGTCAAAGTTGCATTCCTAACCCTTGAGCCAGCACCAGAGCACCTTCACACCATGCTTCCTCCTGGCTCCACGGGGTGGGACTGCTCTGGTTTCTCAGGGCAACATTTAGCCCAGTTTCTGAGGAGATGCTCCACAGAATTCCATTTCTGGAGACGCCTTGGATTTCGCTGACATTTAAACCATTGTGAGTATTTCACCACCGCCCTGCAGCGAGATTCAGAGCTGGATACACATGGAGACAGAAGTGGAAGCACAGGCTGCTGCACTTCCACCTCCTGATGCCCAGATGTGCCTGGTGGTTGCCAGGTCCCCTGGGGCATAAGGCCCACAAGGGCAAGGACGTCCAGCTGTCTGGGTCTCATGCCATTTCCAGAAAAGGAACACTCCAGCGGCTGGACAGATGGGTGTACGTCGTACACTCAATTCACTCTTATGCATCAGGAAAAGGAAAGCTGAGAGGCAGAATCGAAGTCTTGTGTCGTGTAGAGGGGCACGTGAGGTAGGGGAGGGGGCCTAACTGCACAACATTCGGGGTCCCCATAGCAGTTCATGTCCTTACAGAGTGGCAATCTTCGCCTTCCAGTGGCAAGGAGTTTATGTTGGAACAACCAGCCTGATGAAGCGGCACTGTGAAATATGGAGCACTTTTGTCGCTTTGAACCGATTACAATTTTATGTAGCTAAAGCCTCATAGGTAATTTTCTTAGAGTTTGAAAAAGCAAGTCACGTCCACTCGGTGGGCCTTGCTTTATGCCGCCCCTCTGTTGCTCCTTTTGCTGGCGCCGTCACAGTCCTGTCTTCTGATGATCTCAGAGTTCCTTTAATTGCAGGGGGGATGTCTCCCCAAACACAGTCCTCGGCGGCAAGCTGCCCCGCTCACACATTCCAGGAATCCTCATTAGCTGGGAAAGATGGGACCATGTTTGCCTTCCACATTCCAGGCTGGGGGAGAACGCTCTTTTTCAGAGAGAGAGAGAGCCTGGCGTGTTTGTTTAGCGGCACCATCACCCCAGGCTGTTCAATAAAGCAAACACGCAGCCCCTGACTCGGGGTCAAGGCCTATGAGAGATGGCCTCATGGGCCCGTCTCCCTGGGCTTTGGTGTTGTCAGCATGTTCCAGCCTCCTGGTTACAAAAGGTATTTAGGAATACTGTGGATTGCTGAACTGCTTCTTACCGACTGGGGCACAGATCTGTGAATACGCTGAGGAATGTCCAGTGAAGAGATAAACCCACGGCTTGTTTCCGTGATGTTCCCAGGGCACTTAGGGACGATGCAACACTGTAAGTTATGAAAACCTTAAAACAAGACTTTTACTTATCTATGAAATGGGAAGATGTATTTCACAGATGCAGTATTCTAATTTACAGTACTCCCTGCAGTTTCTCTAGAAAACACATTCCACGTTTACACACTGGCTGATGAATATTTGTCCTTTCCTTCTGGATCAGGTTCTATTCTGTCGTCCTTGGAGTATATTTCACTGATGTGTTTTTTGTGTGTGTGTGGTACGCGGGCCTCTCGCTGTTGCGGCCTCTCCCGTTGCGGAGCACAGGCTCCGGACGCGCAGGCTCAGCGGCCATGGCTCACGGGCCCAGCCGCTCCGCGGCATGCGGGATCTTCCCGGACCGGGGCACGAACCCGCGTCCCCTGCATCGGCAGGCGGACTCTCAACCACTGCACCACCAGGGAAGCCCAGGAATGAACTATTAATACACGCTATAACATGGATGACTGTCAAAATAATTACACTGAGCAAAAGAAGTCAACCAAAAAAAGCATAATTCCAATTACATACAAAATTCTAGAAAATACAAACTAATCTATTGGGACAGAAAACAGATCAGTGTCCTGGAGAAAAAAGAGGGGCAAGAAGAAGAGGTTACAAAAGGTCACAAGACATCCACTGAGGAATAAGGAGCAAAATGTGGTCTATCCTTACAGTGGAATACGGTTCAGCCTTAAAAAGGAAGGAAATTCTGACTCATGCTACAACATGGATGAACCTTGAGGTCATTATCCTAAGTGTGATAAGCCAGTCACAAAAGGACAAATACTGTGATTCCACTTTCATGAGGTCCTAGAGTCAAATTCATAAAGTGGAATAGTAGATGCCCGGGGCTGGAGAGGGCATGGGGAGTTACTGTTTAACAGGGACAGAGTTCCAGTGTGGGAAGATGAAAAAGTGCTGTGGATGGATGGTGGGGAGGATTGCACAACTATGTGAATGGCGCTGGATTGTACACTTAAAAATGGTTAAAATTGGCCTTCCCTGGTGGCGCAGTGGTCGAGAGTCCGCCTGCCGATGCAGGGGACGCGGGTTCATGCCCCGGTCCGGGAAGATCCCACATGCCGCAGAGCAGCTGGGCCCGTGAGCCATGGCCGCTGAGCCTGCGCGTCCGGAGCCTGTGCTCCGCAACGGGAGAGGCCTCAACAGCGAGAGGCCCGCGTACCAAAAAAAAAAAAAAGTTAAGTTGGGACACTTTGTTTTAATCTGAAAGAAAATAATTTGGGAAGGAATTCTGGTTAAAGATGTGGGCCTGGAGTCAGAGGACTTGGGTTTCAATCCTGCTCCAACAACTTCTAACTGTGACCTTGAACAGCCCAGGATCCCCATTTCCTAACTTGGCTGTTAGGAAGGTTAAATGAGAGAGTAATATACAAAGTGCTTAGCACAGCGCCTGGCCTTTGGACTTAATGACCAACCTGTGTGGGATCTTCAGGGGTGCATCTTTCTCTCCTGGGTGCCGTGATAGCAGGGGTGCATCTTTCTCTCCTGGGTGCCGTGATAGCATTTTAGGCGTTCCCCTTCAATCTCAACTGCTGGCGTTGCTCTTCATCGTGCTGTATTGCTTGCATCAGAGCCCGGAGATCTTATTACCTTCCAGAGCCTCGATTTCCTCATCTGTACGACAACCATAATACAGTTGTCTCCCTTATGCAAGGTTTCCGTTACCTGCAGTCATAAGTTTTAAATTTCGAACCGTTCTGAGCAGCCTGATGAAACCTCACACTGTCCAGCGCTGTCCTGACCAGAACAGGAATCATTCCTTTGTTCAGTGTGTCCGGCCCCTGAGTCACTTAGTGGCTGCCCGTGTTATCAGATCAAGTGTCTCGGCATTGCAGTTCTTGGGTTCAAGTCACCTGTATTTTACTTAATAATGGCCCCAAAGTGAAGGGTAGTAATGCTGGCAATTCAGATATTCTCTTACTGTGCCTAATTTATAAATTAATCTTTATCGTACAGATGTACGTATGTATGTATGCACAGAAAAAACGTAGTATATATAGGGTTCGGTACTAGCCAAGGTTTCAGGCATCCCCTGGGGATCTGGGAGAGTAACTCTCCCTGTGGATAAGGTGGAGGGGTCTACTGTAATAGTATCTGATATGACTGCGGTGAGAATTAAATAAAGTTATATGTAAAACACTTAGAACAGAGACCTAGCATCATAAGTGCTAAGCATAACGATAATCCTGTTGTCTGTAGGTAAACCCTGCCTGGCATAGCACAAAGTTTGGTACTTGGCATAATTTCCCAAATAAACTATTGGTGACCCGACCCAGAGAATTAGAGCCAACGGATCTCCATTTCCTCAACTTGTTTCTCCTCTTTTTTTTTTTTTTAAATTGTCTATGAAAGAGATCAAACCAAAATAGCCAGGTAAGACAGCGCTCTATTTATTTAAATTCCAACAGAAAGAATAAGGGCTTGAAAATAAGTAGTGGGTGTGTGTTACATGTTTGATATTTAATCAATAGCAAAATGTTTATAGAGAGAGGACTGGTCCTGAAATCACTTGAAAATGCAACTAATTGTTCTAAAGGATTTGCAGAAGTACAAGCAGCCAGACACTTTGTGCTTTCTAGTTTTTCAGATGCCTTGTTGGTATAGTTTCTGTAATTCTGACAAAAGTGCTTTTAAAAACTCATTTGAATGTCTCTTTAACAGAGTAGGAGTTGCAAACACTCTAATAAATTTTTGCCACTTTCATATTTAAAAATAATATGCCCTCTAAACATTTACATTCAAGATTTGTTTTTCCTTAGATGTGTAAATACCGCATAGCAATTTGCATCTCATGCATAAATCTCACTCTGCTGAATGCAAATATTCAGGAAAGTTTCTTGTTTCTCTTCCTTCTTTTCCTTGCTCATAGTTTAGTTGATTAATATTTCCAGAAAGATGAGGGACCATTGGTGGTTAGAAAATGAATCTCTTGTTACTACTTTCTTGCAATCAAGAATAGGGAATTCAGAACCGAATAAGTAGTTCAGTCTTTTACAATACTAATACAAATAGTTCAAGCGTTAATATTTTCCCAGATGAATTCACTAAATGCGTCTTTTGTTAGTGACCTGTGTAGATGTTGCCTGTGTGGGGATTTATCCAGAAAGAATTTGCCCCTTGGATTTCTTACAGAACATTATCCCTGAAACTTAAATCAATTCTAATTTCCTGGAGCCCCAGAAAGAAGGCATTCATCCATGGTAGTAACCCTGATAGACTCAGGCTGCTTCCTGGGATCTCAGCTTATCATCACTTCAAGTCACCTAGACGTTGAGTTACAATAAGCTCCCCTCAGCCTTGCACTGACCATGTTGTCTGGTTAAACTCTGAGGCTTGTTTTATACTCTGAATTTCCCACACTGCTGGTTTCTCGCCTACTGATCGTTTGCTGGGTCTCAAAAGATGTCTCAGGAGAGTCTCACCCCCATTATAAAATGTGTCTAAAATATTTCATTGAGTCATCTGCCCTTGGTACCGCTAACTCTTTTCAGCAAATGTCTGGCAATGCTTTGAATAAAAGATGCTATTTGAAAATAAATTACAACATTCTCTACTTCTGCTGCTACTTACGTGAAATTTCCTGCTACCATTAGGAATTTGTCTTATTTACCCTTTAGTGTTTTCTTCATGTAAAATGTGTAGAATCTGGTATTCCAAAATTATGTATTTTTCACTGCTTTTCTTTTCTTTCTTTCTTTTTTTTTTTTTTTGCACTCATTCTCCAAGCAATTTAATAGGTATCCATTCCATCAAGCGCCTACTCTAACTCACCCAGTGCTAGGAAATGAGAAGCACGATGCAGGGGTCTGTTCTTCAGGAGAACACAGACTTCTGAGAAGGTGTAAAATAGCTGGGTGACAATGCCAGGGCGTATACAGTGGAATCAAAGCCAGGGAGAGCTTTAAGATGCTGGAAAATGGAGAAGCGTGTGGGAAAGGAAATAATGAGAGAAAAATATTAACACTATTATTAGATAATATTGATAATAGAGAATAGTGTTAACTACCAGATACTGTACTTTGTGTATGTTACCTTGCTGTCTGCCCACGTCACCTGTATGAACTAGGCATTGTTGTCACTACTCTATGGGTGAGACGTGGCTTCACGGAGGAGAGTGGGATTGAAAGTCATTTTGAAGAAGTCGAATTTGCAGAGCTGATGAAGAGGAAGAAGGCATTTCCTGGGAAAATGGAATCAGTGGCCCTGAGATTCAGGAGCTGTGACCGAGGAAAATGAGTCCAGACGGGCAAACAGATGAGTGTTAATTTGGGGGTGATGGGAGATGGGCTAGAGGTGGGAGTGGAGTCAGGCCAAGTGGGGCCTCACACAGCAGGCTTAGGAATCTGGATTTTGTCCTGTAAGCATGGAGCTTCTTGGGTGGTGTTTGGGTGATAACGGCCAAACAGAAGGTTGCTTGCAGCCATCCCGTGGGTCAGTGGTGTAGTAACTGAACTGAAGCATCATCTTCATCATTGAGTTAAGTTTTATTCGCTTCCTTTCAGGGTCTAGGTGTTTGATACTAAGTGCACTGGGTGTTAGTACTAAGTGCTCTAAAATTGACCCCAGTGTGGTGTTCCAATCCACCATCACTCTTTCTCGGAGCACTGACTCTGGTGGCTCCTCCCTCCCCTCCACACACCCATGCACATGTATGCACACAGGCGCACACACACACACACATCTTACTAAAAAAGTAGCAGCTGACAACCATGTTTGCGGTCTCTAATCTCAGCCCCTGACTGCAGGATTGAAACTGTGCCAGTAAGATGATCTCACCCAAGTATTTGGAACTCAGATGTGGTGACTAACAGTGTTGGATGTTTTCTCTTCAAAGGGGATATTATAATCTTCAAGAGAGGCTTGGGTCAGGGGAAGATGGAAGGGGAGGGCAGGAAGAGAAGAAAACGTATACATACTGTACCTTATGAAATTACCACGTTTAAAGGTGAAACATGATTGACTCTTGGCACCGTTCTATCATTCACCCTAACATACGGTACATAGGCATGAGTGAAGCATGCCTGGCTTTAGGTCCTGAGGAATAGTCTGTATCATCTCTAACCAATTCCTCTTATATCTTAAACTGTCCTGAAGTGTTTTCTCTTCACTGGCCACCAGAAGGTCCTTGACGGAGACCAAAATTGCAGCCTCTGATGGCGATACTCGCTGTCAAAAGGAGGAAAGGAGCCTGGTGGCTTATTTACATCAGTAGCTCCACTCTCAAGGCAAGTTAGACAGATGTGAGCATTTACTGCTGGCCCCATGGAGAAGCCGTGGGGACGACTCATTTGGAAAACGCCCAGGTAGTTTGCTGCATACTAGTCTTCCTCTGGCTATACGTCTCCTTTCCCCTGGGTCAAGGGGGCAGGAGCCTCACTCTTTAATTCAAGAGCCTTTGCAGCGCGGCTCAGCCACCCCCGTGCAGCCCCGGGGGCCCACAGCTGCCTCTCATCTCCATCCTTGCTCTGGTGCCTGAGATTTGGCTTCCTTCCCAAGCCACGGGCTCCAAGTAACCTGCCTTTCTTCTTCTCATCTCAACATATCTAGTGTTTCTGTCTATTATCTCAGAGTCACACTCTGTGCCAGCTTACTAATCTAATTGCTGTCTTCTTAGATGACATATGTACATTTTTTTCACATTAAGAAATGTCTTTGAGTGACTGATGGTGAAAAATTCAAGCTGGCCACAGCCTTAGTTCCAGGGCAGCTGAAGAAATATTCTCAGTGGTGCCGATGTCTTGACTATCATACCTCAGAGGTGAGTGTCTGCTTTTTGTGATCTCAAAAATCTATACATATTTAATGAGCCATGGCATGAATTCATGTCATGTCAATTTCAAGATGCCATTACCTATGTGATTCCTTTCCTGCACCCAGCGATTGTGCCTCGGTCCTTGCAGTGTGATATGCCTATAAACGTCTCTCATGCCATCACAGGGGTCATAAAGGACATGGGCATTTTTTTCATAGAAAACATTTTGATGAGTGTTTTTGGGGGAAGATGGACGTTCACGCCAAGTGGAGGGAAGCCTTGAAAGACTGTTTGATTAAAGCAAGGATGATGCAGAGAAACGATGCTTATCATTGTAACTGGGGTGTTGCAACCGTTGTGCTGTCGTGTACGCAGAACAAAAGGAACTTCTATGGTCAATAAAATAAGTGAGGATAATAATTTTAGGAGGAAATAAAAAGTTGAGGCAGAGAGGGACAAGGTGAGAAGTTTGAGGCAGTTTGGCTGTAGTATGACCAAATCTGGGTTTGCATTTGCTTAAATTCAAGGGCTTACAGATAATTTTGGAAGACCCGTTGTTAAGGCATACAGTGCCTTCCTCTGGAAATAGGGAAAGGAGTGGGACCAGGGTAGAGACAAAGGGATTTACCTTCACCTGGAATATTGTCTTCGTTTTCAAGGGGAGGTCATGTGGCTCTACGACTCATTTATTTTTTAAAGCACACATATAGAAGGACAAGTCTAAAAGTATATAAGACAATGCTATATTTATTCATTCGATTGATGGGAATTTGGGTGATTGTTATTATATTTGTAGTTTCCAAAAACAGTATTTTTATCAAAGGAATTTGGTGACTTTAAGGAAGTATCTGCGTTTGTCCAATCCAGGTTCCCCAAACTCAGCGCTAAATGTATCCTTGGAGGAAAGAGAGAAGCTGGGAGTGAATGAGATCAAGTTTTTGTTTATTTGAAAGAAGACTCTCTCCAAGTGCATTCAATCAGGGATGACAGTAAATATTTATTCTGGTAGTTTGAAAAGGAGTTACATGTTTATAGGAAAGAGAAGAGCTGGCTGCTTGGGGTAAGTGCACACTCTGCTCCTCCTGGGGCATCCCACTCTGGGGGCACGTCGCTCTGGGTCAGCACGCCAATTAGCAAAAACCGCTGTTTGTAGATTGACACCACCCCGCTTGCAGGCAAATGGCCAAGGCTTAATTAAGTGGCCTGTGTAGTTTTGTCACATAAATCCAAACGTATCAGCTCGTGCTCCTGCTTTGGCTCCATTCGCGGTGCAGGCAAAGACAAGCTGCTGACTGTGGGCTTTGATGCTCCTTTGCCCCGACTAATTAGAGGAGGGCAGGCCAGTGGCTCTCCCCGCCTCTCTGCTTCCCAGCACATTTTACGGTGGGTGGACTTGGCCTTGTGCCTGCCTGTGGATGCATTAGACACTCAAGACCCTCCTCTAGTCTGCAGCGTTTTTCTACATCCATGATGGTCAAATGCCGCCCACACCCTTCTCCCTGAATCCTATGACTGCCCAGGGTTTCTCCATCCCCGTTCGTGGCCCTAACCCCACAGCATAGGCCTGACTGGTACCCCTTCTGAATGGTGGTCTCTGCTCCCTGCTGTATTTCCGCTGGTCCCAGGCCCTGGGGAACCGGGTGTGCTTCAGCCCATGCGTCTCCTGCTCAAGTACACTTTTTGGCCTGTAGGCTTAGAGCAGAAGAGTCCCATTCGCTCCACCTTGCGCTAGGAGAAAGGGGCCCCGTCCATGGATTTGCTCTTGCTGGGCTCCTGATGTCTGACTTAAACCTTAATGGTTCTGCTATGTCCCTGTCAGTCTTGGCCACTTGTCCATTCTCTCGTGCGGTTCTCATCCTCGTCCTCAACCCACTGTCCAGCATGTAACACGACATCCCTTTCTTCACCTCTTTAGGAGGTGATCATGACAAAGATCTATTCATTGGTCCTGGTCATCACAGATTTTGTCACCGTAGCTCTGCAGATAGACTACAGAAAATACAGGGAGTAGAAAGAGTAAAATTCCTCTTCCTCTACCAGGAGGGCCGCAAAGCTGGAACGTGATCAAGGCTGATGACTTTTATGCGGGCTTAGGGTTATTGATTCTTCTTGCTACATACTAACAATAACAAAGTCATTTTTTCTTCTTGTGGCAACTAGAAATAATGCCCAATAAGAAGAAAGGCAAACGTGTATCTTTTTTCTCTTGCGTTTTTTAATTTCTAGATGATCTTAAAATTGGTTTTCTTAAAATACAGAGGGCAATTAGTCTTGTAAGGAGTAGGGGAAGACCTTATATTTTATAGGGAGTAATTTTCTTTTCAGGGAAGATTCCATGCGTAATAATTTTTGGTTAGAGGTAACTTCTAGGAGGAAGATATCCTTGTTTCTGAATTTGAGTGTGCTACCATCAATAACACTGCAGTTTTATCCAAGGTTCCAAAGTTTTACTCTTATGACTCGTGAATTTCTGTGGTGTAAATCTAGGCTTTCCAGTTCTGAAAAAGATTCAGCTTATAGTTATTTTTTTTATTTTTTGGGGGGTACGCGGGCCTCTCACTGCTGTGGCCTCTCCCGTTGCGGAGCACAGGCTCCGGACGCGCAGGCTCAGCGGTCATGGCTCACGGGCCCAGCTGCTCCATGGCATGTGGGATCTTCCCGAACCGGGGCACGAACCCGTGTCCCCTGCATCGGCAGGAGGACTCTCAACCACTGCGCCACCAGGGAAGCCCAGCTTATAGTTCTTTATTAAGCACTTGGGAAATTAAAATATTCCTGATTCCAGGAATATTGAGAACGTGCAAACTGTTCCCTCTTCATTCCAGATGGTCATGGCCTATATCTTCCCTTCCTGGACAAATTTGGAGTCTTTGGTAGATGTGTGTTTGATGGACATCGAAAATCCCAGTTGTGGGTTTATAGGTGGTCCTTCTGAAAGAGAGAATATGAAAGGTATTTAAATTACTTTTGGTTTTGCTTTGTAAAACATGCTGCTTTAAAATTGCAGTACTTCATGTGAACTACGTGCAAGCCATGGCTTTGCAAAAACACTACACTTACGACACATGATATATTATCACTGAGATGCCCCAAGACAGGGCCTTATTAATATAGCATCAAGTTAAGGGTATAGGTTTGATGTGTTTTTGGATTAGCAACAGAAGGACCTGGGCTTCCAAGCAGCGATGGAAGCTTTGATGCCTCATTGAGCAAACTCCACCAAGCATTTGCTTTCTGTTTTCTAGCAAAGCAACTTTCTTTTGAACTGATGCAATTTTGCTTTTCTCCATCCACCATTGCAACTTATTCTGCTGATAACAGTATCCCTATGTCTTTTCAATGGATATATCTTCCATTTTTTGTTTGGTTTAATTGCAACTCATGCGTGTTAATTTTTGCTTTTTTCCTCTGAATTAGAGCCCCAAATTATAAGGGATTTGGGTGAGATTCTAATTCTTCTGTAGACAAAATATTCTTTAGAGAATTTGGCGGTGAGGCGCAAGTAGGATCTATTTGGTGATGGTTTCATTTCTACTGCTCACTTAGCCTCCTAGCCAATATTATCACTGTTATAAATACTATTCATTAATGGGGACCACCACTGAACTAAGTGCTCTGCTGTATATGTTGTTAACCATGTTAATTCAACAGGGTTAGCCATATTTTTCCCTGAGAGGAACTTAATTCCCATCATTGCCTCGTCTTTCTCTTACTGGGAAAGTTTGCAGACATCTGCAAATTCCATAACCAAACTCTCTCTGTGCTCTCTGATGGGTAGTAATTACATTTTTGTGGGGTGGCAAGAGATAACCTGTGAGAACTCAGGTGAATTATTTTTTTCTCTGCTGTGCTCTAGAAAAACATCAGTGTTTTAATAACCACAACCTTTTTATGTGAGAGGTCCTTTGAGATGTGAAATTGGCAACAATAAAATAAGCTATCTTCTTTTTAACTATAATTGTACAGTAAAGAGGGGCCATAAGAGTGTTGCCTGGTCATCACCATGATCCTGCCCATTGCTGTACTGTTCTCAGTCTCCATTTTGGCATCAATAACATTAATATCATGCCTTCATTTTGTTTTCCTTCTTTATGATAATCTCCAAGACTTGAGTGCCTAAAACCAAGCCTAATGGGTTGTCAAGAAGCCACAATAATGACATTTTATTCCATTATTATAATTTGTTTTCAGGAAACATATTTTTAATTATTTGCATGAATAATGTCATTATGTATTCATGACAATGCAATTCAGATAATTAATTTACATGACGGAAATTTCTTAACGATTTTGATGTCAATGTTAATAGCAACATCTGATAGTTGATCTGGGGATGTTGACATAAATTTAACTTTTAATATATTATTGCCAACACCACTGGCAGTATGAAATTACTTTGCAAAAAAAGAAAAACATATATCCATGGGGGAAGAATTTCAATGAAAAAAGAACGTGAACCTTCTCTGGGGTTTATGGGTCCAGAACAAAATATATGCATTCAGATGTGACAAATGACTTACTTGGACGCAGACTGGTGAAAATGAGCCTGTCGAAAGCTTGTAGCTTCCTATAAAAAGAGCTTGCTGTGAAAATATCGTGACTTGCGGGAAGAAGTGGATTTTGCAGTCACTTTTTTTGTTTGTTTTCATAATTTTTTCCTTAGCAATCTTTCAAACTGTTTTTGAAGCCTTTTGGGTGCTACTTTTGTATTTTGTCTTTGATTGCTAATTTGGATTTTACTTAAAAATTTAATAGGGAAAATGATAGGCCATTGTTATTTTAACTTACAGAACAAAAAGCATTGGGTATGTCCATGGAAAGGTCTGTTCTCATCCATTTTAGTCAGTCAATTAAGTGATTGAGGTGCTAAATCCATTACAAGAGAGTGGACACTGTTAACTATATCATCTCCTTTTCAGGTAACTATGGAAAAGACACTCTTCAATTTACACCATGGGAGGGAATTTCATAGTCTCAGAGCATTCATCTTAGAGTCGAGAACGGTGAACGGCAAATGGACCCCTCATACTTATATTTATATATATAGGAATATATACATATTATATATAATATATAATGTTATATATACTTATATATGTATAATATACAATATATATACAGTATATATATAATATATAATAGATATAGTATTCATATATGATACATATACACACATATATATGTGTCTGTGTGTGTGCCTGTTTCTGGTTTACATCTATTGGAATTTCATAGTTCTGCTATTTTTAAGGTGGAAAACATCCTAAAATCCTGATCAACCAGGTCCTTGGTCCTTGTCTAATGGAGCTGCTTTTCTGGGCTCACCCTTCCCCTACAAAGGAAGGCACCATCTTCCCTAGTGTGGCCTCGGCACCCTGTGAAATGCTCAGGGCTACATAATGGATGATGTCCTGCTGTCTTCTATTCATTTGAAGTAACTACCGGGGCTCTTAAGTTCTTTATAGAAATTAGTTTTCAAAATATCTGGAGTCTTGAATAAGGTAAGCATTGGGAAGTAATGAAAAAATTCCAGGTCGGCTATAATTTTAATTTGCATTTGGCCTTTGAAATGTAGTATATGGTTTCCATCATCTGAGATGGAAGAAACCGTCATCCCACGTCTGTTTGGTAGTTTGGTTATTTCAGGTCATCTGGGATGAGGAAAAGGTGAAGGGAAGTAGTCTACCGGCAGAAAACAGGTATTTTTCTCTGCCCAAACATTTTCCACCTCCTTGCCATCAATGACAGTTGGTGTCACCCATTAGCTCTGAGCTTAACTGGTTTTAG
This sequence comes from Tursiops truncatus, assembly GCF_011762595.2. Classification (NCBI taxonomy): domain Eukaryota; kingdom Metazoa; phylum Chordata; class Mammalia; order Artiodactyla; family Delphinidae; genus Tursiops; species Tursiops truncatus. The sequence continues at coordinate 84,813,661 of NC_047045.1, forward strand.
CTGTTTGTGTCTGACCAGTGGTTTTCCTAGGGTAGTGATTAGTATGCAGCAGATGTGAAATACAGACTTGGTCATCCTACTGCCGAAAGCTACTAAGCTCCTCACCTGGCCCTCTCTACATCAGTCTTTTACTGCTTATCAAAACCAGAAAGCATTCACTCTCACTCTCTTTACTTCTTTACCTTCTCCCTTTTTCACATCTAGGAAAAAAAAAATAGAAAAAAAAGAAGGGTGGAAAAAAATGTTGGAATGTATAGAAGAAAGATGAGCTAATTCAGTTAAGGCTACACAGCTGAGCTGGCTCTGCAAAGTTGATTTTAATAAATATTTTGAGAAGGTATATTTTGATTCGTTGGCTAAAAAAAACCTTCACAGCTATTGAGAATTAAAATATGATTTTGAGTGTTTCTGTACAAAAACTATGCATTGCGTGATTTGTCAGAACTCACTAAAAAGTCTGAAATCACTTCCTATGGCTTTGTTGTGATAGAATTGATCTTGATGACTGTAAAATACATTCCTCTGGTTGTTATACACTACATAATTCAGGAAAAAGTTTATAATTGACACTTAATAACTGTTCAACATTGTCATGCTGCATTTTAACTCCTTCGCTTTACTGATCTAATTGCTTTGAAAAATGTATTATGCTTCTGGAATAGTATATGGTTCTTTCTTATATAAAAACTTGGAAATATGATTTGGCTAAATTATGAATCGCATATTCCAAGTGACAGTGGACATTTTTGCTATGGATTTTCACATACATGCCATTTGCAATTGTTTACATATGTTATAATCCCTTGCATTTAAATAGCTCATTATGTAAATACATATTTAGGAAATACTTGGTTATTTATTTGCATGGAGACTTTCACTCAATCACTGAACTAAAATGATGCCTTAATGTTGACTGATATAGTGCATGTTTAGTAAAAAACAAAACTGAAAAACATAAATATTAAAGTCCCAATCAAATCACATTTAACTTTTGAAATTAAAAGATAATAATGTTCATATTTTGAATAAATGTAATTAGCAGATCCTACTGGACCAGAAGAATTATGGTGATAGGTCCCTAGGTAATCACCCATGGCTTTGCCTATCTTCCAGCTGGGAAAGCTCTCATTTTTCATCAGGTGGTAGGAATTTTGGCAGTAGAAGAGTTAATTGTGTTTATGGGCTGAACAATGTGCTCTGTCTCAGGCCGCTTTCATACTGAGCCTTTTGGATTGGCCTACTTGAGTTCCCAAAACCCAGCAACAGCCCTGGTAAACCGAGGCCAGCAACGTGGTTTGCAGATCATTGCTAATCCTGTACGGAGGAAAGTGAGGTTTATATCACTCATTCTTGAGAACTGCCCACTTTTGTGTTGGATTTGTTTATGCACTCAGGCTTGCCGCAGAGTGATATCAGCTTTGGGAAGTCCAGCCCCTGACTCAGAATCAGATGGGGTGTGGACAAGAGCCTGGTCAAGTGGGTGTTAGAATTGCTATGGAGAGATGAACATCTCCTGTGTCCAGCACTAGACTTAGGTCCAGTAAAATGGAGTTCTTGTCCCGTAAGCATCACAGCTCAGCCTCTAAAAGCCGTGGTTAATTTTATCAACAAAACAAGAGGAGGAGAAAAAAGTCTCTCAAGATCTTTGGGATTCCAGTATTCTCTGACTTTAAGTCTTTTGGATAAACTGAGATTGTACCACAAAATAACGGCAAGGAGTGGTGAAAATGGAAACACCACGTTCTAAGTCAACTCTAGAGAAGACATCTTGAAAAGGAAGGCATGGAGGGATGGTGAGGGACAATATAAATGTACCAGTGTCCAGAGAAGAGGGGCGTTTTGCTCTGGGGACTCAAAAATATTAATAGTTTATCAGAAAGCTAAACTACTTGAGTGAGATGATCTGTGTAAAGAGCCTTCATAGCAAAAGCTCAAAAATGATAGCTGGGTTATCATCTCTATTACAGAGAAGGTGAGGAAAGTGTTCCACTTTAAAAATTATAGGTCCCTTCCACATACACACACACAGACACACACAAACGCACACACACACGCTTTCTTCCCCTGGTCTGCCTTCTTAGGTAGACGTATCTGTTAATAATTGAAAGCTTCTATAGGAAACTTTCTTGCCTTATTAAACAGGTGCATTTGATAGTGTATTTAATACCAACACTTAACTTTAACTCCCCTGTGTTCTTGATTAATATAGGCCAGTTGCCCTAAAACTCAAACATAGTGGAGACCAATAAACTTGAGTCACCCTAACAACCTCCAGCACGTCATTTGTGTACCTGTATTGTATGGCAGAAGAAAGAGTGCTCTGAGATTCAGTGAGGATGTTGCTAGCTAGGACTTGGTGGCTGAAAATATATGGACAAGTAGCACAGTTAGCACAAGATAATAGAATCTGAAGAATTTTCATCCCCAAGGAAATAGAAAATAAAATTTAATTTTTGATTACTTTGGAAAACCAGACAAATTTCCAACCCTTATTCAGAGACGTGTCAATTGGTGAAAGTGTGGGATTGCATGTGTGAAGAGTGGTAGCTTGGGCAATGAGGCACAAGAAAAGGACTAAAATGCTTCTCTCCAACCTCCACACTTCAGCAGTCAACTAAAGAACTAAATCTTCTTCAAATGCAAAGATTATGTTGGAGAATAATGGGATTGTTTTAATTGCTCAAAAATCAGAAAGTTTCCCCAGATTACTGCTTCCTGCCATTCTTTCCTCTGGGTCCCTCTGGGTCTCTTCTTGCCTTATGATCAAACTTAGGAACATGGTTCATACCCCTCTACTCCCATTTGTACCTTACCTCCTGGGCATCTGGCTTTCATCTTCATTTTACTGAGTCTCTCTCAGACCCTCAGGACTTCCTACTTGCCATATCATGTCATTTCTCCAGACCTAACCATCTTCTATTCCTCTATCGCATTTGATGTGTGCAACCACTTCATTCTTAGATTTCCCTGGACCCTTAAGGTCTTCACCTCATACGGTCCCACCTCCCCATCTTCTCTAGCTGTATCCCATGCTCCTTTACTGGTGCTTCTTCCTCTATGCACCTCCAATCTGTAGGGCCTCTTTCCCCTGAGTTTCTTGTTTCCTCACTCCGTTATTTATTCTCTTCGTGATCTCAACCAGTTCCTGGAATTTTGACTCTCCCAACTCTATAGAGACAACTCTCTCTAGCTTTGCTCTTTCTACTTTAAACTATTTAAACTCCAAGTCTATATTTTAAGCTTCCTACGAGGTAGGAGATATATTACTATCATATCAAACCCTAAGGTGACAGTGGAAATAAAAACTTAAGAAAAACTTTGATGGACATTCCAGCAAAAGCGTGTTTAGAACTTTGAAAGTGACTGCACTTGGGCAATGGGGAGAAGGAACCGTCAGAGACAGCCTGCTGTGTGGAGTCTGAATGAGTGGTGGGCGCAGCCCTCAGAGGCCTTGCCTTTGGGCCCCTCCTCTCTTTTTCTAAGAATGATATCTCTATCTTTAAAATCTTATTCACTCCTTGAGTCCAACCTCTATGCACATGACACACAGCTGTCTCTTGACGTGTCTTTTATGTGAGTCCCAGCTCTATAGAAACAGCTGGACACCTATGCTGTATTCTCCTGACACTTTACATTCCATACATCTAAAATGAAACTCATTATGTTCCTCCCCAAATTTTCTTTCTTCTCAGTACTTATGCTAATGGCCTCCTAATAATTATAACTTCCCAGGCTTGAAACCTGAAGCTCATGTCTTTTTACTCTGTCATTTAATCCTACCCTTTATGTGACATGATGGTTGACTTTTTTGGGTTTTACCTCTGTCAGACTCCTCACATCTGTTTCCTCTTTACTGTTTCCAGTGTCACCTTCTTGGCTTGATGCCCTTATGGTGGGTTAGATTATCGCACAGGTTGTTCACTCACTCTTGCTATTTCCATGAGAGAGGAAGACATCCCTGCTCTCTTCACGCTGGGCTTGACCAGGTGACTTATTTAGCCAGTGGGATATTGACAGGTCTGAGTCCACAGAGCTCAGAATGCGCTTACACAGTTGTGCTTGTTTGCTCTTTTGTGTCTATCCGTGTGTTTCTGTCCCTGCCAGAAGAAGAAGGTGTGGGTTAGCCCACTGGTCCTAGGAGAGGGATGCAAGCCATATGGAAGCTGGTATCAGTTGACATCCAGCCAACCTGCATATTTGTGACTTAAATAAGGGCTTATTGCTGCTGTTAATTCGGAGGTTGCTTGTTATGCAGCATTATTGTGGCCATAGCTAACTGGCATACCTCCGTTTCTAGGCTAATCGCCTGTTTGTAATTCTGTTTCCTCTCTGTCTCGACCCCAACCTCTCCTGCACACTTTGTAGACTGCAGTTCTCAAAGCACAACTGCAGTCATAGCCTCCAGGAGCAGCTCAACAACTGTCAGCGGCTCCCTATGACATACTGTGTGCCCCACCTGCACAGATTGTCAGCAAGATCCCTGTCCACTATGGCTTATCCTCCGTTTCAGAGGTCAGCAAACGCTCTTTTTCTGTACTTAGATTACAGTCAAACCCAAGTGGTGGCACAAAATACACCCAGAGTTTTCGCCTGTCGTGTCATTCCTCATATTATTTCATTAACGTGCATCGTCTGCTTCATGTTGTTTGCCAAATTCTAAACCCTAAATATCTTTCAAGATACATCCTTGACGCCATCTCTCCATAAATTCTTTGCCATTCTTTCAACACTATGTGTGTTATGATCATTCCCTCCTTTCAACACCATTCGATTTTTTTTTTACTTCATGACACTCACTTTTTTTGTACATTTGTCTTCTTCCTGTTTTTCCATCACTCTCACTTCATTCTCCCCAAATGCTCTTATATGCTTGATTTTATGCTTTTTCTCCCCGTCTTTTCTGTAGTTTGAAAGTCAGTACATTACAAAGTAGGGTCTCAACTTTTATTTGAATTGAGTTGAAAAAATAGATTATGTTTTCCCCAATACCTAAAAAAAATCACTTGCAGTAATAGAATGGAATTTTATTTATTTTTTATTAATTTTTATTGGAGTATAGTTACTTTACAATATTGTGTTAATTTCTGCTGTACAGCAATGTGAATCAGCTATACATATACATATATCCCCTCTTTTTTGGATTTCCTTCCCATTTAGGTCACCACACAGCACTGAGTAGAGTTTCCTGTGCTATACAGTAGGTTCACATTTGTTATCTATTTTATACATAGTAGTGTATATATGTCAATCCCAGTCTGCCAATTCATCCCACCCCCCCTTCTACCTCCCATCCATATGTCTGTTCTCTACACATCTGTGTCTCTATTTCTGCTTTGTTAATGCAGATGAACTTATTTGCATAAAATGGAATTTAAATTGTTTTGTTCGTGGGGAAAGTACTGTACATTATAAGTGAGTAATTCTGTATCTGGAGTACTTCCCTGCAGGTGGAAGCTTAGCATTGTCACAGGTCTGTATCTCAGGGATCCCAGGAGTCAGGCAGAGAGAATGCCAGAACTTGGTGGGATGTAGAAAGATAAGCCTTTGTCTACTCTGCATGACCCTCCAGACCATTGCTTACCCGAGGGATGGGAGCAGCAGTTTCTATGAAATTAGAAATTATCTCCAGATCAAAGTGGCTTCTTTAGAAAACTGTGTCCATTCATTTGATTAATCTATTTTTATTTATTGCCACTTTGTCACTTTCAGTCAAGAAGGAAAGGTGCACGGTGATTTTAATCCAAATATCTTGAGATACCAGAAATCCAGTGAAAACACTAAACTCATGATGCGATGCATTTTAGCATGTGAGTATGTCATGCCTTATCACATCCCTTGGCACTTCTAAAGGAGAAAGTTTCACCCAGGATTAGGGATCATGGGAACATAAATAGGGGTCCCGCTAAAGGGAGTGGTTAGAATAGCCAAGAATCAACGACTTATCCCTAGAAAATCTAAACCACTCCTCTGTCTTCCATGAACTGGAAATATCTATTGTATGACTTGGTGAAGTCATTTGGGTTGTTAGTAATGTCCAGAACATTTTTCTGGATTAGTCAGTCGATACCTTTTTTTTGTACCAATGACCAACAGAATGTATCATTGAGCATATCGCTTAGCTACAGGAAGTCTTAAAACTTTGACCACACTTTAGGAAATTCCCTTAATCTTAGAAAATTGGAGTAAATGAAAGGGATTGAGGTCAAGTTGCACCAGAGAAGTTGAAATCCTTGACTCTAAGTGTCCCCGACTTCTGTCCCCTCACCATATTCACCACAGCTGATGAAGTGCTGTCTTGATCCAGGGTCCAATTTTCTTCTTCACCAGAGGTTCATTTCATGCGATGAACGATTCAGAGACAGACATTCTGAAATCCAAAGAGGGCTAACCAAATCAGTGTGCCTTATTCTTATATGCTCCAAAAGACAGCTTTATAAATGAACAGTTTAATAACTGTTCACTGATTATTCTGCCCACCATGTCAGTTTTGATTATTATGCAAAAAATAAAAATGCCTGTTTCTATTTTATAGACTGTCAGCCGTGCTCAGTAGCAGACAACTGTCAAGTGGTTGGATATGTGTGTTTCTATATAGAAATGTTTGGCTTATTAAATTGTGTCTTTCCGTAATATATTGTGACTTTGAGCAACTCTCCCTAAAATATATATGCAAATATATATACATACATGTAAATATATGTACACATAACACACATATATATGACTACACACGTGCACACATACACAACACTTCGGAGTGCATCAGTACATCACTTTATATTTTTATCACTGTTATTTGTAAATAGGAAATGAAGTTACAATCCTTGAAATTATAATGGCAAGCACACAAAGACACAGTTGCTGGCACAGAATTCAATTAACAGATAGCAATCAACCTCGGGTGACTGCATGAGGCAGAAATATACAGGCATGCTAATAAGTAATATCTTAAAGCCACGACGTTTATCAGCCAGCAGCCAGACATGGGCACAAGTGTGGACAGAGAGCACTGTTTCTAGGATATTTAATAAAACCCGACTCTCTCCATTTGACGATTTGTGCTTAATCATTCGGCAACATTTTAAAACATCCTGGCTGGCCAGCTTTTCAAATGGAACTGCTTTGGTCAGAAAATGCAAGGAGCTATTTTGCTCCACATGGTTGAGAGGGATGGGAGGGGTGGGAATAAGCAGTTTAGGAATAATCAATCAGTGTTTGTATTTTGAAATGTGTTTCCTTGTCATTTCCTGACCTTTGAGCTAATTTATGTGCATCTGCTGGGTGAATCATAGTGTTATCTAAGGAAACATACAGAAGGCATTCATTAATACAGAATAGACAGATGACTGACGTTCTGTAAAGTAACATTTTCCCTAGAAGCAGCTTAGTATGGCTGATAGCTACATTGTTGTTGAATTTCAGTTAAATGTGAACACTGGGGCTGCTCAGAAACTGGAGGGTGCTGTATTTTATCTTTTCATATATTTTTCATATATGTTGTATTTTATTTTTTCATATATGTTCTATTTTTTTTCATATATGTAGAGATCTCTCTATAGTAGGGCAAAGACATTCTTTAAGTTGTCTTTCAAGATACTTTGTATTGAGTACAAGCAGAGAGCCAAGAAAGGTTACCATACTATGTGATAGGGAATGCTATAGAAGGAGAGTGTGAATTTATCAAAAGAATGTGACCCCTAGTGTTTGACGAAAAGGAAAATTGTCTTATACTGAAATAAATCAGAAGCCACGTTTATGATTGCCAAGATTAAAAACCTCATTGCCAAGATTAAAAACCTCATCACACAGAAATGGTTCAACAACAGCGAATCGGCTGGCAACTGGGTCATGCGATTTGCCTGGAGGTATTATGCCGTATTTGCTGCAGGCGCATGCCTGGGGGAATCTGCCTGCTTAACAGATGGCTTTGCTGGGAGAACATCTTCTACATTTGGTTCCTTGAATCAATCAAACCTTCTGTAAAGCTCTTAGTTCTTCAAAGCAGAAAGGTAAGGGAGGAGAGGGAAGATGAGAATAAAGGGAATAGCTTTGCTGTAGGTACAGCCGAGGAAAGCATGAATATATTCTCCTTTAACTGTATTTTTCAAGTACTTCGATCTTTTTGACTATTTCTCCTTTAAGGCTCCAGCTTTTGTTTTCTTCCAAGTAAAAATAATGAAAACAAAAAACAAGCAGAAGTTGTGGTCGAGTCCAGACATTTAATACTTTTTAAGCGTTTGGAATTTTAAGCATGCAGACTTGTTAGAGGTATGAAAATGGCACTGTTAGTTTAAGACTGATCAATTGTTTGCAATTTCAATGCTTAGCTGACCAAGAGCCAGATTCTGAGAGTCAAGACTCTGCTGCTTGCCTTGTGGTGTTTGGTGGCCACTTCCTTACTCCACGCCTGAAATGTCCTGGGAGGTTTCCCTGTCTACAAAGCAACCTCAGAATTATGCCTGAAAAATTACCTTCTCTGAAGGAAATGGGTCATCTCCCTAGGGAGACCTGCCATACAGTGCCAATAGCTTATCCCACCCTCTGTGGTTTTCTCTTCTGTCCAGTAGGAGTGGTTGCATGAACTCAGATTCACTTCATTGATGTCCAGAAGGATCCACTGTAGCCAAATTTAGAGTAAAATGAATATGCTGGATCCAACATTTTTACAGAATTGCTTAAATTTTCCATTTACAATTCCACACAGTACTGTCAGTAGAGTGAAGGTACTATAGCCATTCGACTGGTGAACTTAGGTGTTTGTATATGAGATGAGTATTTAGAAATTTTGTGGAAAATGGACAAGAATTCCTGCAGATTCTTTTCCATTTTGTCAGTGTTCATAAGTTTTAAATATTTCAAGAAGTACCTATTTCCTACAAGTCTTTTTGCAATGGAGCATTTAAAAACTCCTAGGATCTTTGAAAAAATAACAACTGATGTGAGCTTCTAAGGACATAAAATATTAGGTTAGGCTATACAAAATGCATAATTTAGAAAAAATAAGTGAATATTTGTTCTTATTAAAGAATGAGTCTGTTTAAGGAAAATAATATTTTCAAATTTAATGTTGCACATAGATGTGTAATATTAAAATATTAAACATCATTATTAAAGATTTCTCTTGCTTGTGTTAGGAAATTTTAATCATGATTTTATCTGTCTCCTTGTGTGCTTGGCTTGAAGTGTTCATATACAGCTCTAAATGGATCAGTTCTGGGAGAGTGAGTTATAGCTTACCCCACACACAAAAAATACTGTAATTGGTCAGAACAAAAATCCATACACCCTACTGATCTGCCTAGAAAGGTGTATCAACATTCTTTTAAGTGTAAAATATATGGTGGACTAAGATGACGTAAATCGCAAAATTTTGAGGATTAATTATAATTATTTATTTTAAAATGTTTTGGTGGGTACCATAATAGTTGGATTTGTGGGGAATATAGAAAAAAAAAAGCAGACACGGCCATGAACGCAAGGAGCTTATAACCTAGCTGAGGTCATAGAATGAACATCCATGATACAACATTGAACATTTCAAGACTATGTGTAATTAAGTGGTAACCTATTTGCACCGAGCTCTCAGTCCCGTGGAAATTCAGAACAAAGAGCTTGAAGAAGAGGGAAACATGTCCAGGCTGAATGGGCAGCCCAGAGTGTAGGTATTCCTCACTCTCACTTGTCCATCAGAAATTTACATTCTGAATTTATGTAAATTTTCCTTGACCTTTTAAAAACCATTTCAATATTTCTAATTCTTAGGCTATCAGTTGCAAAACAGTGTTTAATTTGACTTAATTGGCCCTTTTAAGTTTCAAGGAATGTCCCCTAATTCTATTATGGTAAAACAGAGATTGTTGGATGAATGAATGACTCACCTTATCCATATATTCCAAGATTTTCTAGACTTCAAACATCTCTTTATGTTCTTAAAGGATCTAAGTGAAATAAACAGCACTGCACAACCAATCCACTGAGGGAGCTTCTAAATGGGATTTTGTGCAACGAGATTTCCAGCTGGACTGAGTCCTTAGCCCCTCTTGCTTGAGCTCCAGGGTTAGGATGGAGAGGAAGGAAAGATGCTCTAAGTTCAAGGTTAGTGCTGGGAGCCTTATGAAGATGGAGTAACTGGGCATCAAGAGGGAAAGGAAGGGTGATGAAGGCATGAGAGGAAAAGTAATATCATCAAGGTTGGGATTCCTAGAGGAAATGGATGAAATTGTAGAGAGACGAGTGAAAAATTGCTGACGTCATCCTGGTGAAAGAGCCTACAGTAATGACAGTGGGACTGCGGGAAGGAAATACAGAGTAAAATGCAAGAAGAATGAAAGTAAACTTTAAAGAGCTTGGTAATTGATATGGAGGGTGAGGGATCAGAGGCGTCCAGAACAAATGTGCTTAAAGAATAATTGAGGAGTTGATGATTACAAGGTCAGTAGTGATGTCCAAGAAAGCCATTTCAGTGAAGTGTTGGGGGGAAGCAAGCAGGTGGCAAGAAAGGGCGGGCAGGAGGGTTCTACCACTTTTCAAAGAAGTTTGGCCTTGAAAGAAAAAAGAGAAGGGGAGTGTAGAAGGATCCAAAGGAGTTTTATTTATTTTTTCTAGTATAATTAAGCCTACTTGTAGGCAGAGAGCAAAGTGGCACAGATGGAGAAAAGAAGGAAAATGAAAGAGCATATATAATTACCAGAGCAAGGTCCTAGAGATAATAGTTGGATTGGGAGTTGAGCTCTGGCCAGGAGGAAAAGCCCTTCTCAGAGTCAGCCGCTGCTCTGCTGATAGCTAGATGGGCTCATCATGCAGCCTGTGTGAGCCCCCGCTTCCTGCTCTGTACATCGGGGATAAAAATGCCTACTCAGCAAAACCTCATTAAAATTAAATGCAAAAGTGTATGAAATGTGCTTAGCAGAGTCTGAATAGCAGGTGCACAGTAAGTGATGAGAATGAGGACAAGGTTGTAATGGAGAGAGCCTAAAACGTAGTGTGTATGTGACATGCATTTATTCCTGTGGAATCAGAGACAGCATGGATAGTATCTGGTGTCCGTCTCACCTTCCTTTCCTACATATTATTATCACAGTGTGTTAACATCCTGGATTCTGGACCTCCTTCTAAGGAGTTTGTGGAGTCAGGACATGGCCCTTGAGTGGCCGATGTGGCCAGGGCTGAGGACTGCCGTCAAGGTGTACCGGGAAGTGTGGTATCCACAAACGGAAGAAGAGCTGGGTACCAAAAGTGTGCTCTGAGCAAAATTTCAAATCCAAATGGAAGAGACAGACAAAAGGGCTGCAATGAGCCATCGCTCTAGGGAAGTAAGGATGGGTAGAGCCACACTTTCCTAGGGCACCTGAGGCTTGACCTACAGGTAAGGAGGGAGCTGTACCACGTACTGAACCAGTCTGAACAGAGATGTTAGGGTGCGTGCAAGGAATCCCCGAGCCACTGTCACCAGCAGCCGCTCAGCTTTTACTCATCTGTGTTGGCATCAGCATTTAGAACTGCTGAAACGAGCACTAAGGATAAAAGGTCCTTGCAGAAGATCAGCGCCATAGGACAAATAACATAAATTTAAAATTATGAAAAAGCCCAATTATTAGAGAAAAATCTCAGAAGCGCTTGGGCCACACGTGATCACTCATGAAGTCTTACTGTCATTGAGGATGCAAGATTTCTTCAACAGGCACTTGTGAGGAAATCAGGGTGTGGAGTGGATGCGGATTAACAGGCACTTGCTCCAAATACAGAATCTTTGTTCTCTGAGGTCATTGCCTCTTGCTGCCATGTGCATGTGGCCTTATAATTAAAGTGGTCTCTCAAAGAAATGACCTGATGGATTTCTTTATCTTTATAAAGAGCCGAAACTTTTCCTAGGAGAAAATTCCCATTTCTTCGTTGTGTCACCAAAGTCAGAAGCTAGTCAAGGAAAGTTCGTTTATTTTAAATAACAAGAAGCATTTGCTCTAGTTAAACCATAGATTCTACCAGTTATGGCTAATTTTCTTGTGAACATACATTTTATGCTCAGAAAATTTCCTCTTAATATTTCTGCTAAGAAAACCTCCTTTATTGCACAGTGGAGAAAATGCTTTTCAGCTGTAACACTCTTGTTTCCTCTTCATCTCTAAACTGAGAAGCCAGATTCAATTCACACCCCCTCTTCCATATTAATATATACCTAACTGAATTTTTGTGGTGGCGGAAGCAATGTCAGCCTCCTTCTGTCAGATAGTTTCCAATTAATCAGGTGGCAAAGACCATTGCAAGAACCCAAGTCCAAAACAAACCAAAAAAATGATGATGAATAACTAAGAGGGTGCCAGTACAATGATGCAAGGCTTATGCAGATTCAACCATTACCATAGCTCTTAGAGTTGGAAGGTAGCAACCTGAAAAACCACCCTGTGTGGTCCTAGCCTTGGGCATGTCAGGTGATTTCCTTCACTGGGCACACCTAGTCATCCTTTTCTATCCTGCTCAAGTGCTACTTCTTAGTCAGAGTTACCTGACTTCTCCAGAACTTTAGTTCTCCCTCTCCTATGCCCTCATGGGTCTTCGATCATATCTCTGAGAACACTTCTCACAGGGAATGGTCTGTGAGCTTGTCTGTCTCCACCACTGGGCTCTCCTAGTGAGGACAAAGGTTGTCACTAGTCAATGTATTCACAGTTCCTACCATACCTAGCTAATCTGAAACAATAGAATATTAGCATAGTAAACACGTTTTAGTCCTCACTTTGTCACCAGATGATGCAATTGAATTCTAGAATTGAATTCTAGAATTTTCTACAGCCAACGCATGGTAAGGTCAGATGTATATGTACAAGAAAAATGCGTTTACCCTAAAACCAGATATTCTTTATTTATATACAGAAGCCCTTTAATTGGACCATTAGAAATTATTAGCTAAATTATCCCTTAATATTGCCTCCAAAATCTTGGTCGAACATTGCCTGACCAGAGAACTAATGAAGAGACATATTACTGCCATCAAACCAAGGTCTAGCTAGGAAATTTGCTGTTATGGTATCACCAATTTTGGCGGGTATCTGCCTCCCCATTTCTCTCTGTGGAAAAAGGTTGAGGTCCTGAAAATTTTCTCCAGCCTAAGGTGGCAGAAGGCTGCACCTTGCTCAATGAGTCCTGGAAAAGGAGTGAACACTCTACCGTTGCCTGAAGAGTAGAAACTCCCAGAAGCCATTGTTCTCGACTCCAGTTCTCCCACCTGCCTGAGCTGAGAGGATAGACCCAGAGTAAGGACTGGCTCCCAGGCCGTTTGTGCAAACATTAGAAGAGTCTTCTGCTCAGCAAAGTTTCTGGGGATGTAGAGATACCCCAGAAAGCCTGGAGTACCTGTGGAGAGAATTCAGAACCTCCTACACATATTGATTCTATAAGACCACCCCAAAATAGCCCACTATTGGGTATGATTTCAAAATTAGAGTTTTAATGGAACGTTTAGATATAAGAGAGTGATGGCTTGATCAATTGTGTTTGAAGTTCCACACTTTTTATTTCCTGATCAGTTTCTTCTCTGTGGAGTTCTCTAAAGGGGTTCAGCTTGCCTGGATGGGCTTTCCACCACACCTGGGCTCAAGCGCAGTGGAGAAGGCAGGGTTGCTGAATGCCAATGCATCCTACCACACCTCACTCTTCTCTTGGTCCCTTTGACAGCAGGGTCTTCCCATTTCCTCAGGAGTGAAGGATTGTTCGTAGCACATGAGGTTCTACCCTGACCCACCCTTTATCCTCTTCCCAACACTCTCAATGTTGACTATCATACTCATAGAATCCTCTAGGGCTCATGAGAAAGTTCCAGAATCTTCTCTTTCTCCACCTTTACCCAGTCTGGATATCCCACCATTTGGCTATGCATTCAGTTATACACTCTCCCTGGCCTAAAATACATTGACATTGAATTTTCCCATCACACACCTTCCTTGTCAGCCTCATGCTGGCTCAGAGCTGTATGGCTTCCATTGGCTGTCTGTCTCTGCCATTGATGTCCTCCTTAAATTATAAGTATTTGAAGGGCCAGGGCTGAGTCCCTGCAGTGCTCTTTGTGCAATGCTCAGCCTTGCATTCATTACCTCTGGTCAATTACCTCAAGCCAGGGCTGCCTGCTTCTTGTCACAATTATGAAAATGCATGCAAAGCATACCTAGCAGGGACTGCAGACCTACAAGTGACTCTTCTTCTCAGATTGTAGATGTGCATTCTCAACAGCCAGCACTTCATTATTTATTTATACTCAGTGTTGTTCGAAATGAGCTGAAGTCACTGTCGTGGAACACGGATTGCAACAATAATGAGGGAGAGGAGCCTTTCTACCCAGCTTTTTATAGAGTAGAATGAGTAGTTGATGACAAACTTTTTGTAACTGTGTCTTTTCATCTATTTCCGTCTTTGGCTCACTCATCATTTTTCCTCTTCTTGTTGACTTTCCTAGCTCTTTCCTGGCTTTTTATCCTTGTCTTCTAAGTCCTCAAATAATAGTTACTCTCACATTTTTTCTGTACTAGGTGCTCTATTCAGGGCTTGACATGCATGATTTTCTTGAAACCTTAAAATGACCCTGTGATATGAGTAGTGGCTTCTGTTGTATCCATTTTAAAGATGAGAAACTGAAAATCAGAGAGATGAATGCTCTTTCCTTGGGTCACACGGAGTAAGAGGAGGACAGCGGGACTCTTCCTGCTAATCTTTTGTCACATCTCATACGGTACTGTGGAGACTTAGTACCCCTGAGGTGAGGGACATTTCAAAGGAGGTGGCAAGAGTACCTTATGGGGGCCAGAATAACTGAAAAACACCTCAGTTAGGAGTTTCAGGACTCCATGAACAAGCTTCACAGAACGAACACTCCATCATCTCTGGGAGGGATAATGGTGAACCGCGATCCCAGTCAAGTCTAATAGGTGGTCTTCAGGGAAAGGTGCAGACACCTTTTTGAGGCCTCTCCTGCTGTCACACAGCCTCGGGAAAGATTTTATAAAAGCTTCAGACTCAAGGGAACGCTTAGAAAGGCGTATGGGCCATGCTGGTTGCGGGAGGAGAAAGACGCCATCCTGCTTACCAAGAACTCTCTGTTTTAAATAAACAAATGGAAATTTGGGGATTTTAATGCCAGTTTTCTAGGCTTTGCTAATATTGTTCACAAGTCAAATACTCTGCCACAGTTATTAGGTTTAAGTGAAATACCAAAATGCCTAGTGCTTTTCAAGGACCATAATTAAATTGGACTTTCAAAAGAAATGGCCTTTTGTTGAGTATTGCCGTTAGAGAAAAAGGTTTCTACAATTTGCTTTTATCCTGTAGGAAGGATGCTAGGGATTCTTCATTATTGAATAAACATAATTGAATGGCCCTGGTGTTAGTTACTGTAATAGTGCTTTAAACCAGTTGTATTAACTGAGAACAATATGTAATGTACAGTAACCATGATCTAACACCAAGGGGCATTTAGGCTCCCAGTAGCTTTACGTTAGATATTGGGGAGGAAGGTTTTGTTACACTATCCTCTTGGTGGTTGATTTAAATAATATAGTGGTCTAGTGATCATTGAGGACTTCTGGGTCCATTTACTGATAATGTAAATAAATTCTTTTTTAAAATTTCTTGATTTTTTGACCATGGCTGTTCATTCAGTCTTCCTAACTTTGTTTCTTTGTTTTGGAAGGGAGGCTTGCTCATACAATACTGCTACAAAGATACTACTGTTGTTGAATAATACAATATTCTGGGTCTCAAGGATATGTCGTCGGTCATCTAGAAATAAAACTCAAGTTTTTCATTAGTCTGAATGAATATTTGCCTTGGGTTACTTTGCCAATAAAAGCAGCAACTATGGAGGGGTGACCTGTCAAGTTACGTCTCACATTCCCCGATAAAGTCACATCTCTGTGTTTTACATAATTTCTACAATATCCAATGGGTGGCTTATTCAATAATTCGGACGAGAAGACGAGAGAAGGAAAGCATGAAAGGGAGCAGAACTAGGTGGTTTGGCTGATGATAGCTTTTTATCCTCAGTGGAAAATGGGTCCAGTCTCCCTTGGCCCTTTGTCTCAAATGCATTCATGCCATCTCTCCTCGGAGCAGCGGCTGCCCTCTGCCAACTTTCTGTGGCTCGGAGTCCCTCCCTGGGAACAGGCTGTAGCTTCCCAGTTCCTGTGTTTGTGCTATCACAGAGCTTTGCTCCCGCGAAGCCCTGAATGGCGTCTTTGTAATGGCCCGCGAGATATTTAAGATGCTAAGAGGACCACATTACTGAAGAATGTCTTTAAAGGGAGGAAAACGAAATTACCAATAAAAAAGGAATCTTCACAAGTTCCTATTGTATCTTTAAAAAGAAGGGCTGATATACTTAGCCCCAACTCCTCCAAGCCTTCGGGAAGTTGCCAGGCGCCCCTACCAGCCCTGCCCGCCGGAGCCCGGCTGGAATCTAAGCCCAAATTAATGACTCTACTGCTAAGTTGAGGAAACAGCAAGTAAACCACAGCTGTGAGTCTCAGCTCACTGGAGATTTCTGTTTCAAACTCAGCCAGTGTAGAGTCTCTGAAATTATTTGATTTGGGAACAGGATAAAAAATTGATAATATCTGATGTGTAGATTAGCCCCGAAGGGGAAAATACTAATTTCAAACACCATTCATCTTCCTTTTTATCTAGTCTCTTCAAGCTGTAATGAAATTAACCGAGGACTGGGTCCAGCTTGAGGAAACCTCAGAGGAGTTTGCACATTGAACTGGAAAATTAATCTGTGAACAGCCCACGGTTCAGCATTTATTTAGTCAATATTCAGTGACTAATAAAGGTTGAAAGCGCATTTTAATTGGTCCATTTATTCATTGAAATATTTTCAATCAAGTCTACACCTTGAGGTTTACTTCTCATTTTCCAAAATCATGAATCTTCACCCTAATTGCCATTTATGTTTCCCTGACTAAAACCTGAACTAGTCAAGTAAATGTATTTACAAGTTAAACTTAGCAGGCTCATTTGGAAGGAGAATTAGAACAGTGCTCAGGAGATAAGAAATACGTTCAGATCCGTGGAGGAATTTATCATGGAATGCTCCCGAAGAGTTACGTAATTAATATAATGTGGGGTATTAGACAATAAATAGAGATATAGACTTTTAAAATTGTGCATCAAAATGGGATCTCAGAATCTGAAGATCATTGCAAAATTTCTACTTTGGGTGTATATTATATATTGAATATAATTATTGTATTTTATGTCATTCTGACATTCTTGTGAAGCCAATGGTTATAATCAATTCAATTTTTTCAATTGATGGTGAGGTCATATAGTGTAATATTTATTACGTGGAATTAGGAACCAGTTTATTGGACTTGAATCCCAGCTCTATTTCTTATCATCTGTATGAACTTGGCCAAATCATTTCAACTCTTTGAGCCTCAGTTTCTTACCTGTATAGTGGGGATGCTACCAACAAATCACTGATAGGGTCATTGCCAGGATTAAATGACTTAGTACATGTACGCTGACTAGGACAGTGCCTGGAATCTAGAAAGCACTTCATAAGGAATTGTTGATGTTGCTACACACCGCACTCTGTTCTAGGCATTTGAACTGGGTCGTAGCAAGTTACCACCTTCAAGGAACTAATATTACAGTCAGAGAGGGAGGTGCGTAAACAATGAAAGAAAACACAGTACTACACATTTCACAATAGAATTCTAAATAAAGCACAAAGTGGGGAAGCTTTACCTGTGAAAACAAATGAAGACTTTACAGAGGAGAAGAGAAAGCTAGCCTTGTGTGTGCAGAAAGCAGCTATTGCTTTTCCATTCACACATGTGGAGAAAAACAGGTGGTAATTTTTCAGTTGCATTTGACAAATAAGAAATGATTGACTGAGTGAATGAACAGATGACTGAAAAAGTGGATGAATGGGATTCTGACCAGACATGGCCTCAAACAAGCCGAGAGGCATGGAGTAGCTCATGGCCTGGATTCTGGGAGAATTCGTGTGATTATGGTTAAAGAAAACATATTTACCTCTGAGCAATCCTAGATCAGATGTTTAGAGCTAGAAGAGATATTAGACATGACTTCAACAGAAATGAAGGCCTCCGAAGAGTCTAGTTTCAAAAAATACATTGTTAGGACCAGATCGAAGTTCTCTCCACTACATCCTGTGGTCTCACTGTAAGCTTCTCTACCATAAATGATTCCAGTTGGAGAAATAAGGTGCCGAGGGTCAGGAAGGTTAAAAAATGGAAAGAAGAAAGAAAGAAAGTGCTGGGATGAATGAGGCCAAGACATTGTAAAAGACTGAAGAGAAAAGATGCCTGAAAAGAAACTTCCAAAGAGAGGGAGTCTTTAGGAGATCATTTTCTGAAATGACGCAATCATTCAACACTCATAATACCCTGCTTTTAGGAGTAACGAGCAGAATGTATCTTCTGTGTTCTGTTCATAGAACTGTATCTTGGGATCACTTACATTCTAGGAAGGAGAAAGGGAACAGACCTGCCCCTGACCTTTAGGTTTTCATTCTAATGAGGGATGCTGGTGCCCTCAGCAGACGGCAGAACTTCTGGGCTCTCCTGCCGCACGTTTTGAGAAGCCCTGTGGGTTCTGATGATTCATGAAAGGCCTCCAGCATGGGAGAAGGTAAAAGAGAAGGTCCAAGACACATGTTCACTAGCACAGCCCAGCGAGGTGGGCAGTGGGACTTCTCTCCAGCCTCTTGGGTTTTGTTTTGTTGCTGAAAGAATTTCTGACTCAAGTTTTTCATGCAAGAGTCAAGACTGCCCTGTGGGGCAGCTGCTTCTAATCCTCTTGGGAAGTAGACTCCAGTCTAGTAAAACCTCCAAAGAGAGTGGAGGTCTGGCAGGGTCATCCACCTCTTATTATGCCAACAAGGACATAAACCAAAGAGATGCGACTCTCACCTCATACATATCATTATAATCCTGTAAAAGGAAAGACATTTTAACACTAAAAACAGGGTAGAAGGTTAATTAGAAAAAGTAAGACTATATCTTATGACTATATTTAGCCTTTCAGAAAGCTGTCTACACAGTCATTATTTTTCTCATTTCACCAAAAACCAAGAAAAAATTTTGGCAAGATCGGTAGTAATTCCCCAAATGTTTTTTGTGTCTGATCTCAGGATGCAAAAGTTAGATGCAAGAAGGATCTTGTATTTCCTCAGCCTGACTATCCATAGTAACGGTTCATAGCCAACAGCTACTATTCAGGACCAAAGGACTCCACCATTCCCCGGACAAAAGAGTCCATCTTCCCTCTTTTCCCACTTCCCTGAAAACACTTCTGTGTGTTCACATTATTGCCAGATCTTGGAACCAGGTATCCTACTTTCCCACAGGCAGGCTCTGTGGGCCTTGGGTTCCTAGCTGAGGCAGGACCAGTCATGGAGGTGGTCTGTGGTGGCTCCCAGGACCCTGTCTATAAACGCTAAGCCAGCGCTGAATCTTAGCTGTTCTGCACAATCTTTCTATGTTAGCTCCCAAAGGTACAGTTGGCACAAGAATCATACCAGGCAGTGTGTCTGACTTTCATTGGCAGGTTCTTGGCTGTGGGATTTTTGTTTCAGTCTGCATGTGGCTTTGGAGCGTGACGTGAGCCTATACCCAGGCACTTTCAGATTCTCTGTTGTCTCCTTATGATGGCAATGAAAGTAGGAAATGAAACTCCCTCTTTTGTCTTATTCACATGTAATTACTTTTTTATTAATCCTTTGTGGGTTACTTAAATTGTATCCTCAACTTCTTCCCTGATTTGAGGGATATTAGCGTTGGGACAAAAGTGCCTTTTGACAATCAATTGAGTTGTTACCTACGGAGACCAGGTAAAGTCTCCTCCTGCTGTGGGACTATTTTGTTTCACACGTGTGGTCTTTGCCTTCAGTGCACAGAAGCTCTTGTGTGCGTGGGTACAGTATAAGGTGACAGTTACTAGAGAGAAATGCATTTGCGGGAAGAAATTATAGTATGAATGGGGCTTTGATCATTGGTATTATTTCTGTGCTGTTTCACTTCATCGATACACTTAGGTGCTCTTTGGTTTGGGAAGAACCTATTCAAGAACATACTTGAAACATGTAAGTGGATTCATTAAAATATACTTATTTTTCGGCCTTTGATTCCTTGAGGCAGACGGAGTGTGGAGGCCATAAACCACTTAATGGATGAACAATGTCTGTTAGTATCTTGCATTACATCAGGGTCCATTCATTAGATGGATGGGTACTCCCATGGAGGCTCCTAGCTTGGAAAAGGTTAGCGCCATATTGAAAATGCTGTCACAGCCATGAACTCCACTGCAACCATTTTCACAGCTTCCACCAGGTGGCTTGTCTTACATGGCAAAAGAGAAGACAGATTTGCTGGCCCCATTCAGAATAAGGGGAAACTGGACCTGTAGGATGTGCCTGGAATCATGAAAACAAAATGGTGTCTCCTACTTTGTGATGGGTCTCGGGGCATTTGTTTATTCATTCTTTTTTATCCAATTAACATTTCTCAAGCACCTACCACTTACTGAGTTCTGGAAACACAATGGTAAAAACAGCTCCCGTTTTCAAGTCTAGTAAGAAGACAAGAACAGAGGCAAATTACACAGTCTTGTAAGTACTCAGCAGGGATGAGCATGGAGGCTACCAAGAGAACATAGAAGAGGGAACTCGATGAGGTTTGAATGACAGATGTGTGTGTGTGTGTGTGTGTGTGTGTGTGTGTGTACACACAGCCCAGGAAGGGGTGGTGTCATCATTTTTGGATCTTAGAATTTCTCTTTCTAAAAACTCATTTGTGTGTCTTAAACTTCAAGAATAGCTTGTAGTTATGGATTCTTAGGTTTGGAAAGGACATCTTAGCACTTTAATTCTTTAATACTTCAAGAATTAAAGCTAAGGTGTGCATCTCTCTGGGCCTCTGGGCATGTCCTTAAAGAAAACACTACAATACACCTGTGTGACAATCCTCTGACTTTTCCTCAAGCCCAGGGGGCGCTTAGGGATAGTGAAACAGAGACAGCCTGACCAAGCTTGTACAATCTCTACTTTCAAGTATGTCCTCTGAGAGGCAACAGGGACTGATTGCTCCTTGGGGCTTGGACAATCAACTGCATTTACTCATGAGGCTGGGACAGGAAGAGCTCAGTATTCCCCAATCCCCACCCTCCACCCTAAGGGTGCTTTGCACATGTTCAAGTCTGAAGAGTGTTCCGGGGGTTGGTCAACATGTGTATTCTCAGTTTGCTTTTCTTTCTCTTCTGACCACATTTATGTCCAGCTTTGTCTTCTGTAGAGTCTTGTTATCAGTGCATCACCTTCCTGCTCTCACATAGTCCCAACTACCACCTGAAGACACGGTTTGCACTGCAAGCCTCTCAAGTGATGGCTCCCATCCTCGTGATGTGCTCTGCAGGGCCCGGAGATGGGGTGGTATCCTCCCTGTTTCCCAGACAGTGTCTGTTTCTGGCCCATAAAATAAACAAGCAAGACCAAACAGATGACCCCCCCCCCAGCATCCTTAAAGCACACACAATCAGATTATTCCAAATGCCCCCCTTTTCCAGTCAAAGTCCCCTACCATTCTTCTGGGCAGTCTGGAGTTTGCACCCACGTGACTCTCTTTCTCTCTCTCCACCAAGGCACTGATCATCATTCCTGGTGACTTGCACACCCAGGTAAAGGATCATCAAACACATACCCTACTGTCCCTTAATTCCCTCACCTCCAGAATAAACTTTCCTCCTCCACTTCGGCCATCCATTTCCATGACCATTTCCTTGTACTTACTATTACCAGTACCACATTCCCTACAAAATCTTTAATTAAAGCATTCTCTGGCCCAACGTCTCATTTTTCCAGCTCACTTACACTGGTACTTCTACACTGACATGGCTTCATCTACACTGGGACCTCCAATTCATTTGTTCTACCCCTTTGTCAATGTCCATCCCTCCCTACACCTCCTACTCCCTGCTCGCCCAGCTTAGATTTCACGGTCCATTACTATGGCAACTCCCTCGATACATCCTCAGGGCTTTTGCCCCTCTATCCCTCAATTGTACTCTCTGTGTAAAACCACTGTTTTGGTTATATCCAACTCTCTTAACTATGTGTCCATATCTGACTAGTTGAATATGGTCTGGGAAAGATTATCTAATGATGCTGCTGGTGGTGGGAAGATCGTCTTACTTGAAACTTTTCGTCACAAACATAAGCGAGTTTTCAGTGCTGTCCAGGAATGCTAGTACATCTCCCAGCTCAACTCACTCACCACCTCTTTCAAATGTCCATTCCACACCTTTTCCTCCCTCCTTATGTGTTCAACAGCCCATCCATCATTTTCACTCTCAGCTGAGGACCTTACTTCTTTGCACTGAAAAATAGAAGTAACTTATAGGGAAGTTGCTCATGTTTTCATCACAGATCTGCCCCCTTGTAATCATGCGCCAGGAGTGTGTTTTATTATCTACGTTTCCAATCCAACCATTTACTCAGGCAAAAATCCTGGCAGCCATCCTTGGTTCCACTCTTTCTCTCATCATCCACATTCATCTAGAAAGTTCAGATCAGTAAACTCTCATGATTCTACTTTCAAAATACACTTTGATATCCAACAGTTCCCACCTACACTATACCCAATCCAAGCAAGCACCTTTGTGTCTCATCAAGCCATTTTTATCTACTGAATTACTTGGAATTAGGTTTGCCTAACCTAAACCCCAAAACAGAAGTTTTTAAACAAGTGCTTAAACAAAACAGAAGTTTACAGTCATTCACAGAGATAGTGTGGGTTCTGTTCCAGACCACTGCAATAAAGTGAATAGTGCACTAAAGTGAGTTACATGAATTTTTTGGCTTCCCAGTGCATATAAAAGGTACATTGACACAATATTGTAGTCTATTAAGTATTCAAAAGCATTAAGTCTAAAAAACAATGTATATACCTTAGTTTAAAAGTATTTTATTGCTAAAAATGCCAAAACAATTACAATAGTGACATCAAAGACCACTGATCAAAGATCACCATAACAAATACAATAATAATGAAAAAGTTTGAAATATTATGAGAATTACCAAAATGTGACCCAGAGACATGAAGTGAGCAAATGCTTTTGGAAAACGTCACCAATAGATTTGCCCAGTACAGGGTTGCCACAAACCTTCAATTTGTAAAGAGTGCAGTACGTTTGAAGCAAAATAAAGTGAAGTCAAAAAAAGCAAGGTATGCCTGTATTCTTTCACACAGAATTCCAGAGGTAGGGCATCCTCCTACATTCTTTCTCTGCCATCCTAGCATCACCGCATGGGCCAAGATGCCTGCATCACTGGCCATCCATCACATTCACACCACTGACCACACAGCCAGGAGGAAAGGAAGGGCCAACAGGACTCAGGCCACATGTCTGACTCCCTCTCTGACTTCTGATTACAGCCCACTGGCCACTCCTTCTGGAATGAGAGTGAGTAAATATAGCTTTCTAGGTAGTCACATGACTGTCCAGAAGAAGTGCTGAATTCTTTTACTGTGTAAGAAAGGAGAAGAGATTTGGGTGGGTGTTAGCAATGCTCAACGCATCTTTGTATCTGCATCACTGCTTCTTTTTATGCCCCTCACCAATCCATTCTCCTAACAGCAGCCAGGATGATATCCTAATTCACAAATTAGAATGTTACTCCTATTTAAATTATTAACTAGCTTCCCATCACACTTAAACTGCAGTCAAAGGTCCTCACTGTGTCCTTCCTGGTTCTTCCTGATCTGGTCCCCAAATAACCTATTCCATCTTCTCCACCATTCTCCTTGCTCACTCCTTCGTAGCCATACAGTTTCTAAGACACCAAACTCATAGCCACATCTGGTTTCCACACTTGCTGATTTTTCTACCCAGAACACCCCTCCCACATGTTTTCACACTCTCCTTTCCTTCTCTTTAGTCACATTGCTGCTAATCTTTTACTTTCCCTAAGAGAACCACCACCACCCCACCATCCAGTAATCCCACACTCTCCCCAACCTTTCCATAGCCTCACTGTGCATTATTTTCTCCATCTCATCTGAATTCACATGTTTCTATTTGTTCACTCGTTATTGTCTGTCATCTGCACTAGCTCCTTGGCTCCATAAAGGCAGTGATCCCATATGTCTCGTCTACCGTCATATCCCCATTCCTAGAACAGTGCCAGAGTACAGTAGGATCTAAAACAAACACACAAAAAGTTGTTGAATGAAAGAACTAATGAATACTAATGTTGAGGTGTTTGTTTTGCTTTATTTGTAAAATCTGAAAAGCTTGTTAAAAGAACATCTCTACAATCTAGGAAAAACTTTGAAGATGTCCTTATTAATATTCTCATAATATATAATAATGTTTACAACATCATACACATGGCAATTGAAAACTTTCCAAACTTCAGCTCAATGAATGTTTTTTCTTGCAGAATTGAGGTTTAGGGTACTAATAGGTAGGAGCTTGTCCATGGGTTTACTCATGTATATTGATTTTCTGGAAGTCATCAGAAACTACACAACTAATAATCTGAAGTATATTGATGAAAGTATATCAGTTGAACACATATTTGCATTTTAATTGTGAAACGTGCATTCCATTTTAATTAGATATGTAGCTAGTTTTCCTATGTGATATTTAACTATGTTTTTTTTTGTTTCTATGAAAGACTTCTTAAAATTTAAAAAAGAATTGAAATAAATTCTGTTATTTAATGCAAGTTATTTTTTAATACCTCAACTGAGTACGCAGTCAGAGAGATTAAGGAAACTAAAACACAGGCAAAAAAAAAAAAAAAATCTTCAACAAGAGGCATGCTCTCATGTTCCTTCGATTACTGAAATCTAACAAATTGGATAGCTTACAGGAATCCTAAAACTAATACCAGCCTGAGTCTCTAGTATGTTTGGATCACAGTTCATTTACCCTGATCCAAGGAGAGACCTCTTTAACACAATTAATACAGGTGCAATCAGATAAGAACATTCTACTGTTTTATTAAAGTGCCTCTCATTCAAAACTCAATAACCCTCACACATCCTCAATCAGGGAAGACATCCTGGGAGGTATTTACATGAGTGATCTTAAAACTCTGGCTTCTGACTTGTGAGCAACACTTTCTACAGATAGATGTCTCAGGATCCTGTTTATTCTTCCTTTAACAGAATTCTTTTCATCCACCTCCCTACTTTTGACTATTGTAAATATGCTAAAGTTGTCCTCCCAGCTTCCCCTAAAACGGAAAGGAATGCTCAGGTGTGGATGTTGAAAAGCTGATCTATATTCTCGGGAACTGGAGAGACCCAGGGGAGAGTGTTCATGTCCAGAACTGCTAACAGCAAACGGCTCCCTGAGCCCTCCCACCAGCAGCGCCTTGGGAGAATTCCGGGGAATTAGGTAGCCAGGAGACAATTATGTTGTTTCCAGAAATAATCTGAATCGAAACAATACGTAGGGAACAAGGCAGAATGGCCCCAGAGCGCAGGCACTGTTGATTTCCTGGGGACGCCGTTTGGGGCGAGCCTCAGCGCTCTACCGTTGAGCGGAGAGGCTCGCTTGATCTTCATTTCGTCAACCTGAAGTCTACTGAAAATAGACTAATAATATTTAAGGGTAATTTTTTTTTAAACTAAACACTTTTTTCAGCTGGGTCAGTCATTTGCTAATTCCTAGCAGCAGCCACCTGCCCAGGTGAAAAGACTCAAATCCGTCACCGCGGTGCGCGCTCATCCGAGAGCCCAGACCCGCCCGCGGGCTGAGCTGCACTCAGAAGCTTTCTCTTTGCAAATAAAAGGCAGTGCATCCTTGTTAGCACGCCTCCACGGAGACACTCCTTTGACCTTTTCCAGGGTAAGGCGCAGTAATGCCAACATTTCTCCCCAAAACACAAGAAATCTCCTTCTTGGCAGTTTGTTTGTCTGCCTTCTTTACGTGGCTTTTCTCATCCTTTATCCGTGCAGGTGGGTAGAGGACTTCACTTCTGATCAGAATCAGGCATGGTGGTTCCGAGGCTTTCTTCACTAGGGTCTACTCAGTGTTATTACACACGTTCTTTTCCTGGGTATTATTTACTTTGAGCAGTCCCTCTCTCTCTCTCTCTCTGTCTCTCTCTCATTCTCTCATTAAAGTACGCAGAACAATTGCTCAGCAATCTTCATTAAGTCACCAGTGTGATTGCGGAGCAGTTGGAGAATTTATGATCCATTTAGAACTAACCAATCAATGAGCTCACTTACTTATTTACAGAGAGCCACTTGTGCCTGGAACAGTGCTAAGCGTTGGACAGACTCAAAGAAAACATGCTCCCTGCTCCTTTGAGGCACAGAGTTCAGCAGAGGTAAGACAAGCAGAGAGGAAGAAACTACACAAAAAGAGGAGTGTGCTTTGCTGAGGAGGAACAAAAGAAAGAGTATTAGGTCATATAGGTTGTACCCTGCACAACCTCAAGGGACACGATTCAGACAGTTGTCAATGGGAATGGCTATGGGAATGGCACCACTGGAGTCGTGCAGTGAACAACCGGGGCAACTGAATGTGGCGGTCCTGAGAGGAGTAACGATTTCTCAAGAGGAGCTCTGTCAAGGGGATGACAGTAAATGGAAATAAGATGGTAGAACGAATAGGAATTAACTAGGTGATAAGAAGGAAGTGAGATATTCCAGACAGAGCCAACAACATAGGGAAAGCTTGGACCCTGGGTAGATCTCAGTATTAATGTGGAAACGCTGTGGGTTGGGAGCCACTGTAGGAGAAATCACCTCCTCCGGTCCCATTACAACATGCCCCTTAATACTGCAGCGTTCCCCGAATACCCCAGGAGGGGAAAGTGGTAACTAACCCAAAAGTATTAGAGGGAGATAAGCTATTCTAACACAACGGAGAACACTGTGTTCACCAGAATTCCTGAAAGGAGATCATGGTGTTAGAAAGACTCACTGTGATCAGGTGTTTGAGGCAGAGCATGAGCCTCCCAGGCTCTTGGAAAGTGACAAGAACCAGGCGACCAAGAGAGCTTCGCTCCTGGGTGGGAGGGAGAGACGATCACACATACACACGCTCGCAAGCACACATGCATGCACACACACTTACACACACATACAAGAGCAGAGAGGGGAGGAGACACCAGCACGGGAGCAGCCTCGGAAGCAGCTCAGCTGATGAGCAGTTTGGGGAACAGAGAGGTCGGACAGATTTGAAGCTGATTCCTCTGGGGGTGTGGTTTCTGCCCACGCTATGCCTCTGTAAGCACCACATTGCTGGCTCTTGGGGTGGGGTACGTTGCACATTTCCATGGGACATAACGGACTGGTGATTTCTGCGGCACAGTTGGTGTGCTGGAGGACAGGGGAGCAGGTGACCTCAGGGCGCCTCCTCTGGGCCATGGCGGGAGAGATCCACTTACCAGCGGGATGGGGTCCCGCTCCTGCACCTCCCTGGCTCCCTTCCTGCCCTCACGCTCTCTCGCCTTTGCATCGTGGTTGGAGAATGAAAGAAGGAGGGTGACCCGACCATAAGATGAGGGCCAAGAGGTTACTTGAGTCAGATTGTGGAAAGCCTTATGAATCAGGCCCTTCCTACAGGCATTGCACCCAGTTAGAGTTTAAACTTTTGCTGCTTTTTTAAAGTAAATAAAACTTAGCTACAAGAGTATATATAATGTGGATCAGTATAATTTAAGGAAGATGAATACAGCAAATGCTTGTGTGCCGTCCTCTCAGCTTAAGTAAGACACATCAAGAGCTTTGATCTCCCCCATCGCGTCCACCCCCATCTGCCCTCCCAGAGACAGCACTGTCCTGAACTGTGTGCTGACACTTTCCAAAGAACATGATTCATCAGGGATTCGCAGGTCACACCACTTTTGGAGGCAGTGAGGGGCTGGAGGAAGCTGAGACCTGTAGAAGGGAGACTCCCAGAGGTGATGGTCAAACCCAGGAGGGGCCAGGGGGCGAGGGGTCTGGGGAAGAGCTCAGAAAGTCAGGAGTTATCCTCGATAGGAAATGGGGGGAAGGAGAGTGCAGTGTAAAATGCACTCTTTGGGCTCTAGCTCTGGTGGATGGGTGAAAGAGGGTGTCATCGTTGTGCGGGGAAATATACACGAAATAGCAGGGCTGAGACATGCAAATGTAATGGGCGCAAACTTTGACATTTAGACCTTGAGACGATGGTGAGAGTTCTTAGTGTAGGTCAAGATTTGCGAGTCATCTGCATTCAGAAATTGCAATACCAATACCTTAAGAAACGGTTAGTAATTATACTGGCACTTTTCTCAGCGCTCTGCCTGTACCAATTCATTCAGTCCACACAATGGCCCCATATAAAGAGGTACTATTATCCCTATTTTAAAGATTAAAAAACTGAGGCAGAGATTTTAAATAACTTGCCCATGGTTCAACAGTTAAAACGTGGTGGCGCTATCTGGCACCAGGACTGGTGCTGTTAATCATGCCATTGATGTGGAAGGTTAATATGTGGGATTAGAAGGGATTTCTGAGAGAATGGAAGAGGAAAAGAAGGAAAAAGAAGAGGATGGAATTTTGGAGAATACCCACGTTTATGGTTCCTTCTGACGCTGTGAAGGAAACATTCACATTTAAGGATGTGGGGAAGGAAGGGAGGGGCTTGGAGCGCAAAGGGGAGGGGCACGAGGAAAAGGCGAGGGGCTCGATGGGAGAAGGGGAGGGGTGTGGAGAAGAAGGGAAGAGTGTGGGTGTGTCTTCCTGGGCCTGAAGGTCCAGCCTCCCTCCTACTCCGTCATCCATACTTCCTGGGTTAAGGATTAGCTGTGACCCGACTCGGGCAGAGCGTCTTGCTTCCCCGTTGGCTCCCAAGTTCCCGTTCAGAGCGCCTGCGGGCAGCTGTTCAGAGCGTACTTGGGAATCAGCCTCCGGTTCTGTCTGGTCCTGGAGAGCAGTGAGAACCGTGGTGCAACACTGCCGAGGCCCCAGGGTTCCTCCACGGAAAATGGATTTGCTGTGCGTTCTTCTGTTCATGCATTCATTATTGTGCATTTCCAGGTGACTTGCACGTTTCTGTGGGCTTGAAAGTTGAAAAAAACTCGACTCCTTCTCAGGGGATTTGGAATCCAGTTTGAGAGTTTGGAATATTTGGCTCCTAATGAAGCATAGAAGTATCATTAAAATATTTCCCACACCGCTAATCAGCCGGCCGAGTCTGACAAACCTATTAGATGTTAAGGTTTTAAATCGTCTGTGTAAGTTAAGATAAACACAAGCAGAATTCACAGGAGAGAGATATAGTGCAGGGCATTAAATGCCCAGAAATGCCAAGGACATTCTAATTTTAGAGTAAAGAACCCGGTGCCGGAGCATGGGGCAGGGCTGGAATGTCCCTTGTCTGAGCCAACAATGTCCCAGCTCCCCTCCACCCCACTCCACCCCACCCCTCCTCCCTGCCCTCAAAGAGTCTGTATTGGGAAAAACTTGGATACCAGGCAGCCTCTCTTATAATTCTTGGAGGCCTTTTAAAAACTGCAATTGATTTCTTAGAACTAATAAACTAGGTTTATGACAATGGTGGCAAAAGTGACTTCATAATTCTTGTCTAATGAGCAAGGTTCCGTGCTCCAGGGGGAATGATCCTGAATTCCTCTGGTCTTGCAGACAGAGGTGAGCCCGGGTAGGGACTAAAACTTGTCTGAAGAGCATTATTGCCAGGGAGCTGGCAGGGTTTACCTAGTGAAATGGGAAAGCTCAGGTGCACGGAGGTAGCTTTGTCCTGTGGGGAATGAAAATCTATTTCTCATTTTTAATTTAGTGCTATAGCGTAGAAGCATGGCATGTATGCTTGCTGGGGGCAGTGGCAGCTGGCTGGAGGCCGGCAGTTTGTCATCCTAGTACTGGGTCTGAAAAAAAAAAATCAAATCCTCAGCTGAAAATAAAATCAAGACAAAATAATAGTAGCCAACATTTCTTGAGCACTTACATGCTTGGTGCCAGACGCTTCACTTGAGTTATTACTTCATTTCTCCTCCCATCAACCCTATGAAGGTTCTATAATTATCCAGGAGGTAAGTAAGGATAAGAGGGTAAAATAACGTCCCCAAGTTCCCAAGACTGTGGCGGAATTCCTATCGGAGAACTTCCAAGTGTGTGTGCTCTACAAATCTGCTCCACTGTCTGCCTGTCAGGCTGCCAGAATTTCCTGGTAGCCCCTGAAATCTCCCCATTGACAAAATGGAACCACAGACTGTCAGCTCCATGGGAGTGAGACCGTGTCTTGATTGGTTCCCTCTGATCCCAGCTCCTAGCTAAGAGCCTGCCCTATAATCAGTCATCAGTATTGGTTGAATGAATGGGTAAGTAAGTGAATGGGTGATGAGTGAATGAAAGAAATGAACCTTCTTAAATCTTCTATGGAGTCAGTTTGGGAGAAAAAAAAAAAATAGGCTGGCAAAAGTGTCCAGGGATTTGGGAAATAGAGTTTTTGGAGAAGGACCTCTATTTACAAAACACACTACCTTTGAGCAAAGTACACAGTTGGTTGCCTGCATAGTGAATGAAGCAAATACCTGTGAAGTGGTTACCAAATGAGAAGAAAGACCTTTCTTCTCCAGGTTCAACTTCATTGTGGGGAAACACTACATTCATAGCAACATTTTAATTGTAAGTGGGAAGGAGGGCAAATTACGCAGAATTTAGTACTGTGAACGCTTAAATTATATGGCAAAAGAAGTGTTATGTCAGGGAATATATTAGTAATGAACAAGCTGAATAGAAAAAAAATCATACGATAGAGGCTCAGTAATGTTTTGTTTAATAAACATTTGTTGAACTGGATTGAATACGCCTTAATGAAATAGGCTTGTATTTTAGTTTTAGTTCCATGTTTTGGGGTTTTCTTATCGCCTGAGAAATACTGCAGACGATATCTATGAGTGCTGGTAAAACCAAGGCAGATCTGAATTATTTCATTATCTTGTAGATCCCGCCCTTAAATTATCCTCTCCTATTTTGAAGACCCTGCTTCTGAAATTCGAGTTTCTAGCATTGCTACGGTGGTAGTGTGCTGTTTACTGAGGCAGGTCACTCCCGTTTTTGCAGAGGTCAGACACCTGCGCGTAGGAGCATGAATTTTGACAGCAAGTGTCTCATTAAAATCCGGCGCATCTGCAGAAGAAGCACGTACTCCTTCCGGGGAGGAGGTGAGGGCAGAACCTGACTGGGCATCTTCAGAGTTTTCACATCTGTGCCCGTGGAACCCAGCTTAATCCCGGAGGTGACCTTGGCTTAGAAACCCCACTCCCCTACGTCCCTCAGCTCCTGGGACACCGTAGAAGCGTGTATCTGTGGGATGGGGTGGGAGACAAGCTGATGATGATGGCTTCTGAAAGGAGGGAGCCTGCCTGGCTCCATGGAACCAGTGAGAAAGCCATGATGGGTCTCACTTGGGGAGAGTGTGTCAGGAGATAGTAGCCCAGATATGCATACAATTCCCTTCCTCTGCCCGTCCCTCTTAGGCTGAATTGAGGGGTATTCATTATAGCTCTTTATCAAGAGCTCTACGTACTATTATCAAGGGCAATTACGTACAACACATCAGGACAAACCAAAAGGGGCAACAGGAGGGAGGAACTGGCACAGCACCCGAAGGAGAAGAATTCTTTTAAAAAGCATAGCTTCTACCTGACAGCTAAGTGTAGAAATAGAACTCTGTTACACCAGCCATGTGCAGAGTGTGTTTAAAGACTGCACAGTCACTAACGTATTCTCTTGATCCAAGAGGAACATACATTACACTGTGATTAAACCACATACGATTTGTTTTATTTAAGTTCTAAGGGGACTAGTGCAAAGCAGATTTATAAAATCATAACTTGGAGAATTTTATTGGACTAGTGTGAATCTTAAACATATAAGTCAGGTCTTCAAATATCATTATGTTCTAGTGTTTTACGATATGTTTGAAAAATTAGACTAAGAGCTTCCTGTACCAAAGTGATCAGGGAACAAATATTTAGAGAAGTAAATGAACTAACATTTGTTTCTTGTATTGTAGGTATCAAGCCTTATGTTAGGCCCTTTGCGTATTTTATCTCACTTAGTTCTCAAAACTATCTCCTAATTTAGAATTGTTTGCTTATTTTTCACATCAGGGAAGGAGATAGTTTCCTCTCCAAGGTCCTGTTTACTAAATTAATCCTAAAACTTATGTTCTTTCTCTATATTTTACTGTCAAATATATCAGTGATTATTCAGGAAATAAGAACAGAAATTTGGGAAACATTTAGCAAGAGGTCCTTTTATGAATCGAGTTTTTATTCCTTTTACCTAAACCTTTTATTATGTATTTGACTCAAGAAATAATTTTAAGTATTTACCTTTTGCACACAACTCAAAATCTCTTGCTTCTGTAATATCTCAAAGGATAGATTTTTTTCCTGATTTGCCTACTCCAATTGTGCCTACTAAGTCTTGTCTCGTCCTTCTTCAAAACTGGGTTTAACATTTACCACTTTTATAAAGCTTTCCCAGATTAATTTTATTGTTGAGTTTACATATAATAAATATCTGATCTATAGAATAGTTATGATTGTTGGCTAAGGTTCACATCAGGATTATTCTCTGTGCTGTGCTTAGTAGTTTAATTTATTTATGTGACCAGCAGATCATGAGCTCTGTGAGAGCAGGAATGTTCATGTTTATTTCTCTATCCTTAATGTGTCTAGTTGAGGGCCTGGTAAACAGAAATCGCCTCCCACCCCGTGTATATGTACACATATATACTCA
The DNA here is from genome assembly GCF_011762595.2 of Tursiops truncatus. Taxonomy (NCBI): domain Eukaryota; kingdom Metazoa; phylum Chordata; class Mammalia; order Artiodactyla; family Delphinidae; genus Tursiops; species Tursiops truncatus. The sequence goes on from NC_047045.1 coordinate 84,846,426, forward strand.
CGCATACATTTACATATATTTATATATGTAATATATTTACATTAATTAGCACGGACATCAGGTTTTGGTCATGTTATCATCTTTGTACATTTTTGGTAGCACTTCTATAGGGAGTTCAAGTGTCTTTTCCCCATATTATATTCTTTCCTAGCTTTTTAGTTTTATTAATTTTGAGATTAATTATTCAACCTGATCAACAGCTCTATGCTAACCATTTGACTGTCTGCACTCTCAGGCTTCATACATCCAGCACTATAACTGTTGCAAGACTAGGAAAGGCAGTAGTCAGTGAGGTTTAGAACATTCTTGAAAGGAAACGTGAATACTTGCTAAGGATAGGAATGTTTCCTAAAATAATCTAGTGGTTTAACCAGAAAGAAAAATGTCTTACAAGATTTCTATTTTCAATGTTAGATAACTCTGCGTGGTGTGTGTCTCTCTGTGTGCACACTTGTGCACACACGTTTATGTATACGGGCATATGTGTGTACATGTGTACAAGTATATGCATGCATGTGTGTGTTTAAACCATGTTGAATTCCTTTTGATGTCTCCTGAGGTCTCCACCTCTAGATTAAAAATCCTGCCTCTGTTTTTTTTTTTTGATACTTTAAGTACTCACAAGATAATGCAAGATAGCAAATTATTTTAACAACCCTACAGACATTACTATTTAGAATAGTGAATGAACAAATGAGGAGAAATGCTGATATTCTAGAACTGTATGAGAATGCATGGCACCCAAGTAAAAGCGTTCCAAATCTTTCCTGTGTTTCACATGCATAATTACTGGTTTCTTTTAATAAACTAGTGATCATATCATATCCTACAGCCAAACAGGGACTTGCAAAAGATTTTCACACTCATTGGTTATTAAAGTTTCCAGAGATCTAAATACTCATAACATCCTGAGCCTGTGATTCTCAACAACAAGGCTTTAAATTCTTCTGACATTTAACGGAATTTTTTGTGGTGTTAAAACAGTGTTTTACACAAAATGCATTATAGAACATTTGATCTTTCTCTAGGAAAAAAAGGATAGGAATAATGAACTCTTGCAAAAGGAAATCCAGTTCAATGGGATTTTAAATATGCATGTTAAAAATAGATTCTGTATACATGAGATGTTGGATGATACTTAATCAACAGTAATTGTATTTCAAGCAAGCGTGCCCTTTCCATATTCTGCTTGGCACTCCCTTGATTTGCCAGGATGTGTCATGCACTAGAATCGTGGCAGCTTCTGAATTGCTGTACTTGAACTTCTTTTAAACCATTTAGAGTTAAAAGTCATGCCAAGTGTCATTGGAAAGATAATGTCCTACAGATTGTCAGTAAAATCTGTGATGTGATTTATTACTTGGAACCATGTGTTAATTGGATGACAGCTGCTTTTGAATGGATAATCTTTCTCTTAATGCTGACAGATAAACATGGAGATATTAGTTGAAATGAAAGAAGCCCCTTCCTTGACCCTAAATGGAAGTCTGAGGTTCACTAATTGTTCCTTATTTATTTATTTATTTATTTAAGAACTTGGTTGTCCAGCTGTCAAAAATGGAAGAACATATCCCACACAGGATGGAAAAAGAGTCTGCTCTTCCTTCAGCCAAGTTCATTTCAGAAGTCCCTGCTCGTGTGACGCTCATGGTTGCTACTGTCTAACCTTTTGGTTCTGCCACCTTTTCCTATTGATTGGCTTCCAGTGCTCATCCATAACTGTCCACTCTTCTGGGTCTTTCTTTTGTCCTTCTTAAAGCCTATTTTCAGTTGATAGTCTAAAATGCACTATGGTATGAGGTGTATGTGTTACCATTTTTTATTTGTCAGATCCCCCAAGCATAGTCCAAGCACCCGAGGTGAGTTTAGCCCTGGCTCTCCTACTCCTGGAACTGACCTTGGGAGCATGAGCCTTATCTTACCCATCTGTATGATGGGACAATAATATATTCTCACTGGGATTTTCTTTTGGAGACTAAGTGAGGTTATACATGATTTGAAAGTTTGTAAATCACAAAGTACAAATTAACGTGGGAATAATGATTACTAATGTAATATAGACCTAATGGTATACATTCAATAAACAGCCAGAAGGATAAATATAGTACTCCATTAAATAGTGAGAAATTCTTGGTGACCCCAAAATAATACCTCATGGGGATTGTCACTAAAATCGTTGATTTTGTGCCAAGAACAATTATATTGTTTTTACTATAGGTAAAATACATGATTTTAGAGAAAATAATTTAGGGAAAATACACCTCACTTTGGGCTTTTATGGGTATATTCAGCCTCTAATATTCAAATTAAATGATTCCTGGAGTCCACCTCACCTACTGTGAGGTTGACTTTCTTCCCTTCGAGGCTCTCCATTCCCTCCCTCCTTCTCTTGTCCCCTCTCCAGGTTGGTTGGTTGGTTAGCCCAGTGTCAGAACTGGGTGCTTAATGCCCACAGTTGGGAAGACCAGAAGGCTCACTTGAGCCACCATGGAGTGGCTTAATCTTCTTCATTTGTAATTTCTGCCACTGTTGACCTAGAAATGACCTGGCCAGTCTGGCTGCTGCACTGTCTGCTGTGGGGAGACAATTGGTGATCAAGATCACTGGCCATCCCAGGTCAGGCAGTAGCTTCTCTGTGTGCAGCTTTGGTAAGGAGAGAGTAGGGTTAGCTGGGTAATGTCCAGTAGGTTCACTCTCTTCCTCTGTTGGTATGGACTCCCAATAATTGTTGACCTTTATTACACTACCACAACCTCCACAAGACACGCCCACGATGACAGGGTGTCCACACCCGGGAGGGGTCTCAGCCGCAGCCTCACAGTGAGTGATTTGTTGTCTCCCTCCTGCTGGGTGAGCCTGGCCCCCCAGCCAAGACCTTATTAAGAGTCCAAAGTTCCCCAGTTTTACCCCTCAGGCTCCTTTTCTGTCTTTGGGGTCTCTGGTATTGCATCAACAGAGATAGTCTGATGAGACCAACCTCAAAAGAGGAGTCAGGGTCTCACAGTAGGTTCATTGGGCTTCTATGCAAATAGACCTACATCTTTCTAGCAATCCTGGAAATTATGGGTTAAATTCTTCAGAGAAACAGAATCAATAAGATATCTATCTATCTATCTATCTATCTATTTATATAAAGGCATTTATTATAAGATATCAGCTCACATGATTATGGAGGCTGAGAAGTACCATCATCTGCTATCCTCAAGCTGGAGACCTAGGAAGGCCAATGCTATAGTTTGAAGGCCTGCAAGGCAGAGAGCCAATGGTTAGATTCTGTGTCGGGTCTGAAGGCCTGAGCTCCAGGAGCACTGAGGGCAGGAAATCCATGGACCAGCTCAGCAGTCAGACAGAGAGTGGATTCAAACACCCCTGTCTTTTTGTCCTCTTCAGGTTCTTTAACAGATTGGATGAGTCCCATCCACAGTGGGGAGGGCCATCTGCTTTGCACGGTCCACCAATTCAAATGCTTCAAATGTTTCTTCCAGAAACACTCTCACAGACACTCCCAGAGACAATGTTTAGCCAGATATCTGGGCATCCCTTGGCTTAGTCAAGCTCACACATAACAGTAACTGTCATAATGGTGTAGGGAAACCTTCTTCCAAGTCTCCAAAAGTCTTCTTACACCATCTTCCCATATTTTCCTGATCCAAAAGTCCTAGTTATATTTGTGTATGTGTGTGTGTGTGTGTGTGTTTAAGAATAAAGAATGTATTTCTATTTCCTTGCCAGCAGAACTAAAAGAGACAAGAAGATTTTCTTGCTAAATAATTTTGAAATTCTACTTTTCTGGGTACTTGGATGTATAAATTTTTACTAAAAATATGTATATTTTCTACAACACTTTCTAATGTGTAAACATTTTATATAAAGCCTTTGACCAGTGTGTGAGAATCTGAATGAATATGACACATTTTGTTCTCAGTAGTTGTAAACACCAAAACCATAAAAATTAAGTGAAATTTTAGAAATCTCAGATCCAAGAAAATAAAGTCTTAAATAGAATACAGTTAGCAAAGTGTTAATTAAAATGCTATAAAAATGAGGAGGTTAGTTGATAAATATGAGTTTGTCAACACAGTTTTTATTAGTACTAATAATATTTTTAATAAAGGATGATTGGCTTTAGATGCTAGTCAAGAATAGGTTACTATTAAGAATGGACAGTTATCACAGCTTTGCAGAGAAAATCTTCACCATGACTTATGACCTCATGCTTGTCATCTTTACTGTTATTTTGGAAGAATACCAGTATACCTGGTATAGGACAGTGAGTGAGTTTAAAGGTACATCTTCCCTTATTAAGATAATGGGGAAAATTCTAGGCAAGACAAAGTGTGCCAAAAGGCTAGATTTAAGTTTTCCTTAGTCTTGGGTGTAGAAGAAATTTTTAGGAATGTGGAAATCTTTGTATTTTTTATTATGTTAATGTTAATATAAATATGACTTTTATTACTTACTATCTGAAATCAATGCAATTGATACACTTACAAATGTATTATGTACCCATAATGTGCTTAATAGTATGGGTGGTAAAAATGATCTGTCCTCAAGGAGCTTACAGTCTAACAGAGGAAATGAAATATGTATTGATAAAAATAAGTACAAAACAAAGATGTTTGAATTAGGACTGTCTGGAGAAGAGGTGGGGCAGAAGGGCTGATTGGAGGAGTTGACATTTGATGGGGACTTTGAAGAATAGATAGAATGGTAACAGGCAGAAATGGAATGAGGACATCGTGGGTAGACAAGATCTAAGTTAGAACTAAGCCTGCAGGCGGGAAGGTCATGTGGAGGAGGAGATATGGAAGAAGGCTAGAAAAGTAAGTAGAGATATCATGACAACCTCCGAGTATTACCCAAGAAGGGTTGGGCTCTATGTTGAGATCAGTGTGGTGCTTTCAAGGATTTTTACAGTATGAGCCAAATTAGAAAATGCGCTTGGATTAAGAGAAGGTGTAGATGAGGTGAGACGGTTTTGAAGGGTATGACCACACACTCTAGTCCAGGAGTAGGTAGACTTTTCGTGGTAAAGGATCAACTAGTAAGTGTTTAAGCTTTGCTGCTCTGCGACAGTTGCAACTGTTCAATTTCTGGTGTTGAAGTGCAAAAGTAACCATAGATAGTATGGAACAAGTGGGTGGGTCTGTGTTCCAATAAAATGCTACTGTTCCCTGTTCTAGATTATTATGACCTGGTACAGGTTTTAATCTGATAAGTGACCTTCAGTTAAGAAGGCAGCATTGCATTTTTGAAAGAAACTGTGTTTGGGACCATGCACACTTGGATTTTAATTCTAGCACTTATTCTAGCTACCCTCTCACAAGAAAATAAATATGATAATGTATGTCAAAGCACCAATCACTTAGCAGGTATTCAGAGAACGTAAGATTCTTTCCCTAAATTCAGTGTCATAAAGTTCACTCTTTAAAAAAAATTAAGGTGAAAACAGTATTTATTTCTTTTTTGGGAATATATAATAAGTTCTTGCTTACGGAATCAATTCGCTGCATTCTCAATCACACTCAAGTACCTTCACATTCACATTACTTCACTGGTTTTATTTCCCTCTGTGGTCCGTTTGAAGCATTTAATCCATCAGGCTGGCTGTGTTCCTTGTCTGAATACTACCACTGTTCATGAAAACAACAGCAGTGACAACAATAATAGATACTATTTATTATAATTACCAGCTACTTTGTTAAATCTTACATAAATTATCTTATGTAACCACCCACAATGTAAGTAAGCACTGTTGTTTTTATTTAAGAGATGAGAAAAATGAGAATAAGGGAGCTTGTTTCCAAAGTTAGACACCTAGTAAGTTAAATAACTAGTTTTCAAACTATTTTCTGCTTTTCTATGGTTCTTGAATTGTTCTTCTCTTGAATTCTTATCTCCTCTCCACCCATCAAAACATGATCAAATTTGGTTTAGATCTATTCTTTTTTATAAAACCTTTCTAGAGGTCCTCAGCTCCCTTTGATCTTTCCCGTCTCTAACATCTTGTATCATATAGAGTCATCGCTATATGCTATGTTAGTTTCTGGATGTTTGTGTCTTGCATGAAAAGGAGAACTTTAGCTACCTCAAGGTATATGACCAACCCAACTGTTACTTTCTTCGTACCTGCTATGTGATGGAACTTATAGGTTCTTGCTCATTCAACAAATGTTTACTGAGCTCCCACTAGATCCACATGATATGGGGTTTCTAAAATTATATGAAGAAGGTGGACCCAGGAGAGAAGATCAGTTTCAAATGTGAGCATAGATTTCTTGAGCAACTGAAAAAATACAAATTCAAACTAGGGAAGGGTGAACTCAATAATTCAGGGGAGCCAGGAAAAATAACTCTGGACTAAGAAATAAGCCAGTTCCTTCAGAGGTCCACTCTAAAGGCATGAAGGAATGAATAAGAATTATCCTTAAAGGCTGGTGTTCCAAACTTTATGTATGTATAGTTTTTGAAATTGTAGCATGCTTATTCCTGTCTGCAATAAAACAGTGGCAAAGACAAGGAAGAACATTCATCGTGGTGTGAAGCTGAGCTGTGAAGCTACAAGTCATGAAAATTGTCAGCAGATATTAAGGACAGGGTTGGGGGGAAAGTAGAGCTGGATTTCCAAAACCACAGTGGCCAGGGAAGGAATCTCCAGTCCCCACCTGCCCGTGATGAGCACTTTGTAATTATCGAGACTGCTTTTGGGTAGCGCACAAGATGCAAGTTCTTGTCACATGATCAAAGGAGCTACCATTTTAGAGGTTACCAGGTATCCAAAAATACAGGATGCATTTGATGCAATCTTTCTGCATGATGTAATCAGGGAAACTGAGGAGTGCCTTGCACTATTAGACAACAATCTAGGGTAGTTAAAGACAGTCAAGTTGTCTCACTGTATGTAACTATTCAGACTTGGGAAAGCCTTGGGAAATCATGTATGGATTTAATGAGTCACAGATTTTATTACCTGTCCAACAAGTAATTTAAATAATGCTTGCTTTTGCTTTCATGTCAAATGCAAAACAAAATAAGTGGCTTTGAAAATCATTACTTGGAGAGACAAAAGGAAGAGTCATGATGTCAGCTTTTAAATTGGTCCAAAGAGATGCTGAAGGCAAACATGGCCCTTTCTGGGAGCTGCAGGGGAGTGATGAAATGAGACAGCAGGACAAATGCCATTCCACGTAGGACAGCATTCGGATTATAGGGTAAGCACTGTTGTGCCAGGAAGAAACTGCCGTTCCTTATCAGGCAGCTGGGCTCTGGACTTTAACCCTCTGGTCTTTTAATGGGTTCCCAGGAGAACATCTTCTTGGTTAACCAAAAGCTAGAAGTAGCACGAATTCTCCGGAGGTCTTAGTTAATCTCCTTAAATGATGCAAAGAAATCCATAGGCATCACCAGGGAAACTAAGATATTCACAAGTTTCTATCAGACCACTGGATTTCAGAGGAAACTAACTGGCATTTCTGAATAATGTTGGTGAAAGGAACAATCAGTAAGAATGTGGTGAATTTGTCAAAGAGTCCTAAAATATCAAGGCCTTCAGAAAGCTGAGGTTTCATTTTCTGTATTGATTAAAACTCTACCCAAAACTTTATAAAAAGGAAAGGAAGTTCTGGGGGAAAATTTCCAGTTTCCATTGAGAAATGTTTCAGGAGACATAATTAACAGGAAAATGATGATGATAGTAGTTATAATAATAGCTAGTAGAGTTGTGTATATTCTTGCTTTCCTCAAAATTTAATTATTGAAACCACAAAACAGGAAGCTGAATTCCTCTACAGCAGGAACATATCAAATATATATGTCAAATAGAATTGATGCAAATTATGAGAAAAGGGAAGGGAAACACATAAAATCTAAGCACTTACTGTGTGCTAGGCCCCAGACAGAAGCTTTACCTGTGTTAATATATATACCTATTTACTAATTTTAATCAAAATGCTGTAAGTTATTAGTTAAGGTGAACTTTCAACGTTGAAATGTGCTTTTACCTATGTGACCATGAGTGAGACAGTTGAATACAATGTATGTTGTTCTCCCAAGAATGAGGTCAAATTCGCCATGTGTCTTCCGAACACTGCACAGCCTTCTGGTCTACCTCCTTTGAGGCCCCTGTTACGTGGGACATGACTCCAGGCTAAGCAGAAGCAAGCAAAATTTGCAGGAAGGAAAACATTGTCATTACCGTTCAGAATTATCACACTCTAGAGATGAACTGGCTTCTGATGAGTGTTGATAGTTTCTGCTCAGAAAGAAAAGTCGAGGGCTTTTCTTAAACCACAGATGGATAGAAAGATTTTACAGAAGTCTACTTTTGGCAAATTACCTCTTTGATCAGCAAATGATCTTGACATCTTTCATATCAATTTCATACAATCTCTCTGTACAGAGAAAGCTGTTTGAGGTGTTTAAGATGAAAATCAGGTGAAATCCTGTGCTGAATTTAGTAATGACAATCCAAAGACTCTGCAATCCCTAGATAACAAGGAAATAGCAGGAAGGTGGAGGCTGTACAAGACTCCACGGGGTTTATCTTTTGTGTCCCAGAAAAGACTGTGAGACCTGTAAGGAGGTGGGAACTAGATTTTGCAGCGTGGTTAGTGGGAAGGCATGGGAGCTAGTGTGAGCCCCTCAGACACGAGGGGATGAGCCTCCTCTCAACCTATTAACACAGAGCCAGGCTTACTTGACCCTGTGAAGAAAAACTTATTTTTTAAATGAAACAAATTAGCCTGTTTTCCTAGAGGAACAGATCCTGAACGAGGGCTATGCTGAGTGGTTCTGGGTAGAGCCAAAGTGTAACAGGGTCCAACCTCCTTCTGCCCCCACGAGCTAGGTCTTCAGGGCTGCTGACGGCTCAGATGCTCTTCAGGGCCCTGGTGAGGCAAGAAAGGTCCTATCAGGAGGGTGTAGGCCTGAGAGGGGGTGGACAGAGGTGGACCTGAAGGTCTGAGTTGAGCTCTTCAAACTTCAGGTTGAGGAGGGAGCGGAGAAGTGCTGGAAGGGTGACCCGGAGGGTTCTGCTGGCAGCCATGTGGGGACAGAGATTGCTGGGGAGTGGGAAGCTCTACACAAACAGTGTCCAGGCCATGTTCATCCCCCAAAAGGGATGTTTGAGATGCTGGGATGTGGCTCTGGTGGTCCTATTAGCTGATCAGTACAGGTCTGCCTCCAGGTGCTTCTGTCTGATGTGGGCACAGCCTCAGACAATGCTCCTCGCTCATTAATGTGAAGTTTACTTCTCATTTGTGGAGAGCAGTTCGTTGGTGCCCTGTCCCCTATCACCTTTCTCTGAGTGCAGGACCAGGTACAATCATGTCCCTTTCCCTTATGGCTGGCCTCATGCCTGCAAGGTGTTACTTGTATTTGAGTATTTTGAGGGTTAGTTGGTAGACACGGGGTGAGGGGCTGATTCTAACTGAGTGGGGGACACAATGCAGCTCATACTCTTTTGAGCCTATTAGGAGGGAGTGAGGCCACTCTCTCATCAAGGTGGAGCTGTCTCAGCAGGATGCTTTCTCTCTTCTTGGGGAAGACCTGAGTCCACTTGTCCATGCCAAGCACAGAATTCGAGCTTGAGACTGGTGATGGCACCAGCGCAGGAAGAGGAGCCATGGCTGAGGCTCATGAGAAGTCTCTGGATACTTTTCCAGCTGTGGACTGGAGTCACCTTCAGATCCACACGACTGGATCCAACTTATTAGCTCCTCTTCAGCTGCATGTAGTGATGGTGTCTCTGCTGGTTGCTCAGCCCTTACGCATCAGGCATCCCTGAGGGTGGGAGTTCTCTAAGTGTGTCCCAGAAACCACGCACCTCAGACTCACCCCAGGCACTTATAAAGCGGAAGAGTCCTGGTCCCATTCCAGAGTCACTGAATCAGAATTTCTGCAGCTGGAGCTCCAGAATCTGAGCTTATAAGAAAGACCAGTGATGACTGATTTTGGAATTCCTTAGAGAGCCATTGCCCTACAAGTCTTGCTCTATCAGCAGGTGAGGGTAGAAACTAGTTGCATTTCTAGTGACCATTCATTTGCCCTTGTGTACCCATTTGTCACTCAGATGCAAACTCCCCCTTGGTCCATTTTGCATTCTTGGTTCCTTTCATGTCAGCGCCCCTTGACCAGGGCTTGGGCATTCTGCCTTGATCTTGCCTTCCCTGCCCTTGGAAACCTGGGCCTTACTACCTGTATCTCTTTGTTGATTTGGGTCCAATTCTAAGTGGACTGATCACCCAAAATCTCAGTGCTAACAGTTTCCTAATTATGAAGACCACCTGCTGCCTGGGACCTCTGGTTTGCATTTCCTGTCAATAAGTTTTGATAGGAATAACTGCTCAGAGCAAGATTGAATTCCCTACTTCCCTTTAGAGAAATGGTTCTCAAACTTGACTGTGCATTTGAAACACCTGAGAGCTACCAAATATTCTCAAAATCAGAATGCTGCCTTGATGAAGCTTACATTCTAGTTGAAGAGACAGATAACAACTTACCAAACATAATATAATAAGACCTTAGGCAGCGGTAAGTTGTAGGTAGAAACATAAAACAAAAGTGGTAAGTTGTAGGTAGAAACATAAAACAGGGTGGGAGATGCAGACTTACTGGGAGGTGCTCAGAAAATGGCTCTGAGGAGGTGGTATTGAGCAGAGACATGACTGAAGTGAAAGAACAGGTCCTGCAAGTATGTGAAGAAGAAGCCTTCCAAAGAGGGAACAGCGAGTGTGCACATCCTGGGGAGGAAGGTGCTGGCCTGTTCCATTAACATAAGGATGGGACTCAGTGGATCAGAAGAAAGGAGGAGGAAGTCATGTCAAAGAGGTCACCAGGGGCCAATTCATGGTTGGTCTTACAGGTCATGGGAAGGATTTGGATTTGAGGTTACTCCAACAGTGATAGGAAGCCATTAGAAGATTTACGGCAAAGATATAATCTGATTCAATTTATTTTAAAGGATCTCTCTGGCCACCCTGTGAGGAAAAGTCTATACAGAGCAGCAGTAAAAGTGACCATTTGGAAGGCTGGGTCGTACAACTGTGGGAAAACTGAACAAACTTTGATGCTAGAAAGTAGATGTCACGGCTGAAAGTGGCTAGAATTGCACAATGTGAAATTCTGCTACTAGCAAAGACGTTCCTTCCTGAACTGATTCCCGTTCCAGTGATACCCTGGGTGCCTTGTTTCCAGTGTGCTGAATTACAGAGCGTAGAAGCAAGCATGGAGAAGATTGGGTGAGGTAGCAGCAGGCAGGCAATGGGAACATGTCTCTTCTGAGGTGTTAGATAGAGTTAACTCCGTGTGGTGTCAAGAGGGAGACACCCCGGTAACCTGCGATAAAATGGTGGACAAAAATGGCTGGGATCTCTTTTGAGATTGTGTAGGTGAAAGCCGAGACATGGTAACCATTAAACTTGACTGCAGTGTTCTTCATCCACAAGTTGGGAACAATATTAGTCACAAACTTAATGGATGATTGGGAAGATTAAATAAGAGAATGTGCTTACCACCCAATAGTGTTCAATAAATGATATGGGTGTAGCTGGTAACAGGCAAGTGACAGCTGTAACTGGGATTATTTTCTCCTGTCTTAGAATAAGAAACAATTTTAATTGGTAAAAATTCATCAAGGTAGATAATCTGACATTTATGTTATTAGTTATGTGAGGATTATCTCATTCCAGTTATGAACAGAGATTCAAAACCTTAAAAGCAGGCCTATATGTTTTTCATAGCTTATTTGTTATTCAAAGGAAGATTGCAATAATGCAGTTTTTATTGCTTGTGGCCTCCAATGGGGATTTGAGACTAGCTTTCTATTTGGGTTCTGAAAGTTGGGAGCTCCTTTGCTGCCATATTCTTATTATCTTTTCTGTTCTGTTCAACCTCCCTAATTCAATTTCTGATTTGGTGTTTCTCAAAGTATGTCCCATGGGCCACCTCCATTAGGATTATCTTCCAGGGCTTTTTAAGAACGCAGACCCACCTGAGAAGTGGGAATAAGAAATGAGAATTCTTGAAAAGCTTTATTGGTAATTCTAAAGTTTGAGAAACTCTGGAAGGTTCAACCAGCCTCTGTTTTCTTCAAGTATTTTATATGTTTCTCAAGTCATCTCATGTTCTTGTATCAAAGATTTCATTTTCTTTCAGGTACTATAGAAAATAGCAGGTAGGATATAAAAGGCCTGAAGAAGGCCTTGGAACCCATATTCCCAATCCTATTTGTTAATTAACCCCTTTACATAATATAAATAGAAAGAGCTCTTATTTATATTAATCTATTATTATAGTTTTCTGTATGAAGATTAGTCATCCCTGTTATTCATGCTGTATTATTATATAGTATGCTTATTATTATCCAGAAAGATAGTGTAGATGCAGTGATGTAGGGGCACACATGCATTTAAAATTCTGACTCTCTTGCTTTGTGGTTTGAAACAAATTATATGATTTCTCCTTGCCTCAATTTGCTTATCTTAATATGAGGTTAAAATATTCATTTAATGATATTATGAAATTAAATGATTATATTGTTGTAAATACTAGCTTTTTTCTTTCTTGGTAAAAGCCTGAAACCATTTCTATGGAAGAATTCTGTTTACTTGTATTATTCACAAAAACGTGTCCTGGCAGGACTGAGGTTGGGCAGAGGGGTAAGAAGTTGCCTAAGATCTCAGATATTGGGCTTTGCTTCTAAAAACGCTTTAAGATATAAACTCACAAAGGACAATAATACAGATAATGAACTTTTTGTGCTGAAAGGTTGCTTTAAGATTTAAAGCCCCAGAGAACAGGATTCTCTTTTTAATACCCAGAACATTGTACATTTTGCATAATAAGCTCTAAAACAACAATACTTAATAGCCAGAACTACTTAAAATAGGAAATTTGGAAGTTGCTTCACATGTGATGGAGTGAGAAGATTCTACAGCAGATCTAGTGAATGTACACTTGCTAAATTTGTGAAATTAAGGGGTTAATCCAATAGCTGTTGTACTTTAAGTCTCAGAAATGAGTTTGCAGGTCAAAACCTCTCTGATAGACTCCTGTAAAAGGTTTTATTTCCTTAGAAACAAAAAGCGAGATTAAGAATGAAGTTGACCTGCTATAGGAAAAGCAATTAGCTCCTCCAGGTAAACCAGAGATTTTTTTTTTTTTAAGCAGCAGTTGTTTTCCTGTAATGACATTGGTAGAAGTGAAAGGTCTGGAATTCTATTTATATTTATTTATTTAATGATTAGCCTGTAGAATGAAAACCTTTTGACCAGTGAGCATAAATAGGTCAGGGAATCACCTGACTATTCATCACATGGAAATGGTGTCCCCAACAGGCCTCCACTCCTGAGACAGGTCTGTCCCTGCAGATGCAGGAAGACGGTGCATCTGCTCCTGAGCTGGGCAGCCTAGAAGCTGGATGCAGCCCGGAGAGATGCTGCAGCTTCTTGCTGCCTGTGGCCTCAGAGCCTAGGAAAGAGTGTGCTCTGTGTTTCGCATTTTTCCGTATGAAATCAGCTGTTCACCCTGTCAATCACCATGTTTTTAGAGGCCCTGGGGAAGCTGACAGGGTTTAGTATTTTTAGCTCCTTTATCGGATTACTATTTTTCTTTTTGGCTCTAACAAAGCAGTACTTCTCACAGGTTAAGATGTAGACAAAAGGCTCAATACTTGGGAAAATTCCTGTGGACTCAATAAGGCACTTTGACTAATTTTCTTTTTCCCATAGGAATCTGAAAAATTGTTTCAGGATACAAAATTTTTTAAAAATCTTTCTTCCCAAGGGTCTTTATATCAGTAATACATAGCTCCTCTCCCCACCAGAAACAATGGACACTTTTCAGGAAGTTATTGTCAATGACGGTTGAAGATGGAAAACCTCCAAAGAATGGTCCATAGACTTTAAAAAATGAGGAACTGTTGAAAAAATTCCATTATTTAAAGCAAAAATTCCTCGATTTCAAAGAGAGATACTAATAAGCTACTTTATTTTTTTTTGGAGAGAAATTGTGGCTGGAAGAGCTCAAGCAGTATTATGTAATTAAAAAAAGCAAATATTACGGGTAGGTCCAGGTACGTAAACTATGAGGCCTAATAAAAAATAAGGATGTTAAAGCCTGTTGTTCAAAAAGCAGGGGAAAATGCCATTAAATGTACTAAAATATAAATTTTTCTGTTTAAAATATTGTAGTACTTATAATAAGGGTAACCGTGATACATGAGTAATAGCATGGACTTACAAATTGTAAAAATAATACTTTTGGTGTTATAATTTTATATAATATAGTAAATAATACTTTATTATTTTGATATATTGATCATACGATGTTTTTATAGGTCACTTTACTGGAAAATCATTTATCAGATCCTTGTAACTTCATTTTCAGTTGATATGCAGGTATACCTTGCTTTATTTCACTTTGCAGATAATGTGTTTTGTACAAATTGAAGGTTTGTGGCAACCCTGGGTCAGGCAAGTCTATCAGCAGCATTTTTCCAACAGGACTTGCTCACTTCATGTCTCTGTGTCACATTTGGTTAATTCTCACAATATTTCAAAATTTTTCATTGTGATATTTGTTACGGTGATCTGTGATCAGTGATGTTCACTGTTACTATTGGAATTGTTTTGGGGCACCATGAATCGAGCCCGTAGAAAACAGTGAACTTTATCGATAAATGTGTGTGTTCTGACTGCTCCCCTGACCAGCCATTCCCTCATCTCTCTCTCTCTCCTTGGGCCTTCCTCGTCCCTGAAACACAAGAATATTGAAAGTAGGTCAAATAATAACCCTAAAATGGCCTCGAAATGTTCGAGTGAAAACAAGAGTCAATTGATGAGCCACACACGTCATGTTGTCATATTTTAACAAATCGCCTTGGCCAGCCCAAACCTCTGCGACCACCACTCTGATCAGTCAGGAGCCATCAACGTCAAGGTCAAGATCCTCCACCAGCAAAAAGATTACAACTCCTTGAAGGCTGAGATGATGGTGAGCATTTTTTAGCAATAAAGTATTTTTAATTAAGGTATGTAAAATATGATATTGCACACTTACTAGACTACAGTATAGTGCAAACATAATTTATATATGCACTGGGAAACCAAAAATAATCTGTATTTATTGTCACTTTATGGACACATTCACTTTATCGTGGTGGTCTGGAACCAAACTCGAAATATCTCTAAGGTATACCTTTCATTGTAAGTGACATTAGTTACTTGGCAAATGCCAGATCACAAATCATTTTTGATGTTTTTTTTTTAAATTCGAGAGGGATCTTTTTGCTGCTGCAACTGGTACCTGTGACAACATTGGAATATATTTCTGATAAATCACTTCAAAATATAAATTTAGTATATTTAGAATTGATGATTTTTCCTGGACAAATTTTCTAAACAGATTTAACTCTTCATACAAATCAGTTTTGCGCAAAACTGAATTTAAGTGTAAATTTATAAAACGCCATTTTAATGTTTCCTCTGACATTTTCTGAAATCTGTGGGAGTTGTAGAGGAAACTGAAAGTGACTTCATTATTTGTATATAATTTGAAATGCATTTTATTACTACAGCTTCAATTACAAGGAAGAAAGTTTTGTCTCCCTTATTAATAACTTGTTTATCTGAAGCTTCATGTGAAAATAGTGTTCTTTTCCATAGAATATTCAAATTTAATTTCTATTTAATTTAATTTCTATTACATTTAATTTCTATTTCTAAGCTTGTGGTTGTTTACTTTGTAAGGCACTACCTTTCAAGACCAGGGATTCTAAACTCTTCAAGGAATTCTGAAAACTTCCTCATATGCATTATGGTGATGTCCACGTGTACAGTTGTATTTTGTAATACTTTAAGGACAAATTTTGCTGCCTGGCTGCTGGTGGTTCCTGTCCAGGTGCTCAAGCTGGGAAGCTGATGTTTGTGCAGCTGTCACAGGGACCAGCTCCAGAGAGAGATGGGCACGCGTCCCCCACCATTTTTCCTGGGCTGCCGCTAAGTGCAGCACCTCGCTCTCCCACAGCTGTGGCTGCTGCTGCCATTTCTGCCACCAATCTGGTCCAAGGTCCTGACCTGGCCACCTCCTCGATGCTCCACAGCATCCCAGACTGATCCAAGACAGGTACCTGTGTGCTTGGTTAATTGTCTGCGCAGGCGCCGTGGGATGTGTCCGTGGGCTTGATCTTGCGCATGCGCAGGCAGCTACTGGCGCACAGTCGCCGTTCCGCGGTACCGTTTGACTTCACCTGCAAAATTCAAGTTCAAAAATAAGGTTATCTTCAGACAAGGCAACAGAGCATCAAACCAATCATAGGGCCCTTCTCAACACACGATCCTGTATAACTGCGCTGATGGACACCCAGGAAGCCAGCCTTGTCTGTGGGCAAAATTACCTGGAAGTGTGTAGTGATCTCAACTTCTTGAGAAATGTGTTTCTTAAGATGCAGGTGGGACAGGTAGAGATGTGAGACAACTGTGGAGGGACCGTAAGTGGGAAATTCTGAAAAGAACTTTGAAGAACAGCTCAAATTAAGAGATTTTGTTCTGACATATACATGGCCTAGGAGCCATTCATTGGTGTCACATATCTATTTTACACAAACTATAATCATAGTGCATTATTAACAATTTCCACTTCTAGTTTCCTTAAAGAGGAGTCGGAAATTCAAGACATTAGTGATCTAATCTGAGCACAGAAGACTTTGAGATTTGTTTTCTTCCCCTGGTATTTCACAGTTGCCTTTCCTGTACTTTATTTGAGAACAACTATTTTTAGCAACTCAACTTTGTAGTACTTTCTAGAGTATTCAGTTCAGTTTTCATAGAAATCTTTCTTTTTGTGCCCATATAGTATTGACTTTTGTAATATTTATTCAAGTGATTGTAATTACAAGTTCAACAAGTGTAATCAGATTTGGGAGCACACACAATGAACTCTTTAGAGTAAACAATTCAACTGGAGAGAGGCTAATAGAGCCATGAGCATTCAAATATACTGCAGACATCAATCAGAATGTTTTTACAGTGAAATTGAGAGCTTGGGTTTCTGGCGAATCAGTTAAATGGAAGTTGGTTAAGAATGGTTCTATTGGTTTGCAAGGCAGAAATAGAGAGAACAAATGTATGGACACCAAGCGGGGAAGGGGGGGTGGTGGTGGGATGAATTGGGAGATTGGGATTGACATCTATACACTAATATGTATAAAATAGATAACTAATTAAAGAACCTGCTGTATAAAAAATAAATAAAATTTAAAAAAATAAAGAATTGTTCTACTGTAGCAGTTCAGCTCCACTGTATATAATGTGGGACACAAATGTTTATCTTCAAATGTATTTTTATAAAGGTCTCTGCTCAATAACATTCACAGATAATTATTTTTATTTTACTTAAAAGATGAAACTATTGAGTTTAAGTAGTTCTCTAGCCTTCTAATGATTCACACATCTTTACTTTTTTATTTTTCTTATTCTGCTTTGTAAACTTCTTGAATCTTAGAAGTTAGCCTATGGGACAGCCAACACATGTGAAACTGCTTTCTTGTCTGAAGAATGCTCTCCTAAGCCTATAGCATCATCCTATGTGTGTTTATGCATTTGTGTGTCTGTCTCCTCTGAGGACTTTATTATAAAAGGCACTAGTTAGGTGGTGATGGCATTACCTGGTCCTTGTTTAAGCGGAGTGGCTCTTTAATCTTCTGAATACTCTAAATTTTTTTCTTGGATGAAACAAGCATATTAGCATCTAAATGCATTGTGTTAGCCCATAGTTGACTGGTTCTTATCAAATGGTGCTTTGGCGTCATGCCATTGACATGAATTGGTGGGTCTTAGAAGCAATACTGACAAAGTATTTTTGCACCTCATCGACATCTTTTTGAGGACTTGGTTCAATAAATTCAAAAAGTCATCTTTATGAAGGACTAAGATGTAAATTTCTTTACTATCCTAGTATCAGAAAAGAGCTGTGCTTATTTCAAGAAACTGTTTCTTTGTTCTTTGTATGCTTGGGCACTCAGTCAATCTTCTCCCCTCTTCTAATTACTGCAGAGGAACTTAAGACATGCATTCATCTGCTTCACTTTTTCCCCATGTTTTTCCTTTATCTTAGTCTATATTTATTTTTTAAAACTTGCTATGATTTATTTGCTTACTAATGTAAATCATTTCAAATCATTTTTTAATGGACTAGAATTAAAATAAGCATGTGTCCTATTAAGAACTCGTGAGTTCTTTTGTCTTCTCATTTTCACCTTCGTGTGCTTAGTTTTTATTATCAGGCACTCCTAAGGAGAGGGAACTGTTTCCCTGATGTTGGCAACTACATTTTCTTACATCCAGATGGTACGCATCTAAAAACATGGCCTTTCAAACGTTTTTCTCATGTAGCTGAGAGGGAGGAAAAGAAAATTTATTGAGAGAGTCATAGTTTCAATCCACAGAGCCTGAAGTATTGGTGTCATCAAATGCTGCACAGCCTACAAGTCTCTGAGGGCCCCAGGAGTCTGGCCCAGTGCCACCATAAGCCATCCGTTATCCTGGGGGAAATTAAGTGTGTCTGACAAAATTTCCCATTCTAGTTCATTTGCTCCTGGTGTTACTGTGATGGGGATCCAGGCCTCGAGCCAAGATTAGGTCCCCCACATTCTGCTCACATCTCTTGAATAGAGTTCAGAAGTTCTGACAAGGTTCCTGTTTGCAATCTGCAGGCATCCTCACTATATTCCACGTGTCATGCAAAGTGTCATCGGCATATTGTGGTTAATATTTTGTAAAGAAAACTTCTTTTGGATCATCAGCTCTCAGAGGCCCAGCTGAGGGATGAGCCCAAGGGCTTTCCATTTTAACATAGCCTGCCTGGCTTTTATGCTCTATTTCCCAGCAGTTTCAAAATCATAAACGTGGCCAACGGTGGCAGATGGGACCTGACACTTGAAATAAGTGAACTTTCCTCCAGAAGAAGAGGAATCGATGGATGGTACTAGGCACATTCCCAAGACAGCAGAAGTTTTGACCAATGGAAACGACAGTGGGGTGGACACGAGTTAAAACTGTTGATACTCTAAACACCCTGATTAGGTATTTCTGCCAGATGTTGTCCTAACAAAACTCTTAAATAAAACACTGAATAAAGCAGAGAAGTGGATCCTGTTTAACAGAGATCATTTTTTGCAGACCACTTGCTGACGGTTACCTCAATGATTACATTATAGGCAGCAGTGAGGCTGTTGTCATTAAAAGTGAAAATGAAAAAAACAAGAATAAGGTATGAGCTCAGAGGAGGATGCAGCTGTAGGATTAAACAGAGCTGTGGTTGTTTGACTTCTTCAGTGAGAAGGCTACTGTGTGCAATTATCAGGTGTGAAAATTATCACTGAAACAGGAAAAAGGTCTTCTGACTCATTTATTCAAAACTGCAATCCTGCAATGATGTATGGAACCTGGGGCTATGAGAATTGGAAAAACTCAGCCTGAAGGCTTATGTTATGGTTATGGTATAGGATGCTGGTTTCAGGAGGTTCGTGGACACACGGAGGTCAAGTAAGGACTATGAGCTTTTCATTTTCAGGTTAGAGCTTGCAAGGTAGGGATGGGAGGTGGTGAACTTGGACTCAGCCTTCCGAAGCATTCAGCTGGCTTCCACAAACATGTGGTGGGCAGGACCACCCTGGTAGAGTGAAATAACTCTGGAAATAACTCTGGAGCCCCCATGGAATGAGAATGTAAATGTGTTCATATCTCAGAAGTAAGACCTTAAGGAGCCTCTAGGCAGGTTCCGTGGTCTCATGCCTGGACACACAGCAGGAGTTGGGGTCTAACACAGGTAGAACGCTTTGTAGGAGTAGAGGAGCAATGACTGGGTCACAAAAATGTCAGAAGACAGCAGATGTGCTAGGTCACCAACACAAGGGATCACTTCTTTTTTTTTTTTCTGTTGAAAAGGTTTGATATCATCATCCTGAAGTGACTCTTAACAAAAATAAGATTGAATAATTCAGTTTCTATCATTTTGCAATTTTAGCAAATGAGTTCCAAACTGCATGTAATGAATGAGGTGTTTTATTTTATGGAAAATGAAAATAGTTTATAATGCTATTCGGTTTATCCCTGAATGGAATCTTACAGATAGCCCCTAATTCTAATTTTTCCTTTTTTCCCTCAGAGACTTAACATACCTATTTTTTATGCACCAAATTTCATATTATAAAAATTTTTATCTTTTAATTTAAAATCTCACCCAAAGAAAAAATACCTGAAGGATGTATAATATACTGGTAGTGATTATCTCTGGAGGATAGAATGATGGTTGCTTCTTCACTCTTTTATATTTTTTAAATTGTTTTCATTGAACATGCATTGCTTTTATGTTTTTTAATAGATCTCTATTGGAGTATAATTGCTTCACAACACCGTGTTAGTTTCTGTTGCACCACAAAGCAAATCAGCCATATGCAGACCTATGTCCCCATATCCCCTCCCTCTTGAGCATCTCTCCCACCCTCCCTATCCCACCCCTCTAGATCATTGCAAAGCACTGAGCTGATCTCCCTTTGCTATGCTGCTGCTTCCCACTAGCTAACTATTTTACATTCGGTATAGTATACATGTCAATGCTACTCTCACTTCGCCCCAGCTTCCCCCTCCCACCCCGTTTCCTCAAGTCCATTCTGTATGTCTACATCTTTATTCCTGCCCTGCAACTATGTTCATCAGTACCATTTTTTCTAGATTCCATGTATATGCATTAGCACACTGTATTTGTCTTTCCCTTTCTGACTTACTTCACTCTGTATGACAGACTCTAGGTCCATCCACCTCACTACAAATAACTCAATTTCGTTTCTTTTTATGGCTGAGTAATATTCCATTGTATATATGTGCCACATCTTCATCCATTCATCTGTTGATGGACACTTAGGTTGCTTCCATGTCCTGGCTATTGTAAATAGTGCTGCAGTGAACATTGTGGTACATGACTCTTTTTGAATTATGGTTTTCTCAGGGTATATACCCAGCAGTGGGATTGCTGGGTCATATGGTAGTTCTATTTTTAGTTTTTTAAGGAACCTCCATACTGTTTTCCATAGTGGTTGTATCAATGTACATTCCCACCAACAGTGTAGGAGGGTTCCCTTTTCATCACACCCTTTCCAGCATTTATTGTTTCTAGTTTTTTGATAATGGGCATTCTGACCGCTGTGGGGTGATACCTCATTGTAGTTTTGATTTGCATTTCTCTAATAATTTGTGATGTTGAGCATCTTTTCATGTGCCTCTTGGCCATCTGTATGTTTTCCTTCGTGAATGTCTAGTTAGGTCTTCTGCCCATTTTTTAACTGGATTGTTTGTTTTTTTTGATATTGATCTCCATGAGCTGTTTGTGTATTTTGGAGATTAATCCTTTGTCTGTAGTTTCATTTGCAAATATTTTCTCCCATTCTGAGGGCTGTCTTTTTGTCTTGTTTATGGTTTCCTTTGCTGTGCAAAAGCTTTTAAGTTTAATTAAGTCCCATTTGTTTATTTTTGTTTTTATTTCTGTTACTCTAGGAGGTGGGTCAAAAAAGATCTTGCTGTGGTTTACGTCAAAGAGTGTTTTTCCTATGTTTTCCTCTAAAAGTTTTATAGTGTCTCATCTTACATTTAAGTCTTTAACCTATTTTGAGTTTATTTTTGTGTATGGTGTTAGGTAGTGTTTTAATTTCATCCTTTTACATGTAGCTGTCCAGTTTTCCCAGCACCACCTATTGAAGAGGCTGTCTTTTCTTCATTGTATGTTCTTGCCTCCTTTGTCATAAATTAGGTGCCCATGTGTGCATGGGTTTATCTCTGGGTATTCTATCCTGTACCATTGATCTACATTTCTGTTTTATTGCGAGTACCATACTGTCTTGATTACTGTAGCTTTATAGTATAGTTTGAAGTTGGGGAGCCTTATTCCTCCAACTGTGTTTTTCTTTCACAAGATTGCTTTGGCTATTCAGGGTCTTTTGTGTTTCCATACAAATTGTAAGATTTTTAGTTCTAATTCTGTGATGAATGCCATTGGTAGTTAGATAAGGATTGCATTGAATCTGTAGATTGCTTTGGATAGTATAGTCATTTTCGCAATATTGATTCTTCCAATCCAAGAACATGGTATTTTTCTCCATCTGTTTATGTCATCTTTGATTTCTTTCATCAGTGTTTTATAGTTTTCTGAGAACAAGCCTTTCGCCTCCTTAGGTATTCCTAGGTATTTATTCCTAGGTATTTTATTCTTTTTGTTGCAATGGTAAATGGGAGTGTTTCCTTAATTTCTCTTTCTGATTTTTCATTGTTGATGTATAGGAATACCAAAGATTTCTGTGCATTAATTTTGTATCTTGCAACCTTACCAAATTCATTCATTAGTTCTAGTAGTTTTCTGGTGGCATCTTTAGGATTTTCTATGTATAGTATCATGTCATCTGCAAAGAGTGACAGTTTTACTTCTTTTCCAATTTATATTGCTTTTATTTCTTTTTCTTCTATGATTGCTGTGGCTAGGACTTCCAGAACTGTGTTGAATAAGAGTGGAGAGAGTGGACATCCTTCTCTTGTTCCTGATCCTAGTGGAAATGCTTTCAGTTTTTCACCATTGAGTATGATGTTCGCTGTGGGTTTGTCATATATGGCCTTTATTATGTTGAGGTAGGTTCCCTCTATGCCCATTTTCTGGAGAGTTTTTGTCATAAACGGGGGTTGAATTTTGTCAAAAGCTTTTTCTGCATCTATTGAGATGATCATATCGTTTTTATTCCTTAATTTGTTAATGTGGTGTATCACATTGATTGATTCGTGTATATTGAAGAATACTTGCATCCCTGGGATAAATCCCACTTGATCATGGTGTATGATCCTTTTATTCTGTTGTTGGATTCTGTTTGCTAGTATTTTGTTCAGGACTTTTGCATCTATGTTCATCATGACATTGGTCTAATAATTTTCTTTTTTTGTGATATCTTTTTCTGGTTTTGATATCGGGGTGATGGTGGCTTCATAGAATAAATTTGGGAGTGTTTCTCCCTCTGCAATTTTTTGGAATAGTTTGAGAAGGATTGGTGTTAGCTCTTCCCTAAATATTTGTTAGAATTCACCTGTGAAGCTATCTCGTCCTGGACTTTTGTTTGTTGGACGATTTTTAATTACAGTTTCAATTTCATTACTTGTGATAGGTCTATTTATATTTTCTACTTCTTCTTGGTTCAGTCTTGGAAAATTGTACCTTACCAAGAATTTGTCCATTTCTTTGTGGTTGTCCATTTTATTGGCATATAGTTGTTTGTAGTAGTCTCTTATAATCTTTTGTATTTCTGCAGTGTCAGTTGTGACTTCCCCTTTTTCATTTCTAATTTTATTGATTTTAGTCCTCTCCCTTTTTTTATTGATGAGTCTGGTTAACAGTTTATCAATTTTGTTTATCTTCTCAAAGAACTAGCTTTTAGTTTTATTGATCTTTGCTATTGTTTTCTTCGTTTCTATTTCATTTATTTCTGCTCTGATCTTTATGATTTCTTTCTTTCTATTGACTTTGGGGTTTTCTTTGTTCTTCTTTCTCTAGCTGTTTTAAGTGTAGGGTTAGATTGTTTATTTGAGATTTTTCTTGTTTCTTGAGGTGAGATTGAATTGCTATAAACTTCCCTCTTAGAACTGCTTTTGCTGCATCCCATAGGTTTTGGGTCACCGTGTTTTCATTGTCATTTGTTTCTATGTATTTTTTTATTTCTTCGATTTCTTCAGTGATCTCTTGGTTATTTAGTAGCGCACTGTTTAGCCTCCATGTATTTGTGTTTTTTACAGTTTTTTTCCTGTAATCGATTTCCAATCTCATAACATTGTGGTCAGAAAAGATGCTTGATACAATTGCAATTTTATTAAATTTTCTTGGGCTTGATTTGTGACCCAAGATGTGATATATCCTGGAGAATGTTCCATGTGCACTTGAGAAGAAAGTGTATTCTGCCACTTTTGGATGGAATATTCTACAAATATCTATTAGATCTATCTGGTCTGTTGTGTCATTTAAAACTTTTGTTTCCTTATTTATTTTCTGTTTGGATAATCTGTCCATTGGTATAAGTGAGGTGTTAAAGTCACCTACTGTTATTGTGTTACTGTCAGTTTCTCCTTTCATTGTTGTTAGCATTTGCCTTATGTATTGGGGTGCTCCTA
This sequence comes from Tursiops truncatus, assembly GCF_011762595.2. NCBI lineage: Eukaryota > Metazoa > Chordata > Mammalia > Artiodactyla > Delphinidae > Tursiops > Tursiops truncatus. Next base: position 84,870,617 of record NC_047045.1, read on the forward strand.
TTTTGGGTGCATAAACATTTATAATTGTTATATCTTCTTCTTGGATTGATCCTTTCATCATTATGTAGTGTTCCTCCTTATCTCTAGTAAGAGTCTTTATTTTAAAGTCTATTTTATCTGATATGAGTATTGCTACTCCAGGTTTCTTTTGATTTCCATTTGCAAGGAATATCTTTTTCCATCCCTTCACTTTCAGTCTGTATGTGTCCCTAGGTCTGAAGTGAGTCTCTTGTAGACAGCATATATATGGGTCTTGTTTTTGATCCATTCAACCAGTCTGTGTCTTTTGGTTGGGGCATTTAATCCATTTACATTCAAGGTTATTATTGATATGTATGTTCCTATTACCATTTTCTAAATTGTTTTGGGTTTGTTTTTGTGGGTCTTTTTCTTCTCTTGTGTTTCCCACTTAGAGAAGTTTCTTTAGCATTTGTTGTAAAGCTGGTTTGATGGTGCTGAATTCTCTTATCTTTTGTTTGTCTGAAAAGCTTTTGACTTCTCCATCGAATCTGAATGAGATCCTTGCTGGGTAGAGTAATCTTGGTTATAGATTTTTCTCTTTCATCACTTTAAGTATATACTGCCACTCCTTTCTGGCCTGCAAAGTTTCCACTAAAAAATCAGCTGATAACCTTATGGGGATTCCTTTATATATTATTTTTTGTTTTTCCCTTGCTGCTTTTAATATTTTTTCTTTGAATTTAATTTTTGTTAGTTTGATTAATATATGTCTTGGTGTGTTTTTCCTAGGGTTTATCCTGTATGGGTCTCTCTGTTCTTCCTGGATTTGGGTGACTATTTCCTTTCCCATGTTAGGGAAGTTTTCCACTATAATCTCTTCAAATATTTTCTCAGACCCTTTCTTTTTCTCTTCTTCTTCTGGGACCCCTATAATTCGAATGTTAGTGCATTTAATGTTGTCCCAGAGGTTATATGTTCTCCAGCTTTATTCTTCGTGAGCATTGGCTCGGCATTGTTCCTTTTTATTTATATATAAATTTTAAAATTTTAAAATTAACTTGCCAATTTCTACAAAACAAACCTTCAGGGATTTTCACTGGGATTGCATTGAACCTTAGAGTCAATGGGAGAATTGATTTTTTTAATAATATTGAGGTATCCAATCCATAAACATGGTATGTCCTTCCTTTTATTTAGGTAACCTTTCATTTCTCTATGTTATGTTGTTAAGTGTTCTGTGCAGATGTCATGAACATTTTTTATTTTAATTAGTTTTTTATTCTATTATAAGTGTTGTTTAAAATTTTATTATCCACTTGTTTTTCATTACTACAGAAATAAAATTGATTTTTATATACTGACCTTCTATTCATCAGCATTGTTGTGTACACTTGCTGTTTTTATTATTTTTTGTTAGATTCTTTTAGCTTTTTACATGCAAAAACACATCATCTGTGAATAATAACATTTTTTTAAATTTTCAAACTGTGATGACTTTCCCTTCTTTTTCTACTGGCCAGGATGCAGTACAATGTTCAATGTAAGTGGAGATGGTGGACATCCCTTTCTTGTTCCTGACCCTGGCAGCAAATTTTCAATATTTAACCATTAAGTATGAAAGCTGTATGATTTTCTTTGTAGATATCCTTTAGTAGATCACAGAAGTTTCTTTCTAATCCTAATTTTCTGACTTAAAAAAAAAAACCTTAAATATGTGTTTAAATTGGGATTAATTAAAATTAAGAAATTTTGTTGATTAAATATAAAAGTGTGAAAAAAGACAGGCCGTAGACAGGGAGCATATATTTACAATACATATGTTTGAAAATAGGTTTAAAGAAAAGACACATAATCCAACTACAATGGGCAAAAACAACTTGAAAGAACTTCCGACGGCCAAAGCTGGTATAATCTGAGCAACAAAAATTTTAAAAAGTCTTAGATAATATCCAAATAATAAAATAAATAAATATCCACGAGTCCATACTTTATAAAGGAATGGTTATACACAAAATAAATGGAAAGGGACAAATATTTCTCACAGAAGAATTACAAATAATATGCATAGATCCTCCCCCTCCAGGAGGTTGGATTTAATTCCTGTTCCCCTGTGGGGAGTGGACTTAGTCACTCACCTCCAAAGAATAGAGAATGAAAAGGAAAAACAGTAACTGCGAAGTGGAGAAACGATCTGATGAAATTTATTCAGCAATGCTAAGTTTTAGCATTGCTATCATTTGCTCTCTGAAATGTTGCAATGAGATAGACATTTCACCTCTATGGTACTCTACTGAGTTATCTTACAGATAAATGTAGAGTTAGGTCATGCAGGGTCTTTGAGGACACAGTAATAATTCTGAGTTTTGTTTAAAAATCAACGGAAAGGCATTCAGGCAAAAACAAGTTGAGATTTTTGCAGGAGTGCAAGAAGCAGAGAAGGAAGTTAGGGAGCCAGGTGTTCTGGGGTACAGAAGCCATAAGCAGGAGAGCACAGAGGAACACTACTTCAGGAGCCCACATGCAAGGAAGACTTCCTCCAGCCACAGACTCCATGTGAGAGGTCATGTTTCAGCTTTGTAATCACAGGGGCTAGAAAAACTGCTTTTATCAGCAACCATATTGAAGTAAAAAAGATCCAAATATATTGTTCAAAATTATTATTTTTAAATTCCAGTTACACATCAAGGGAGGCAACAGTACTTTAAGGTCAAGTTTTTCATGTGACTGTAATATCCATCACCTCCTAAGTAAGCAATGCTAATATTGAAAGCCATTTTCTCAGTACACACTCAGTAATGAAGTGACTTCTAGATGGGATTGCCTGGTTGATTTATTACTGCCACTAGGTGATGGGAAGACTTCCACTGGAAGGCTCTTACAATTTATCACATTTTGTTGGCCTAAAAGAGGGTGATTACTTCTCCAGGGTTGATGTGATATGTGAACCAATACAAGCACTAGGGACATAAACAATGACCAATCTTTTATGCAGACAAAATTAAAGTGTAGCACATTTACTATGTGCAGGGTGGGCATTTAACAGTTTGAAGGGATGGTTTTAGAAATATCCTAATCTTCAAATCCCCAGATACAATATTCCATACACACTTAGCCTTCTCTGCATGTGACAGCCAGGAGCTAGGGGCTCTTATTGGTCAAAGGATATGCTTTTGCAACTCAAATAAAATCATTCTCTAAAAATTGTAAATCAGTGCATGGCATGACTTTCAAAGTAACTCATGCATAATGAAAGTCACAAAGGCTAACCAATGTATTTTTTTTAATAAATTTATTTATTTATTTTTGGCTGTGTTGGGTCTCTGCTGCTGCACACAGGCCTTCTCTAGTTGTGGCGAGTGGGGGCTACTCTTAGTTGCAGTGCTTGGGCTTCTCATTGCGGTGGCTTCTCTTGTTGTGGAGCACAGGCTCGAGAGCACGCGGACTTCAGTAGTCGTGACTTGTGGGCTCTAGAACGCAGGCTCAGTAGTTGTGGTGCACTGGCTTAGTTGCTCCGCGGCATGTGGGATCTTCCCAGACCAGAGATTGAACCCGTGTCCCCTGCACTGGCAGGTGGATTCTTAACCACTGCTCCACCAGGGAAGTCCCTAACCAATGTATTTTTAAAATTCGTGTGGTGACGTCAAGACTCTAAAGCTGCTATTCTAATCATAAACTTTTTTTATATGATTCCATAATAATAAGACATGGGGATATTTAACCTGAAATAGAAACGAAAAAGAGAGGAAAATGAGGGCGCAAGTTATCTGTCTTCAAATAGTCAAAATGTTGTCACGTGGAAGATGAAACAGATTTATTCTGTAATACTGCAGAGGGTAAAAGATAGAACAATATATAGTAACTGGGAGAAAGAAAATTTAGATTTATCACAACCAGTATATCCCGAATAATTATAGCTGTCTTATAATAGACTGCTTTTGTTTTCTGTTTGTTTACAAAGCAATGGGTTTCTTATCACTCAAAGTATTACAGAAAAGCTGGAAGTGATTACTACATGAGGTGCAGTTTGGACTAGATTACCTAGGAAATGACTTAAGACTCTAAGCATGTGTGTTGGTTGATATATATATCAACCAATAAGCATGTGTGTTGGTTGATATATATATTTGGTTGATATATATATTTGATACAAGTCAAAATTCTAGGTAAAATTTCTATTTCTGCAACATCATAAAATTTATTAAGTGAATGAATGTGTTTATACATTTTGGAAAACCTTGTATCAGACTACGTTTCTTAGGGGAAATGAAACATTTTTCTCAACCTCCTGAACCCCCAAACCATGAAGGAAGTTGGTTCAAGTACCATATGTTTTCAAATTGTCCTCCTTATCCCATCAACATAGGAAGCCTAAGTTGCTAAGAACTGAGGGGGAATGCAAGAAAGTGAAGCCAATGCAATAAACAGTTACTAGTGGGTTTCTCTGGGCTTCCTCTGACCTCTGTGACTTCTCTGACTGGATCCTTCCTGTTCCTTAGTGGGAACTGCCCCATCCGTGTGCTTCTGTTCCAACCCTAGTCCCCCACTGCCCCCCCGCCCCACCTTAACTTTCATCACAGTGATTAGTTCAGGAATTCTTATGTGACCCAAGCTGACCCTAATCGGCCACTTCTCTGAGATTTTCCTAATGAATCTGGAACTTGAATTTCCCCCTTCCTCATGGTTTCCTAAGCTGTGATTGATCAGCTCAGAGTTATGGGAGGCCCTATTCCCTTTTCTGAGGAGACAGTCCACCTGCAGAAAAGAGAACATTCTAGAACATTCCATCCTCCATAAGAAAGAGAATTATTTCTAAAGCCCAGCTGGAGCTAGTTTAAGGGAAAAAATGAGGGGTATTATCTATTGAAAGGATAACAATGTGTCCTAAGAGCTATAGGAGCCAGGATAGTTCTAGGTCTAATGTCTCAGAATCTGAGAGTAAGGATTCAGTGGTTATTATATCTAATCCCTTCTTCTATGTGCAGATGGGCTCAGGTCACTTTGAATTCAGTATATGTTATTGAGACCCTATTATGTTCCAGGAACTGGGAGTGGTAGAAACTAACACACAAAGGTGAACCACATGAGTCCCTGGTATTAATGAACTCAGGGCTAGAGACAGAATGTCAAGAAACTAGGTAATCGAGAGCATTAAAATGAAAGTCTGGGGTAGAGAGTGGACACCAAGCACACACGGAGGGAACTGACCCTACCTTGGTGATCAGGGATTTACAAAATTTTGTGGTACGTTTCAGGAAGCTTTGTATTCACATGTGTTTCATGAAGAAGTGATTTAAATTAGTCCTGAATGATCAGGAAGAGCTAGCCTAGTAAAAAGGGGAAGGAAGAGGGTCCCATTGGCTTAGAGGTAACATGGCTAAAGCTGAGAGAATATTTGGGGAATATTTTATTTCCCAGAGAAATAAAAACTTACATTCACACAACAACTTGTATACAAATCCCCACCATGGCTTTATTCAGAACAGCCTCAAATTGGAAAAAATTGAGATGCTTGTCAATGGGTTAATGTTTAAACAAACTCTGCTATATCCAAAACATGGAATACTATGCAACAATGAAAAGGAACTAACTATTAATACATGCATACTAATATATTGATACATGAACAGCTTTAATGAATCTCCAGAGAATTATGTTAAGGAAATAAAGTCAATCTCAAAAAGTTAACACTATACAGTTCTGTTTATATAACACTCTTGAAACAATACAATTATAGAAACAGAACGTACATTTGTGGTTGCCAGGAGCTAAGGACAGAGGAGAAAGAGAGGGAAGTGTATCAACATGAGGGATCCTTGTGGTGATGGAAATGTTCTGTATCTTAACTGTATCAATGTCAATATCTGTACAATGTTACCACTGGGGAAAACCAGGTAAAGAGTACATGGGATTACCCTGTGTCATTTCTTACACATGCAGGTGTATCGACAATTAGATAACAATTGAAAGTTCAATTAATAAAAGCAAGATGGTGACCCATTTGGTGGGAAATAGAAATAGAATGTGTGACAATGTGCTTACTTTATCAAGAGGAATAAAGAAGCACAGCCAGGCAAATTAAGAAGTCACACACACAAGCCTCCACCATCATTAGAATCTCTAAGCTCACAGAAGTAGAGGCGACAAAAGCCATAGCTGGTAGGAGGGGGATGCTTTCCATTTATTCCTTGATTTGCACTGAAACTAGCTGGACAAGACTAAAACTTGAGTGACCTTATTCACAGTATGAATAGTTCCGCACCCAAATGGTTTACTTAAGGGCATCTCAGTCCCTTCCCTTCCCTTGCCAAAAAAAAATTTCAACAATAACCATCCTGGAAGCTATTCTTTTTGTTAGCTGATGCCTCAATTTTTACAAGATTTACGTCTTAGGTTTGGCCTTATGATAATGTATATGAATTCACTTGATTTCATGGAAAATATTGTCTCTTATAGGACATTCAAAGAGTTAATATAATTTACGTATAAAGATACCTTATAGACAAACAATTAAAAGATGAACACAGGTAAGTACTCATGGTGTGGAATGACGAGGTTTCAACTTCTACTCAAAGTACTTCAAATATCTTTGAGTCTTGGAGAGAACAATTTTCCTAGGCAGTTTAAGGACCCAGGCCCTAATCAAAGTGTTCTCTGGCACAAAATAAGAATATTCACGTCTTCCTTTCTTGAAACTTATGCAAATGTATAATTGCATAAAGGAAGGAATGAGGTAAGAGCTACCAATCTTTGAAAACCTAGTAGACACCAGCTGCCTTAAACAGGGTCTTATATACTCCTTGCCTGAAGCCTGTAATGTAAGTATTACTTTCCCTGTGTAGCCTAAATAAACCCTTCCACCTACTGTAAGTGGGAAGCAGAGTTTATATTTCCTTTTTTCTTAGTTCCAGCTTACTGATGTATAAAGTCCCACTGGCTTTAGCATCTTTTTCAGATGCTGGTTTTATAAGCATTCCAACAAAAAGTGTCAGAGATTCCCAGGGAATGAGTAGTATTCCCAATCAAGTTTTCTGCATTTTTACTCATGTCACTTTCAGCCATCTTATCTTGATATGGAGCTGTTTACTTTGCTGGGTAGACATTGTGGACTTGACTGGTGAACCCTGGCGATGCTTCCAAATCAGAGGTTGTAAGCTGTGCATACTGGCTGCTCCAGAAATTGGCCCCAACCCTGCCCTGTTGGTGCTTTCACTCGATGAAAGGCTGAAATTTTGTTTTGCTGCCGACTTGTGGCTTTTGATGCCACAGTCAAGAAAAACTTGCCTGCACCATCAGAGGTTCCTCCTGCCTCATGTCCTGGTTCAACACCCCTCCCTAGCTGCCTGCATGAAGAGCAGGGTTCCCCTCTCTCTAGTCTTCCTGTTCACGTCCTGCCCTGGAAATGACCATGTCTCAGGATGACTGACTATCAGGTTATCCATTACCTTTGTCAGCCAGGCGATGTTGACGTTAGGTGATGTTGACCATGGCCCTGTGGGATAATCCCCCAGATGTGCTACACCGCAAATATTTGGGATCGTCTATTTGGTTTGGGGTTACACGAGTTACTTACTTTTCAATTTAACTTGACATAGACTTGGCGAGGAGATGCCTGAAGCACAGATTCCTGAGTTGAGAAATATTTTACTTTGTTTTCCTGGTTTTAAAAATCACACCACTTCCCTCTGCTTTCATTTTCGTCTGAGCAACGATAACAGTTTATTAAATCCACAAGCACGTTTAAGCAACACTGTGTTGTTATGTTGAAGCTGAAAATAAGATTGTTTTATTCAGGGTCAGATCCTGTTGAACACAAATCTCCTCATTAATTCTTTGCTTTGGAATCACAGGGAACCTTGTTATACAGCCCTGGACATATCTATATGGTTATTATTGAGTACTAACAATAAGTCCATACTTATTTATTTATTGAATAATAGTTTCTGTTTTCCCTGATCCAGTTCACCAATATTAAAAGATAATGGTGACATACTTATATTTCACTGGATTTAATTTGCTAGATTATTTGTCCCTCAGGAAATATTATAATTGTTATAATGATTATTTTCCAAATAACCAAATGCAAACATCTCAGGATTATTTAGTTGTAGGCATGGAACTGAGAGTGATTATTTGGAGAAAATCTACTTGTAATACAGCTTCCAAGTGCCTTATGCCACTTGCTCTAAGTGAACATGGGTAAATTGATTTGCAAGTAAAATATTTAACAGAATTAATATTAGTGCCATTTTATGTTGACTTGTAAAATAAAATTCCAGTGTTGTTTCAGAGACCATTCTTTTTTTTTTTTTTTTTTTTTTTTTTTTGCGGTACGCGGGCCTCTCACTGTTGTGGCCTCTCCCGTTGCGGAGCACAGGCTCCAGACGTGCAGGCTCAGCGGCCATGGCTCACAGGCCCAGCCACTCTGCGGCATGTGGGATCTTCCCAGACCGGGGCACGAACCTGTGTCCCCTGCATCGGCAGGCGGACTCCCAACCACTGCGCCACCAGGGAAGCCCCAGAGACCATTCTGAATCCTAAAATTACTTATATATCTTGTCAGTTAATGATGAAGAAGAATTATGGCAATTGGCTAAAAAAATGTAAACTTGTTAATGGCAGTGTCCTATAATTTAATCTTAATTTCTAGAAAGAGCATGTATAACTTTTAGCAAGATCATTCTTGCATAAAGTAAAAATATTAGAATATATCTTCATTTTATGTACTTTATATATACTTGCCCATGTTTTGTTCATGTTTTTCTTTTTGACCCTTTTATGTTGGCATCTGAGAATAAATGTCTTGAATTTGCAAAAGTACAATTTTAACAGTTGTCCAGTTTACATGAGCCAGTTTCACACAGTAACACAGACTTCTTGATATTGGGATTAGAAGACTGAAACATACCTTGGAAAACTGCACATGTGCACGTTTATCTCTAGTTGCCTGGTTTGCTTCTCATGGGGATTTTTACAATTAGAATCCAGGATCTATTCTCATGTCATATAGAACTTTGTTTCAGTAAATGCTCCAAAAAGAATACAAAAACCCAAAGGTGGACCTCTGAGTAGATATTTCCATTTGTATTTAATTTGTGGAGGTGTGCTGAGATTAGTAAGTTATTTGGATTTCTAAGGAAAGACACAGACTCAAGTCAAGCCCTATAAGAAAATAAGCTTATTTTATGCCAGTTTTGTAATCTAAAAGCATATGACAGCATTATAAATTTGATACAATTGACTTTTAAAAACATGTATATTAAGACACCAAAAGAGGGCATAATAGATTATGCAGAGTTAAAAAAAAAACTTGTACTAAGGATCCAGCCTTAAAAACAAATTATTTTTAATACTTTACCTATTCCTTTTATGTGTCTGACTTTGCATTCCATCTAGATGTAACCATTTTCTTGAATTTCATGTTAATCATTCCTTTGTTTTCTTTATAGTACTATTCCCATCTCTCTATATATTCCTAAATAATAAATTCCTTGAATGTTCCTGCTTTGAACTGCATGTAAATGGAATCTACTGCATGTATTCCTGTGTGACTTATTTTTCTCAACATTATGCTCTAGAGATTTCTCCACAGTGATACATGTAGCTCCAGTTAATTTATTAGTTAATTTATTTTTACTGCTTTGGAATATTCTACAACAAAAGATATTTTGCAATTGATTTGTCAGTTCTGCTACTGACAGGCATTCCAATTATTTACCTCCTTTTGTTATTATGAACTGTGAACGTTCTTACATACCTCTGGGTTCACGTGAGCAATATTTTCTCCAGTGGAATGTTTACTCATATATTTGCTCACCTTTATAAGGTAATCCCATACTGTATTTCAAAGTGTTTATACCAATTTACATTCATACACATATGTGTTCTCATTCTTCTACATCTGCACCAACACTTGATATTATCAGACTTTAATTTTTGCCAATCTGGTAACAGTGAAAGAGATTTAAATTGTGGACTTCATTTCCATTTTCCTGATTCATGCTGTGGTTGAGTCTTATTTTATATATTGTGGGCCATTCAGCTTCCACTTCTGTAAATACCTACTCATGTCCTTTTTTTTGACTAATTTTTCCATTATATCTTCTTTTTAACTATATAAATAACTCTTTGTTGCTGTAGAATAGAACAATTACACCTTTGTATATTGATTTTGTGTAAAGCAATTTTGCCAAGTTCTCTTATTAAATGTAATAATTTACCTGTAGATTTCTCGAGACTTGTGTAGATAATCATATTTTCTAAAAATAACAATTTGGTTTCTTTTATTCATTTTATCTTTAACTTGTATTTATCTATTTTGCTATATTTATTTATTTTTGTCTTCATCTTAAGTCAAATAGTTGTAACTTTTCATTCAGTCAACAAATATTCAGTCATAGCTTAGCACATGCCAGCAAACAAAACCACGAAAAGCCCAGAGTGTATGGAGCTATATTTAGCAAAGGCGAAGATAGAAAAGAGCTAATCAGCATAATAAATAACTAAGTTATGTAGTATTGTAATACTGTTAGGTGTCATGGGGGGAAATAGTACAAAGAAAGGTGGGTAAGGTCTGGAGAGGTGTTGCAACTTTCAATTAGGTGATCAATCAGGTAGATATCTGGAAGTCAAGGTGACATCTAGGGAAGAAGTTACAAGGAGGAGGCAACAGTATTTTCAGCTGGGAACATGATGTTCAGACACACCACAGAAGCAAGGCAGCTTGTGTGGAATGAGTGAGGCCAGGGCCATGAGAGAGGAGGTCGGGGGCTGATAGAGGCTGGATGATTCAAGGCCTGGGGTAATTCGGGGACTTGGGTTTCCAAAGAGTATAATGGGGCATGGTTAGAAAGTCTAACAGAGGAGTACCATGGCCTGTCTTAAGCTTTAAAAAGACCACAGGTATATTTGCTGCTACGTTTGGAAGAGACAGCATGGGTGGAACGAGGATGCAGGCAGGGCCAGAAACAACCACAACACTCCAGGTAAGAGATGGCCATGGCTCCGAAAAGATGGTAGTAAGTGGTCCAGCTCATGTTATTTTTTAGAGTCACACAGTTAATGAGCTTTCCTGATAGAATGTCAGATACAAGAGGCAGAGGAAGAGTTTACCAAACAACTGGAAGAATAAAGCTGCCAAATGGTGAAGATGGGAGCAAGTTTCAGGTTTGAAAGGAGCATCAGGGGTTTGGTTTCAGAGCATCACTTTTGAGATGCCTATTAGACATCATTTATGGTGCCTACTGAAGGTTCTCTAAGTTCTTCTCCTCCTCCTAATACACAGATAGGGCATTCCAGGTGCCACAGACTGTTAAACTCTTCAAGCGGTTCAGTCATTTACTACTCAGGACACCTCTCAGCAGATCAGCTGTCCTGTGGGGATGCTTTGAGTCCCGGTCAGCAAGTCCTCACATCCTGTCCCGTGATCATTCACTAACACATCTCAGACTTTCCAACTGAAGTCGCTTTCCTTTTGCCTCATGTACAGAGGCAGAATGTCCTTTACTGAGAGTCTGCTGGTGACAAGCTCAATTTTGACCTGTCTGAATATATCTTTATTTTTCCCTACTTCTTGAAAGATACGGAAATTTAGATCGACAATTATGTTCTATCAGCACTTTGAAGGTATTAATCACTCTGCCTTATGGCTTCTGTTCTTATGTTGAGAAATCATTATCAGCCTGGATGCTAGTTCTTTGTCTTCCCTCCTTGGCTGTTTTGCAGTTTCACAACAATAAGTATGAATTTTATGTATGTTGATTGCAACTCATGAGGCTTCCTCCATGTAACACTTGCTACATCACAAAAATTCTGGAAAACTTTCAGCCATTGTCATTATCTTTTTTTTTTTTTTTTTTTTGTGGTACGCGGGCCTCTCACTGTGGTGGCCTCTCCCGTCATGGAGCACAGGCTCCAGATGCGCAGGCTCAGCGGCCATGGCTGCTAAATCCCTTTTGTGTTCATGCTATTTCAACAATTATGCCAAACAGTAATTTATAAAAGGCTAACTTCATTTGTAGTCTCCTAAGTATGTCACGAAAGCGACACAGCCCAATTAGACCTATTCCTTCACGGCTCCGAGCCCCTCGGGGTAGAGCGTTATCAGCTAGCCCGGCTTTATTTATCACACTGCTCTGTGTACATTTATGGTGCCAACTAAACGTTAAATAATAATTATGGTGATTTTAATGTCTTCCTCAGAAGCATCCGCCATGGGTCACTGTGGCAGATGCTCTAGCGACCATTTCATTTTACCACAGTTTCGTGTACTTTGAGCAGCCTAGAAATTGTCTAGGCTGATAATAATCTACATGTGTTTTACTTAACGCTGGCATATATTTTTAAAATTGGAAGAGCGCCATTCATGAGACTTGATGGGCTCTTAGTAAGTTTTTTATGATGCTGCCAACACGGTCCACCCTCCTTTTGTGCTCCTTTGTGGTCCTTGAGTTGACACACACACTCATACACATGTGCACACACATACTTTATATCTGTGTTATGTAATTTAGTTATTTGATGAAATCTAAAACATAAAGACATTATGAACTTATTTCAGAATGCTACATGACCTTGAGCACCCAAATCACAAGTGCACAGGAGTAATAAACAGATAAGCAAGTAAGTAAAGAAACTAATAAGGAAGAAGGGCTAGGTCATCCTTACTGTAGAATTTCACGTGCCAACTGGTAAATGTGGAGACTACAGCAGAGCTGCAAAGTTAACATTTTTTCAAACATCAAAATAAAATTTGGATCAGACAAGAAGCATCAATGGATGGCAAATCTAGGGGGAAATGTTGTTGAGGAGCATCAGGTATCTCCCTGCAACATTCTTCTTTGTTTCACAACGAGGTAACGACGCACTGGAGAAACTGGACACCACCTCGGTTGAGTGCTCACAGCTGTCAACACTGGTGAGGGACAGATAGAGGCCACATGCCTCCAGGGGTGACACTCTGAGAAGGACACCAGCACCTCTGTGGTGTTCTGGCTGAGAACCTGCATCCTGAATCCAGTCCTGAGGAAACGTCACACATGACAGGAAGAATGTTGTGTTTAAAAGGGGGGGAGGGGCACCGTATTAAAAAAGTTCAAGGTCATTAAAAAAATTGGCAGAGGAAATTCTTGGATGACAGAGGACTGAAGCCACCTAAATGCAGTACCTGACTTGTGATTGGATCCTGTCCTGGAGGGACAGCTTAAAGGACATTATTGGGTCAATTTCAAAAACCTGGAGTAGATTAGATAAAAGGGTTGTATCAGTGTTAGTCTCCTAGAATGGATAACTACTGTGGTGATGGAAGATTTCCCTCTTATTAAAACACATGTCAGGATTTAAGGGTAAAAATAATATTCTTTGCAAAATTCATTTAATCCATTTTCTGTATCCTTTCATACATAAAAATTACTATATATAATTCATTTTCTTCACTATTAGACATTTTATGTCCAATTTACAAAACCCCAGTTGAGTAAATATTTGCCTCTTGAGAAATGGAGAAAATATTTCCATGTAAAGGCCTGTGGAAAAAAACAACATTTCCTCACTTCCTTTTCCTAAAAGTGCTGCTGCTAGGGCTGTAAAAATGCTTTAACATAAGCAGATTTTTACAATATATCTGTATTTTGCTCCTTTTCTCCATTTTATTTTTCTCACGTTGTGGTTTGGAGCAGAGGCTGTACCTGCCAACACCCCAGGGCACTGTGGGGACCTGGAATTTCTGATCGTGAGGATGCTCAGGTCTCAGACCAATGGTGGGTCAGGAGAGCACAGTGTGTGAAGGGATGTTATGTGCACGTGCAGAACGCCAGAGCCCTGACAAAGCATGCAGATCCGCCTCTGCCTTCCTATTCAACTTTCCATCCCGCGCCCTTGCCAAGGGTTCCTGTCTCTGACCTCTGGCTTTCTCTGTTCCCCAGCATCCTGGTGACATCATCCAGCGTGTGTAACGCAGGCCAGGCCTTCAAGAGTCATGCAAACCCAATTAAATGATGTCATGCCCTGGCATCTCCCATCCAGTGCCCCGTGGTTTCCAGCTACGCAGCCGCCGTTTCACTGCACACGGATGGACCTGGGCCTCCGGTTTCTAAAGCGCCTTCTTCCTGAGTAGTTTAACTGAAAGACGGTGGATGCCGGTGCATCAGAAGCTCCTTTCCTCGTTGTTCATCCGCATGAAATCTCCCAGTCATCTGCAAAAGGAATGCTGAGGGGCTTTGTTGGGCTAAAACACTGGAGAGGGAAGAAGATGACAACTGGGTTTCAAAAGAGACAGATGAAACTTTCCTAAGATGAAAAACTTCTGAGAGTATCCACAGGTGGCTGGTGTGCCGAGGAGGTCCCAGCAGCTATAGCCACAGCGATTCGTGCACTAGTGCAGACAGAGCTCTTGATTTCATGCTTTAAAATAAAATGACCCAAGTGCAATTATTAAAGCTTATGAATTTATTTGTTCTGGGTCAGTAACCCTTTACTGGCTGCAGGGGCTTTTTACATAAGCACCATGAGGATTAGAGCTGTCTTTTTAAAACCCTTTGATTCTTTTCTGGGGGCAGGAAGAAAGCACCAGACAAATGGCTTGTTTTAATCATTGCATCCTGTTAAGAACCACTTGCTAGCTAATTTTTAAAGAATTAGCTTAATTTTGCAGAAGAAGTAGCACCAAAGCAATAGAGCACATATCCTCAGCACTTAACACCAGTGAGTTGATATTTTTTAAAGTGACATCCTGGAGGCTTATCTACTTGTGGTGGAAAGACAAGTGGTTTTGGGAAACTCTCATGGCTTTCTCCTCTGTTGGCTAAAGTACAAAAAACCAAGGTAGAAAGAAAGAAGGAAAAGTTTAAAAAATATATATCTAAAATTTTATTTGTGTACAGATGAAAAGTTGTCTTGATATATTTCTTCAGAAACTTTTATTACTTAAAAATATTTAGAAACTCAGGTGCTAAAAATAAGTTTTTTCCTAGAATAAATTTTTGATTTGAGAAGTTTGGTGAATTTATCAATTTAAAAGAGGTATTGAGGGAAAGTCTTTTCTTATGTGAGATCCTGAGAACCCATGTCTTAGGTTCAGAAGCATACCTCTTAGTTATTAATAGGCTTTAATTTCCCTTTCTTGCTGCCTTTTGTAAATGTAGGTGTACTCCTTAAAATGCACAACTGGAGAGTGTCTCTCAGCTAAATTTAGACTCTTCACTGTATGCAGGTGGGGCTGTACTTTGTCGAGTCTGTTGTCATTTTTCTCTTAAAATTTGTGTTGATACAATTTCAAATCAATTCTTGAGACCACATTTATTTAAGGGCTTGTCTAATCTTGCTTTACAATCAGATGTGAGAAACTAAATAATAAGCAATATTTAAGCATGCGAATATGACTGTTTTTATGCTCCTGTAAAACACAGAACAAAACCACAAATGAGAAATCTTTTGAGAATGAAATCTGAGTATCTTTTATGCAGAAGAATCTCAAGGAGCATTTCAGCTGAGGGTATGATCACATGGACCTCCAGAGTCTCTCTCTGGGGTTATCCTTGGATACGCTTTTCCACACATACTCTTTCCCGTTCTCCATTGAAAAGCAATGTGGAGCATCTATCCTATGCTACCCGCCCTGCTAGTTACTGGGATAGAGACAGGAATGCCAACAGCCCCTGCCTTCAGGGGGCTCCCAAGCTGTGGGAGAGGCGAGATGGCCATCGGATGGCTAAACCTGTGCATAGAGGCTGGAGCCGCTGGGTAGGTCAGGACGTCAGGCTGTGCTGCGTTTGCTGGGGAAAAAAAAAAAAAAAAAAAATATATATATATATATATATATATATATATATATATATCCCTTCCAGTCTCTGGGGACTTTACTCACATCCCGACCTCCTTAACCTTGTGCTTTATCAGTGAGTGGACCTGTTCCACAAGCTTCTAATCCTGATGAAACATAGAGTGTTAGTGCCTTGAATATTATAACCATTCCTTTTGGTAACTGAGAGGAAAAGTAGTTAAAATCCCATAGGCTGTTTCAAAAGACAGACTGTTTTTTTTTTTTTCTTTTCTCTTTTTAGGTTCTTTTCCCATATAGGCCATTACAGAGTATTGAGTAGAGTTCTCTGTGCTCTACAGTAGGTTCTTATTAGTTATCTATTTTATATATAGTAGTGTGTATATGTCAATCCCAACCTCCCAATTTATCCCTCCCCCCCCTCACCCCCATAAATTTGTTTTCTACATCTGTGACTATTCTTCCATTTCATATAACTGATTCACTCTGCTGTACACCTGAAACTAACACAACATTGTAAATCACCTCTACTCCAATAAAAACTTTTTTAAAAAGCAAAAGACAGACTTTTCTCCTCAACTCCAGAATGCAGATATCCAAGAGGTGATTGGTAATTTCAGCCAGGAAGAGAACTCAAGAAAGTTTATTGAAACTTTTGACCATGTACCATAAAACACCGTAACAAGAAGCCTGTAAAATTGTGCTGTTTCTAAGGTTCTAATGGGGAAAATCTTGCAGTTAAATAAAAGGACTGCTTTTCTCTTTTCCTTGATCTGGGGTGTTAGACGCACATGGCCCTAATACTTCCTTTTCATTAGGATGAAGCTGACATACTTGTTTATGGGTAAAAATGACCCTGTGAAGAATTCTTATGTCATACCCCACAGATTCAGTGTCTTAGTCAGACTTGACAGTCTTACCAGAAAGTCCACAGTGAAGAACTAGGAGCCTAGAGCAATGCTTCCAGGATGTGCCTGGTCCTTGGAACCACCTAGAATGCTTGTTAGAAATACATGTAACTGGACCCCACTCTAGACCTATTACATCCAAATAGCCAAGGAAGGGGCCAGTGAAACGGTGTTTTTAAGACTTTTACTTTGGAGATAATTGTAGATTCACATGAGGTTCCAAGAAATAGTACAGAGTTATCCTGTATACCATTCACCCAGGTTCCCCCAGTGAAAACATCTTGTATAATTACGTACAGTATCACAACTGGGCTATATTCACAAATTGTGTGTGTGTGTGTGTGTATGTGTGTGCATGTGTACACGCATTTGATTCTATGCAGTTTCATCACATCACATGTGCAGATCTGTGTAACCACCAGTCAAGGTACAGAACTGTTCCATAACCACAAGGCTCTCTCCCGCTACCCTTTAATAGCTACATTCACCTCTCCCCACTCACCATGTCCCTAAACCCTGCAATCACTAACCTGCTCCCCACCTCTATAATTTTGTCATTTCAAGAATGTTCTATGGGACTTCCCTGGTGGCGCAGTGGTTGAGAGTCTGCCTGCCGATGCAGGGGACACGAGTTCGTGCCCCGGTCCGGGAAGATCCCACATGCCGCGGAGCGGCTGGGCCCATGAGCCATGGCCGCTGAGCCTGTGGGTCCGGAGCCTGTGCTCCACAACGGGAGAGGCCACAGCAGAGAGAGGCCCGCGTACCGCAAAAAAAAAAACAAACAAAAAAAACACAAGAATGTTCTATGAATGAAATCATACATTGTGTAATCTTTTGGGATTTCCTTTTTTCACTCAGCATAATTCTCTTGAACTTCATTTAAGTCATTGCATGCATGAATAGTATATTCCTTTTTATTGTTGAGTAGGATTCCATGGTGTGAATGGACCACTGTTTGTTTAACCATTCTCCTGTTGAAGGACATCTGTGTTGTTTCCAGTTTGCTATAAATAAAACTGCTATGAACCCTTTGTGTTTTTATGTATTATTATTATTATATTTCAGCCATTCTGATAAGTATGTAGTGATATCTCATTTTGGTTTTAACTTGAATTTCCTTAATGTCTAATTTTATACTGAACATCTTCTCATGTGCTTATTTGTCATCTGCATTCCTTCTTCTGTGAAATGTCTGTTCACGTTTTGTGCCCATGTTCTAAATTAGAGTGTTTGTTTACTGTTGAGTTTTGAGAGTTCTTTATATATTCTAGAGAGGGACCATTGTCCGATTTGTGGTTTGAAATATTTTTTTACTAGTCAGTGGTATGTCTTTTAATACTCTTAACAAGATTATTTGCAGAACAAAAGTTTTAATTTTGATCAGGTACGACATTAATTTTTTTCTTTTACAGCATATGCTTTAGGTGTCAGGGCTAACACCTCTTCGTGTAGCACTGGGTCCTAAAGATTTTTTTGCTCCTTTGAAAGTTTTATAGTTTTCCATTTTACATTTTAGTTCACGATCCATTTCAAATTCATTTTTGTATAAGATGTGAGGTTCAAGTTGAAGTTTATTATTACTTTTTCCTCTGGAGGTCCAATTGTTCCAGTACCAGTTATTGACAAGACTAACCTTCCTTTACTGCTTTTGTACTCTGGTAGAAAATCAGTTGGGCGTATTTGTCTGGATCTATTTCTGGTTTCTTTATTCTGTTTCATCGATCCCTGTGTCTACCTCCCATCTTGATTGCTGTAGCTGTTTACTAAGTCTTAAAATGGGGTAGATTGATTCCTCCCACATTTCTTTTGCAAAATTTGCCTTTGCCTTTCCATATATTTTATTTCTTTGTTAACTTTTTATTGAGGTATAGTTGATGTACGATATAAGTTTCAGGTATACAGCATAGTGATTCACAGTTTTTAAAGGTTATATTCCATTTATAGTTATTATAAAATACTGGCTATATTCCCTGTGTTGTACTATATGTCCTTGTAGCTTATTTATTTTATGCATAGTAGTGACCCCAAAGAGAAAACATGTGAAAATGTTTGTATATATATACATACACACAAAACAATTAAATTAAAAACAATAAGATCAAAGTGAATTAAGATTGTAAAGAGATGAAAGTTATGATGGGGAAAAAATAGAAAATAAAGGTAGATGTAGGTCTCATAAAACAAGGGCATTTAGTGAAATGAAGAATGTGTTTATAGTGTCCCTTTCTAAATCTATGAAAAGGAAAAACAAAACAAAACCCTTCACCATTCCTGGTTGTGAGTATTTGCTTAGAGTGGGTGGGTTGTGAGTATTTGCTTGAAGTGGGTGGGTTGAGAGAAGCTCTTGCTGGGAGCCAGCAGCTTCTGTGTAGCTGGTCGGGAAAGTTTGCCCAATATCTTTTGAGCACATCAACACACACAAGAAAACAAACAAGCAAATAAACAAACAAACATGAATAAATAAATAATCAAATAAGTGTACATTTTAAAAAGGGACCCTCTTTAAATGCCACATTCTATTCTGACTGCACCATTTCCTTTAGAAAGACACTTTATTTAAATAAAGTCTAAAGTGTATAGGACTCTTGGTCGGCTTCCACTTTTTTTTCTAGTTTGACATGTCGATATCCTTCTACGTGAACACCCTTGTAACCGACAGGCTTCTTGTCCTAAAGTGTGCTTTCTCTTTTCTTGCCAGCATTAGTGAGAGTTCCCTCTGGATTCAGGAGTGCCCTTCATTCTTATTTTACTGTCAAATTCCTACTGTTTTTCAAGACCTAGATCAAAATCTTCTGTTTGGCACACAGCTCTCTTCCTCTTTGGAATTCTGATTTTAGTTCTGTGGCATGTGCATTTGCAGTCTACTTGGATCTGCTGTGTCATATGCCCCAACCAGGGGGTAATCCCATGGAGGGCCTCACACATTTCCTGGAAGCCATGTATTTAGTGGAAAAGTGCTTAGTCAACATTTGTTCTTCATAACAGTGATAGTGATTATGATAATCAGCTCTTCTCTTCATTATCATTCATTGTTGTTGTTTTCTGGCTCCACCAGTCCCCAAAAACGTTTTCATGGGGTTGCAAATGGTGCTTTTAGCATCATGGCTTCCAAGTTTTGAGTAAAGAGATAGCACATTCTTTTCTTAAGCACACAATAAACTTCCCTCTGGGAGGTTTAGAAGACTAGAGAGGGGAAAGCAGTGCTGCTTTACTATAATTTTTATCACACCATAACACGTCACCAGAAAACAGTAAACCAACCAGTAAGTTGGCTGTGGACAGTTCTTGTCAATTAAGCTGGCCTATGGCAGGAGATAAGGTGCTTGCTCTTGACAATTTTAGATAATTTTAAAAAATGCAAACTTAGTGCCTTCAGTGTCTCTCTTTCTCTCTCTCTCCCTGTTTTTTTTGGCTTTTACTTTCCTGAATTGATACACACTACACTAGGGTAATAAGGAATCCTAGAAGGCAGTGAGTGACCACAGTTCCCAAGGAATCTCTGATTTCAACCCCAGTTGGAAGCTGCCTAATTATATTTCGGAACCTGGTTAATAGAACTAATCAAGAGAACTCAGAAGGTGGGCACAGCTCATTAATCTGGTTGTGTTCACTTTTTAATGTTCTGAGCCCTGGAGTGTTAGCTATTTTTGTGTATTCTTGAGTAAGTAAATGAAGAGAGGTGAGAAGATCAGTTTTTCTGAAGCTTACAAGGAATTTGATTTACAATGAGATCTTTTAGTGAGTGACAGTATTATAGAAACTCTTCCTTGGATTAATTCAGGTCCTCTGAGAAGCAAATGTCAAGAGAGCATCACATCTGCAGGAGATTTATATGGAGTGTCTGTGAAGGGCAGGGGGAAGGGGCCGGAGGAGGTGAGGAGAGCTTCAGATGATGATGCAGCTCTGACATCTCTCGGAGGGGAAGGAGGAAGAAAAGTGGGTAGAAGGGCTTCAGACACAGCACAGTTCATGAAAGGCTCAGCGGCCTCTGTGAATCCCTGAGCAGAGGTCAAGCACCAGAGGAGAGGGAGCCCATAGTGGCAGAAATGCCCTTGTGCTGGGGCCTGGCCCTGTTCATTGTCTGGGGGTGGCCTTGACACAGTCACCACGGCAGATATGAGGGTGCAACAGCTGGAGGTAACGGTCAACTGTGTTCCTAATCTTCCATCAACTTTCGCTCAGGGGGTGCCCCCTTCTTGTGCGCAGATCCACTTCTCGTGCATGTCTGGGGAGCATCTCTCACTGTCCCTGTGAGCTGTTCTTCCTGAAGGGACACTTAGAAGAGGGGGGCTCATGCAACAAACTGCCCCTTGTTTGGGGGTAGCTCCTGTCCTCAGGGCCCCCCCACTGTCCCTTCTCATGTCCCCCCACCCCACCGAGCTGGCGCTTCTGTGGTCTTGGAGGCTGTATTCGTTTCCTGTGGCTGCTATAACAAAGCACCACAAACATCAGAAATTCCCTCGGGTTGTGGAGGCCAGAAATCCAAAATCAGCAGGTCTCCAAACCACCCGTTTCTTCAGACACTCCTGATACCATATGTGTCACTTCAGGTCCTTCAAGAAGCAGATTTCAGAACAGAACTAGACATGCATAGTAGTTTCCTAGGGCTGCCATAACAGAGTACCAAAAACTTGTGGCTTAAACAACAGAAACATATCATTTCGCAGCTCTGGAGGCCAGAAGTCCAAGATCAAGGTGTCAGCAGGTTAGTTCCTTCTGAGCATCTGTTCCAGTCCTATATCTTTGACTTTTAGATGACCATCTCTTCCCTGTGTCTCTTTATATTAACTTCCCTCTGTGCGTATTTATCTCCAAATTTCCTATTTTTATAGGGACACCAGTCATACTGAATTAGGGTCATCCTAAAGACCACATTTTAACTTGGTTACCTCTGTTGAGGTCCTGGGGGTTGAATGTCAACCCATAGATTGGAGGGAAGAATTCAGCCAATAACAACATGCAAGAAGGTATTGGGGAAATTCCTGTGAAGGACAGAGAGGGAGGGACAGTGAGAATAGCCAAGGGGTACCTTCAAAATGTGGTGAAGGTCTGGGACTCTCCAGGGACACAGGGGAAGACAGGGTTGGTAGGAAGAGCTTCAGACTGCCAGGCGGTTGACAGGAAGTCTTGGCCAGGCCTTGGGGTGGGTCCCTGAGCAGATGTCATGTCCTGTTATTAGCAGATGCCCCCAAATAATCCATCCCTCCTTGAGGACCCTGTCTTCCTTGACCAGCCTTTCAGGTTTTTAGGACTCTGGGTTCAATAGATTGTATCTTCCACATATGGAGAACATAGTGTTTAAACCACAGCTGATTAAATATTTGGGAAGTAGGTAGAAGAGAGAATTAGAAGCAATGACCAAGGACCCCGGGTTTGGATGCAGACTCACACAGACCAGGTGACAGTTACCAAAGAGGAGCCCTGGGTGACAGAGGGGAGAGGTGAATGGTGCCTGCACAACAAAACAGCCCAGTCTGCTGGCCTGGTCTTCATGGGAGCAGGTGTTTGGGTTTTCCAGGACCTGCTTTTATCAGATGGCTTAATATGTGCTTTTTGATAGAATGGACACAAAGCATATCAGAGCAATGTATTTATTCCCTCGCAGGAGTTTAAGGTAACTCTTCTCTGGGAGAAGAAAGCACAGTAATGAAAGCCTCTTTCTATTCACCATCGATTATTCTGAGATGAGTTGACATGGCAACACCTGAGAGTTTCTGTCTTCAGCCCTTTGACACCCAGGGACTCCAGAGCCTTGGGCATCCTCGAAAATGTGTCAGCTTGTTTTCTGCTCCCTCGCCCCTGGGTCACACGTCGTCGTGCGAGACTTCTCCTCTCCTGTCTTTCTTTTTGAGAAGACGAGACAAAGTTTTGAAAGCTTCCTCTAAACCATATGATTGGGTATGTTTTCAAAAGCATGACCTTATTTATTATGGAAGCTCTGTTATTCTTCCTCTACATTTCTATACATTCCTCAGGAGCACGGATCTTTTTTTTTTTTTTTTGAAATTTTGAATGCAAAGGATCACAGATTTGTTTCCCAAAGACCCCTTCACGGTTCCCTCTTATCTGCTCTGTCCTTTCCCAGCCGACACCACCCCCAAGGGGGGGAAAAACTGGCTTCCTTCTCCCTTTAATCCTTGCCCTCCCTTTCAAGCATTTGCTACTCTTTACGCCAAAACTGAAGTGTAGAAGCCCGGTGTTGTCATGGCAGTCTTGTTGTGGGCCTTTGCTGGGTTTGAGTTTTAAACTTTGAAAAAGATCGAATGGCCTCAAAGAAGCTGGAGGGAGACAGCAAGAAAGAGAAAGAGGAGAAAAATAAAACAGGGCATCAGCCTAAGAAGGGGAGAGAGCAGGGAAAAGCAGGGCAAAACCCTGAAAATGCATTCACGGTGACATCACTGCCTTTCCCACAGAGGCCATTGACTTGGGAGGCCCAGCGTCCATTCACCGTCCTAAAGCCGGCTCTCCAGGGCCGGGGAGGCATCTCACTCTTCCTGAATGCCTTTTTTGTTGGGAAACAGTGGACTGTTTCTGAAGGCCTGCATAAATGCCTGAGTAATTCACTGCAGTTGCCAGGAAGTCTGAGGCACTTGTGAGCTAACAATGGGGAACTTTATCTCCCGCCCCGTGCTGGAAGTTCCAGCTGTAGGTCCGAATTCTAATAAGGGCTTTGCTCCTGCCTCTGAGGTTATGGTAATATTTTATCCATCTTTTTTCATTAAGACACAGTCATGGCTGCTATTGAGCACTGGAGGCCAGTCCTGAGGAATGAGGTGTATTGGGGTGGGAGGAAGATGAATAAAAATAAGAGGAAGGAAGAAAGAAAATAGCTTCTCGATTAGCTTGATGGCTTTGCTACTTAATATGAAACTCTAAACTGACCTAGAGAAGATAAAAATTTCACTCTGACCCATGAATCCCTGAACCAGGGAGATTACTTTGGGGGAATTTTTCATGTTTCAATTACTGTCTCTGTTGTCTCCTTCGTAGCAGAATCATCAGCAGCTGAGGCTGGGGATGTGCTCAGAATTTGCGTTAGGTTTCTCTTCACTTTCATATTTGCAGGCAAATGACTCTTTATTGCTTACCAATTTCGTATTCCATATATCCCAATACAACAGTGCCCCCTCATCTGTGCTTTCGCCTTCTAAGGTTTCAGGTACCTGCTGTTAACCACAGTCCAAAAATATTAAATAGAAAGTTCCAGAAATAGACGGTTTTAAATTGCGTGCCACCTTTCTGAGTAGTGGGATGAAATCTCCCGCTGTCCCGCTTGGTCCGCCCGGGATGTGAATCATCCCTTTGTTCAGCATGTCCTGCCTGTTGGTCACTTAGTTAGTAGCTCGGTCATCAGATCAGCTCACAGTGCTGGTGTTCAAGTGACCCTAGTTTTACTGAATTATGGCCCCAAAGCACAATAAGAGTGATGTGGCAATTCGGGTCCACCAACGCCTTAACGCGTTTCCTTTCAGTGAAAATGTGAAAGTTTTCGAATTAATAAGGAAAGGAAAAGAATCCTATGCTGAGGTTGCTAAGATCTACAGTAAGAATGAATCTTCTATCTGTGAAATTGTGAAGAAGGAAAAAGAAATTCATGCGAGTTGTGCTGTTACACCTCACACTGCAAAATATTAAGGCCACTGTGTGTTAAGTGCTCAGTTAAGATGCAAAGACAATATTCTGAGACAGAGAGAGACCACATTTACATAACTTTTATTACAGTGTAGTGTTATAATCATTCTATTTTATTATTAGTTATTGTCTTAATCTCTTAATGTGGCTAATTTATAAATGAAACTTTATCATGGATATGTACGTACAAGAAAAAAACTAGTACATGTAGGGTTTGGAATTGTCCGTGGTTTCAGACATCCACTGGGGGGCTTGGAACAGATCCCCTGTGGATAAAGGGAGATGACTGCACTTTCTTTAAAGAATGGTTCTTAGCTGGGTGAAAACTTCAAGTTATTATTAACTCCCTGCCTTGTAGATTCTGAAGACACACCCACAAAAGTGCCATTGAAGGAGGTCACGGTCATTCATCTGCTGGAAGACCCTAGAAGGACATTTTCTAGTGACTAGTTACAGTGAGGACAGATACTTTAAAGAACTTACTCTGTGTCAGGTGCTTTCATGCTTATTCCCTTGGCTAATCTCCATCACCATGCTGGGATAAGTAGAATTATACTATTTTGAATTCATACAAACTAACAGTTACAAATGCACGGCTACATTAGCAGAGCTCCATTTCTTCCATTACTGAAGTCGACACTCAGGTTTCTTATGTTTGTATATTCTTGTTGGGAGAAGCTGCCCCCTTCCACACCACCATGGCAACAACATCCACTGAGGAAAACGCACAAAGAAGTGCACTCTCAAATTTGAAATCCTTCCCATGAGACAAAGAAGAATGGAAAATCTGGACTGCACTGATACAAAATCATTGTAAGAAAATAGAAAATATGAATCAACACATGTAAGCAGAAGAAAATTCTCTAAAAAATTAACCATGAAGCAGGAGAACATAGCAACTGAAACTGAATTAAACGTACTCAAACAAGTGTTTGAAGGTATGAAGAAAGCGTCTTAGACCAAAAATTTAAAAATGAAAAATAGAACTAGGGAACATAACAAAAAAATATTAGAGATAATGGAACTCAGAGAAGGAATAGAAGAAAATGACACAATCACATAAAGAAATAGAGGCTAAATTATAAGGTGCTCAAAGATGAGTAGATTCAACTAAAAATTTAATAAAGATCAGTAAAAAAAAAAAAAATTAAGGAAGATAACCAAGAGAATAAAATTAAGATACAGAAGGAAATAAAAGGGTGAGAGAGAAAATGGCTGATAAGTTAAAGAAGATGCAAGCACGTGTGTTGTTCAGTTTAACTTTTAATTTGGCCAGCCTATGGTGCCTGGTTACTTAATCAAACACTAATCCAGGTGTTGCTGTGAAAATACTTTGTAGATGTGGTTAACATCTGCAGTCAATTAACTGTATTTAAATATTTTTTGTTGCCGTACAACATGAGGAATATAGCCAATATTTTGTAGTAACTGTAAATGGAAAGTAACCTTTAAAAATTGTATTGAAAATACAGTCCATTAACTTTAAGAAAGGAGATTATTCTGGATCCAGTGGGTGGGCCTCATTCCATCAGTGGAAGGCCTTCAGTGCAAAAACCGAGGTTTCCCAGAAAAGAAGAAATTCTGCCTCAAGACTGCAGCATCCACTTCTACCTGTGCTCCTACCCTGTTGATGGGCCCTACAAGTCTTAGACTCTCCAGTCCCACAATGGCATGAGCCATATTCTCAAAATAAATCTACGTGTGTGTATTATACTGATTCCGTTCCTCTGGAGGAGAATATAAATACATACATATGGGAGAAGCTGGTGCTGGCAATTTCGCTAAAGTTGACCCTCGTATAGATAGAAAGCTATCCAGTCAGTTTCCACAGAGTAAGTAGAAAAACAAATGGGTACAGCTCCTCAAAAAAGCATCAAGCAAAATAGGAATACATATGTATATGTAACCAAAGGGTCCCAATGCTACATAAATTGTTTCGGAACTTAGAAGATGAAAGGGACTTCCAGAATTTTTATGAAGAATGGTAACAATGGTAGCTAAACTTAAGAAAGAAAACACAACAAAGAAAATTAGAGACCAATTTCACTTACTCATACTGATGCAAAAATCAACATTAAAATGTTATTGAACAGATTCCAACATCGCATTCAGAAAACAATTCATTATGCCCACGTGTGATTTTATTCCAGAATTTAGGGATGATTCTATATTAGGGAACTTTATTAATATAAATCACCATATAATTAGGTCTAAAGAGACAAATCATATGACTATCTCCAGAGATGAAAAAAATAGTCTTTAAAAAAATCAACTTTATTTAAAAAAGTATTTCTTGAAGAAGTAGAAGTGGAAATAGTGATCCTTAATTTGATGGAAAAAACATACATAGTAAACTCCATCCTAATTCTAGATTCTTTCTTAATTGGGAAACACTAGAGCTATTCCTATTAGGTTCAGGAACAAGGCAAGAATTCCCACTATTTCCACTTCTTCTGGAAGTTTGGCCAATGTAATTAAACTAGAAACTAGAAAAAATATTTGAAGGCAAAAGAATTGGAAAAAAAGAAATAAATCTCTTTGCAGGTGACATGATAGTATACCTGAAAAGTCCAAGAGAATTAACAAAACAAACTTAATGAAAAAATAATTATCAGGAGACAAAATTAATATATAATAAATGAGAAAATCCCAAGTATGATAGCAATAAGAGATAAAATACATAGGAGTAAACTTTAAAATAATTGATTAAGACTCATCTGAAAAATACCCAATAGGAAATGAACATGTTTCAACATTATCAACATGACAATTCTTCCTATGACCCAATTATATATTAGAAATCTAGTATAATATAAAAGTGGTGAAGGCAAAAATAGACTTTTTAATAAATGACATTGGAATAACTGAATAATCATTGTGAAAATGATAAATTTAGATCTATTCCCCACACATACACAAAAATAAACTCTAAATGAGTTAGAGATATACATATAAAAGTGAAATTATGTGAGCTCTTAAAAGGATGAATTCTTCTATAGCTTGAGTATGAAAAGAAATTCTAACAATTCAAAATCTAGATATAATAAATGAAGATTGTTAAGTTTCCTACATTAACGACCACCTCCCCCAAAAACCCCTCTTTCCATGGCAGAAAACAACATTTATAAAGTCAAAAGGCAAACAAACTGGGAAAAAATACAGATGAAGCATTATAAACCTAATATGCAATATCCTATATATTGGAAGAAAAAGTCAAAAAATCTTAAAGAAATGTGGATACAAGTCGTTCAAGAATAGGACAATTGACAAAAGATATGAAAGCAACATTTATTTATATGCAAAATGTATTCAATTTACTCATAATAAGAAAAACATAAATTAAAACTACACTGAGATATCATTTCTCACCCATCTATTCGGACAAAATTTAAGAGCGTGACAATTTACTCTGTTGACAAGGTTGTCTGAAAACATTCATCACTGGTGGGAATTCAAATGGTTTCTATGGAGGGGAATTTGACGATATCTGACACAACTACATACGTATTTATTCTTCAACCTAGAAATCCCACTTCTAGAAATTTACCCTAAAGATATATCTCCAATAATACATCACAAAATAAACCTTTCTGAGATTACCTTTGTGTAGTTTTGAGATCTGAAAGCATCTTAATATTCTAAATATCAAAAATAAAATTGATGCAAGAAAAGGGGGGAAATGGAACTGAAAGCAAACTGAAACAAATGAATACAACCGTATTTAAAATGAATAGCAAAACCACACTGAGAGGGAAGGAGGAAACTTTGAAGTAACTTATGAACAGTGTTGACTACACATCCTCAGCCTTGGGGCAGGGGGATTGGGTGGGACGGGGAAATAACTGCCGACAAATCCTCAACTCAACTCTTGATTCAGTACCTGCATTTTGCATCTAGTTGTGGCATGGGTGAGTCGATGCTGAAACTGTATTAGATCTCTTATAGGACTGAGCAATAAGTAAATGGAAAGATGTTGGAAACCAGGCTTCTTATTGTAAAAGAATGAAGATATATATATATAAGGTATAATGTATAAATATAGTATATATACACACTATATATTACACATTAATATTATAATTTATTATAATAATATTACATGTTGATATAAAACATTATATGAGGGCTTCCCTGGTGGCGCAGTGGTTGAGAGTCCGCCTGCCGATGCAGGGGACACGGGTTCGTGCCCCGGTCCAGGAAGATCCCACATGCCGCGGAGCGGCTGGGCCCGTGAGCCGTTGCCACTGAGCCTGCGCGTCCGGAGCCTGTGCTCCGCAACAGGAGAGGCCACAACAGTGAAAGGCCTGCGTACCGCAAAAAAAAAAAAACGAAAACATTATATGAGCCTGTGTATGTATTATATACACATAATACACATGGGATGTATTACATATAATACTTGTATACACATATGAATTAATTTGGATTCAGTTGGAGTGAATTTGGTTGCAATTTGAAAAACTGGTATAAACTCAAGATTTCTAAGATAAGAATATGTAAATGCATGCATATGTGTTATACATGTATATGTACATATGTATGTGTATTGTGTGTTTTTATGTATCCCCCCCCCATACCTCTGTCTGCTGAAAGGGTGTAGAAGCATAGACACCCCAGAAGCAATGAGCACACTTGGAATGCAGATCTTGGTGTCTAGTTCCATTCTCCTTTGAAGGGAACCAAAGCTTCCCCGAGAAATGGCTGATTCCAATGCCAGGTCAAGGAAGGTACAAGATGAGCCTGGGATACTTTGTTAACTCAGAAAGTAAAGATTCAAAAAGTGATGGACCACTTATGGAAAGGACACAGAAACCAGTTTGCAAGGACTTTCTCTGCTCAAGCTGCACAGTTTGAGTGCCAGAATAATTGAGGAGGGCACTGAGTTATAAATCCTGAAAAAAAGAAAAAGAAATCCATGAGCCTAGGTTGATAATAGATAGAGAAATAAGTAAATGATCTCAAAGAATGTTTCTAGGGCTTCCAGAAGATGAAGACAATGCAGCCAGGGACCGAGTTTGTTTGGGTATCTTGCTGCTATGGGAGGGGCAGAGGCACATACCTCCCTTGATTTACTGGTTCAGAAAACAGTAGTTTAAAAATACCTGAGAATTTCAGTTGAATACAAATCCCCAAAGTGTGTGTGAGGCATTTCACTGTGCACAGGGATTTTGTGTGTTACATCTTTTTGATCTTCCCAACCCGCACTAAAAGGTGGAGATTGTTACCTTCCCATTTCAGACCTGGGACTGGAGGCTTGGATGGAGGGGTTACACTGTTGCAAGACCACTCACCATCTAATTTGTAGGAGCCTGAAAGCGACTCCAAATCTATGAGAATGGTCAAAATGTTAATAATATAGAAGGGGAAATGTGTGAATATATTGCTTTTGTATTTTACCATGCAACTTTATCAGGTATTTGGAATCTCTCTTCATTTACTTCTTAGGACTTACTGATGGAAACACAAAGTTTTTTCTTTTTTTTTTCTGTGGTACGCGGGCCTCTCACTGTTGTGGCCTCTCCCGTTGCGGAGCACAGGCTCTGGACGCGCAGGCTCAGCGGCCATGGCTCACGGACCCAGCCACCCCGCGGCATGTGGGATCTTCCCGGACCGGGGCACGAACCCATGTCCCCTGCATCGGCAGGCGGACTCTCAACCACTGCGCCACCAGGGAAGCCCAGAAACACAAAGTTTTAAATGTGGTCTCTCTTCCAAATTCACATCTGGCAATATGTGCTCACTGCACCCCTGCATCCTGGGAAGAGAAAGAGCAGGGATGGTGTGCCTTCCTGTGTGTGTGTGTGTGTGTGTGTGTGTGTGTGTGTGTGTAGATGTATAATTGCCTTTTCACTCATACTAAGTGTTTGGGATGAGCTTGGACAGTTTGTTTCCTTTCTGTCCACAAACAGGAACAGAACACACCCCTGTCTGGACACGGCCCTCTGGCATTGTGTAATGACCTTGCTGCTAGAGGAATCCAGCACAATTAGAAATTCTCTGAAGGCTGAAAATGACCTGAAACTACTGAGTGAAGTTCATTTCCTGGGAACAGAGCAGCTCTGCCAGTCTCTCTACCTGCTACGTTAAGAAGGACACTGTTCCCATAACCAACTGATCCTGACTCACATTTGAACTGAAAGCCTCGATGAGTTAATTTATGTTTTAGAATGTTGGGATTCTGGAGGTGAAATTTCTCATCCTCTATTTTCTAAAATATTGGAACAGATAATCTGTTCCAACAGAGCTTCTTGTCTCCATGTACCTGGAATGTCACTGGGGTACATGGAAAACGGTCTCTTTAGAGGATCCGCTATGATGCTGAAGAGTAGGGAGGTTCTAACAAAGACAGGTGCCTTCTTCCCTCTGGGTGCAGAGCTATATCTCTGTACAGCAGGAAAAAGCTCTTTCAAGATGATTGTAAACTGATCAAGAATTATCTTCTTTAATGGCTAAATCAACTTCAGAAATCCACGTAACTGAGGAACTACTTGCACCGCAGCTCTTCAAACTCCCTAAAGAATTTTAAAGAAGACTGTCACTGTTTGAAACTAAAGATGGGTTAAACTTCGACATCCCTTCAAAATGAAAAGAATTAACTGACTCATTTCGCTCATAAAAATAGAAAGGCAACGAATAATGACCAAACTAGAGGGAAATTTTTATTTTTCCCTCCATCAATTACCCTGTAATGCCCCCTCTACCTACCACGTGTTGAGCCTTTAACTGGTGAGTATATGAAAATGGCACATGGGTGTTCATGGCATGTGGTCAGGGATTCAGCCAAAGCATTGTCAGACCCAAGGTCGACGATAACAAAACTCTTTGTTGACTTTTTCTTCAGAGTTTCTGTTCCTAAATTGGACACTTCCCTAACAGATCTAAATGATTTTTCATTTTGAAACCTCAGCTGTGTGTATAGAATGACGTATGTGAAGTTTCTCACATTTTGTGCCATGCATTCACACCAGTATAAATCTCTTAATTCCCCAGTATTTCTGTTATTGTTAATTTTTGTTGTAAGTCTAAGGAAGATGATCACAAATTCTTATCTTGGAGAATGCTCACACCAATGTGAACATATTTATGTTCATTAACTCTACAGCAAGGGGGAAAGGTCTTCAGAATAGAATGGAAAAAAAAAGTTTACAAACTCTGCCAAGAAACACAAATCTTGTGTTTCTTGTGGGAGGACATATTAAGGGAAAAAACCCTAAAATTTAGTGGTTTGTGTCCAAAAGGTGATAATAGCTCTTGTTGCCTGGCTGCTTTGTCCATTTCTCCACCGCCCCACCCCGCCAATATCCTAAAGCCTTGCCTCCTGTTATCAATGTTCCTTTCTACTTCCTTTCTCCATCTGTTTTCAAGATATCATAACTTTCTAGTTCTATTTTTTTAAATAGCTTAAATGATTTTTCTCTTTGTTGTTTATCTTTCTGCCTTTGAATCTAGTCATAGAAACTGAGTTCTTCATAATATTCCTGATAGTTGTAAACAGGTCCAGCATATTCAATTCTGTCTTCCGGAAAAAATCTTTTTCTATCTATCTATCTATCATCTATTTAGCTATCTATCTATCTACCTACCTACCTACCTTTCTATCTATCTGGCCTATTTCAGATGAAAATGGGTATTAGTAGTAAAATGGCCAATCGACTGTCCAGGAGACTGGGGTGTCATAAAGTGAAAATCTGGTCTGTGGGGGTTGATGGAGACAGCCTCTATAAGTGGGGTTACAGAATGGAGAAAGTATGAAATATAGAAATAGAGGGAAACCACACGTTATTCTGATTGGCATAAATTTACATGAATGCAGGCCCTAAACATTTGCTATTTTATGATCTTCCAGTAGTCAGAACCTCAGAGGAATTTTAGAACATTAGGAAACATATTTTTGTCAGTTCTGGAAGTGGCATGGTCAGGGCACAAAACCGTGTGGGGCACAGAACTGAACCACTTGGCCATGGCCTCAGGGACCCCATGGTGCACTGAGCTGGAGTTTACAACATGTCATGATCTGATCTTAGTCACGTGTCCATCTATTCACCAAATAAGATTTCTCAGCAGCAACTCTTGATAGAAGGCTTGGAAAAGGTGACAGACTTTTGAGATGTTTTGAAGAAAGAAAAGACAATGCTTGATAATTTATTGGATGTGGAAAAGAGGGAAGGGGGCGTTGAGGATGACTTATCACTTAGATAAATGGGAGTGATGAAGCCACACTGAGATGGACTATGGCAGGTCAGAGGATATAAAGAGTTTTGCTTTGAGCTTGACAAGTGTGAGATGCTGGCGGGATTTCTAGGCAGAGGATTCTAGAAGGCTTTTAGATATATAGAGCTGGAACTCTACACAAAAAATAGCAGTTGTGAGCAAATAAATAGTAATTAAAGTCAAAAGAGTGCATGCATCTCCAAAAGTGAGTAAAGAAAAAGCTCAGG
Organism: Tursiops truncatus; assembly: GCF_011762595.2. Taxonomy (NCBI): domain Eukaryota; kingdom Metazoa; phylum Chordata; class Mammalia; order Artiodactyla; family Delphinidae; genus Tursiops; species Tursiops truncatus. The sequence goes on from NC_047045.1 coordinate 84,903,328, forward strand.
GACTTCCCTGGTGGTCCAGTGGTGAAGAATCTACCTTCCAACGCACGGGATGCGGATTCTATCCTTGGTCGGATAACTAAGATCCCACACGCCACGGAGCAACTAATCCCATGTGCCATAACTACTGAGCTCAAGCGCCTCAACTGGAGAGGCCACGTGCCACAAATTACAGAGCCCACACACTCTGGAGCCTGCGCATCACAACTAGAGAAGAGAAAACCCACATGCCAAAAATAGAAGCCCAGGCACCACAACAAAGATCCCACATGCTGCAACAAATATCCCACGTGCTGCAACTAAGACCTGACACAGCCAATAAATAAATTAATTAATTACTTAAATATTTTTTAAAAAAAGGAAAAGCTCAGATGCAACCCTACCCTGCATCCCCAAAACTATGTAATAAATGGATGGTGAGAGAAAAGCCTGTAGATTAAGATGTAGCTATAAAAGTAGAGGAAAACAGGGTCTTCAGGAAGACCAGGGACATAACAATACAGGAATATCCTAAGAATACAGGAATGCCCAACAGTGCAAAATGTTTCAGAGGAAACAATTCTTCAAGGTCTGGAAAGGATCCATTTAAGAACTCAGGTGTCATTGGTGAGCTTGTCATGGGCCCCTTCAGTGGGGGAAGAAACCCAAGGATCAGGGATCATGGGTGCCGACACTGGCTGATATTAAAACACACAGTTCTGTTCTGGACAAGGGAGCCCTGAGGGGCTGTTATTCTCCAATCTAGCATTTATTAGCCCGAAATTCCCCAGGCTGCTCTAAAAACAACTGAAGCTCATTGTTCACTCACTAAAACAAGTTCCTGCAGGTTGAATTTTAACTTCTCGTGTAGATCTTTTCCTCTCCCATATCCTTTATAAACTTTCCTTTCCACTTCATTTGCATATTGTTTTATATCATTCTGCTCCATCTCACCTTCTTTTTCCAACCAAACTCAGCTTTACTAACCCAAACTGGCATCTGGTCCCTTGCTCTCGATGACTTCACTAAAAAAGAAAGAAACCTCTCAATGAATGCCACTCTGGAAGTCTAGGAACAGGGATGAGTATCTTTGACTCACTCTTGACCCCTTCTCCCCTACTCTTTCGATCCACCGTGAGCCAGCCTTTTGCTCTGTGATGGTATGGAGGGCTCTGCAGCATGTACAAGCATGGGTTTCTCTAAAATTCAGCCATTCAGTACTTGCCAAGAGTCTCTTTTGATATGACTATAGGAAAGGGAAACACAGAAGTTCAGGCATCCATTTCCTACCCACTTCTAAGCTCCAAGCTCCAGGCTCCATGCTGGGTCCCATGGTCCTACCCTTTCAACTCCAGAAATCTCTTGCTGGCAGGTTTCCTCATGACTCTCCAGCATTTCCTGTTTCCCTCAACAGGAAACACTGTGAAGGGGCTGTCCTCTGGTTCTTTCAGAGCTTCTGCTTCCCTCCAGAATAAGGAAATGCTATTATGCATATAGTTGGAAATTGAACAAAAGAAAACGAGCCCAATCAAACAATAATTCCCCAGCATACATGCCTCCCCCCACCACACACAGCGTACTTTGGGGGTTTCAAACACACTCAGACAGTCAGGACTACTTGGCCTAAAGTGGGTCTAATTTTCCAAAAGATAGAATGATGCAAGAATATAGGCCGTGTGGGAACCATGCTCTGTAACTGGGCTCAGTGATTTTGGGCAAGTCATTTAAACTCCCTGAAGGGCGGATACCTCCTACAGTAAATGGGGATAATATCTTACCAGCTGTTTCACGGATTAAGTGAGACAACTCATGATAAAAGTTTAGCACAGTGGCTGGCACACAGCAAAATACTCATCATCTGAAATGGTAATTATCCATTATCCTACTTTTCCTATTGAAAATAAGGATGCTTTAAGAGTATGAGAGGGTCCATCCTGAGTATAAAAGTGTCATTTGAAGCAGCTCTATAGAGAAAACCGTAGAGAACAGAGTCCTCCTTGAACTGTGGGTCTACAGGGTACCCAGGCACCGGCACACTGGGGAATGCAAAGGATCGTATCAATAGCAGTTTGATTCAAGTCAGTTTATTTTTAGTGCCTTCAATGTAGAGGGAGCTGCCACTCTGGTCAAATTGAGGTAAAGGTTTTTCCCTCTCTGCACTTATCCAAATATGAGAGACACTGGACTGTTTCTTTGCAGCACAGACACTGGGATTCTAAGTTGCATTTTCAACTTTCATTTGGAGGTTAGGGTTTGTGTAGGCAGAGCCTCAAAGCTCCTCAAATGAGTGAAAAAAACTAGGCAAACAGCTTAGAACGGGGAGAAGTGTATGTTCGTTCGTCTAGCATCTGTGACCATGACACGAATCCTAGGTCCAGACCCAAGGAACGTGCATCAGTCACTTCAGAGAGGCAGGTGCATGCCCTCATCCCGCATGAAGCCCCCCGCAGCCCCGAGACATTCCCCACGTGAGCCTAGTATCGCAGGGGCCGCTGCAGCCACGCACTGTATCTTCAGCTGCATTCACACCCTCCACATCCCGGGAGCAAGGACAGCTGATGTGAAGCAAGAACTCTGGTGTCTCTGTGGAGGATGAAGGGCAGTTGATACGTACAGAATAAAAACAGCCAGGCGCCGGCCCGTTTACTTAGGCAACTGGAAGCCCTTCCGACCTGGTTGACATTTCATGCTAATAATGAAAAACAGGAATGGAAGTTGTGACAATTCCCCACCGTTTTCTGTTTTGCCCTCCCTCTTTGCCTCCACTTTTAAAGCTCTAAACAACAGTCAGACGTAATATGCAGACTTGGGGTTCACCGGGGTGATATGCACAAGGGACTTTATAGGTGAAGCTCGCGGACGCTGCAAAACACTCCGTCAAATGGACCCTGAACATGAAACCAAAGTGACCCGTGGGTGAGAGAAACACAAAACAGAATGAGAGAGTAATGTTTCTCAGCACCACTCCGAGGACTCTTCGGGAAGGCTGGGAAACAGTGCAGGAAAGGGAAGCAGGAAGATGTTTCCGGCGAGAGCAGGCACGGAGCTATAGAGTAAAGAAGGGAGGAATAGGACCTGGCGGCGGCGGCAGGCCAGGAGAAGGGGCGCATCCCGAGTGCTGGAACATCTGCTTCCCATGCTCAGAGCCCTGGGGGCCGTGGTGGGCCGCGGTGGGGGCACCGCTGGGCATCTGAGTTTTGAGTCTTTCATTCGTTTCCAGCTCATCTCTCAGGTCTTCTTCAGCCACAGAACTCGATGGTAAACCCATGTGCTTTATTGTCTCTCTGGGAAGGATAATTACTATCTACTAAGTCGCACTGTCACTTTAAAATAATGTGATGATTTCAAGTGAAGTCACCAACTTAGAAAATCAAATGCGACAATTTGATAACCTTATTTTAAGGAGTGTGGAGGTAATATGAACAAAGGGCCTTATTTTTTGTGAATTCAAGACTCCTTTTCCTTACATTCCTCTACCAGCTGTCCAGGCACGCTGCGTACAATATGTGTATGTGTTTCCAAGTGTGCATTAATTTTGCATATTTGATTCATCAATATATGTATATCATTTATTTTTATTTTATTTATTTTTTTTGTGGTACGCGGGCCTCTCACTGCTGTGGCCTCTCCCGCCATGGAGCACAGGCTCCGGACGCGCAGGCTCAGTGGCCATGGCTCACGGGCCCAGCCGCTCCGTGGCACGTGGGATCTTCCCGGGCCGGGGCACAAACCGGTGTCCCCTGCATCGGCAGGCGGACTCTCAACCACTGCGCCACCAGGGAAGCCCCATATGTATATCATTTATACATACATGCATTCATAATCTGCAAATTCAGTTGGCTGTATGTAAAAAATATGTACAGTAAGCTCTAACTGGAAAATGAGATAGTAAATAGACAAACCCTATCTTCATCCAAATTCTTTCCATCTCACTGTTACGCCCCAGCACCATCCTCTCCCTTTGCACCACTGCAGGCGCCTCCTGACCACTTCCTCTCCTTCCATCCTGCCCTCCTCCTACCTGGTCTCCACGTGGAGCTAGAGAAGTCTTTTAAAAGGTGGCAGATCATGATACTCCCAGGCTTTAAATCCTCTCATGAAAGGAAACCTATGAGTTAAAAAAGATCTAAGTGAAACATCAACCAGTTAAAATATATGAACCTTATGTGAATCCTATTCAAGCAAACTAAAATAAAAATTATATACACATCAACTTTTAAACAGGGACACACTAGTTGCTAATATTTATTTGATGCTCTTAAGGAATTATTCTTCAATGTTCAGGTATGATACGTGCTGACGTATTTGTGGGAGAAATGCAATGATACCTGGAGGTTGCATTAAAATCTGGTCGGGATGGGAAGACTGGGTGGGGCTTGGAGATAAGGATGGTGTGAATTTTTCACTGTTGAAGGTGGTGATGCCCGTCCGAGATGCGTGATGCTCTTCTCTACACTTTTGAGTATGTTTAAAATTATGCTTAAAATCATCCATATTCTTCAAACAAAAAATAGATAAATAAAGCCCTCCATGATTTACCACTGCACTTTGGATACAAATCCAAGTCAGGTGCTTGGCCTGACTTGGCTCTGCCCACTTCTCCATCCCTACCTGCAGGCTCTCCAGGACCCCATAGCCCACCATCTTGGCTTCTTTGGGCCTCTCCAACAGAAGACAGTGTATCTTTTCTTGGCCCAGGGCCTTTGTACTTGCCCTTCCCTCAGCCTGGAACATGGGCTCTCCAGCTCTCCACGTGGCTGGATTCTTCATATCACTCTGGCCTCCAGTCAAATATCACTGTCATTCCCCTGGCCACCCACTCAAATGTGCTCTTACAATGTCTCTCATCGCCCTGCTTCATCTCCTTCCTATGCATCGCTTTTACTTATTTTCTTTTTTTTACAGTCTTCCCTCACCAGACTATAGCTTGTTGAAGGCTGAGACCTTCTTGTTCACTCTTCCTCCCCTGGCCTAGAATAGAGCCTGGTGCATGGCAGACATTCAGTAAACACTCACTGAATGAATAAATACATGTTATAATTTCCAGTGACAAAGCAAAATCTATTCCTGTGTGTGCTAGACCTTTCTTTTTTCTCTCTTTCCAATATTAGATTAATAGGGACAGAAAGAAATGCCAATTATTTCCGTATTCTCTTTCTCTCTCTCTCATTGAAAATTACAAGAGGAGGAATAGATAGGAGAGAACCGAATATGCACTGTTACCCTAAGGACAGGGTCCTGTTAGTGGCAATCCTGCTGAAAGGAGAGAAGTGGATAATAATGATCACAAAACCCAAAAGAGCCTCCACGTCTGTAGTTCTCAGGGGTTCTGGTCAGGGATGCCCGTATCCTGCTGTGGTCTGCAAGCCCTCCCGGCCAACCTGCCTCAGCTGCTTCCCTGCTTTCCTCCTTTCCTGAGCCTCTCTTCAAGGAGCTGGTATAACCATGATCCAAACCCTCCACTCCAGTTGCAGATAAACTAGTAACTTGTTAGGGGATTATCCCTTGAATAACGAAAATGGGCATTTTTCTTTTAAAGGCAAAAATATTTTACTGTTTTCTCTTATTTTCCATCACCCTCTACTGCAGCCCCTGCCCCCTGTGTCCCTTCCCCAGGTCCTCTTTGTATAAATACAGGGTCATATCAAAGACGTCGTTTCGATGTTCTACCAAATACCTTTAAAAATAAACCATATGTGTTCCTTCAATTTTATAGCTTGTTAGTCCAAAGCATAGGGCACATTCTGCCTAAGGGGACAGGGTCATGGAAGTCATGGGGTTAAACTCATTTTTAATTTGTCCACAGATGGATGCTCCCAGTTGTTCCTTTATCTGGGAAGCGTACATCCATAGGACTGCAATAACAAATATTCAGGAAGCTGCATTCACTGTGAAATTTAACAAAGGGAATTAGCCACAGTGTGTGAACAGTAACTTTAAATAGCAGGGGCAACAAAGAGCACTGTAGCTGATAAAAGAAAACTGGTAATTACAATATTAGTGCCCTTGCCACATTTTGCTATATTAAAAGGTTGCTTACAATTCCACCCTTCATTTTGCCTATCAAAATAGAGCAAAATAAAATATAATTGAGACAAATTGATTTTCTGGATAATTTTTACAAAATGGCCCAGTCAGTGTAAAATACTCTCTCCCATAATACAAGTTTTAATTGTAAAAATTAATCTTAAAATATTTTTTAAATTTTTAAAAATATTTTGATAGAGACTCTTTCACCATGCCAGCCTCAAGGGAGGAAGGGTAACAAATCTCATTTTTCTGAGTCTTCATCCAGGAAGAATGGACTATGGCTTTTCTCTTTAATATTTAATCTAAACTTTATTAATTTTTTTAAAGAATAAAAGATTCTGTGTCTAATTATGCTCACCTCCAGGACTGCTCTAAAGCGTGGCTTATGTGATATAAGGCCTGCATAAAAGGCTGTATTATCTTGAGCTTTCATTATTGTCATTTTAGTTCAGCCATATTTTTCTTTTTAAGCTTTAAAAAGCATTGATCTGAAACAAGCCCTCACAGTGAAACTCTCTCACTGTGTAAGAATACGAGAGGGAACGCTTCGAAACAGCAGGGCTTCTGTTCCCCCGAGACTCATATCCAGGAGCCAGAGCTGCCGTCATTCCTCCTTCAGCACCCAGCTGATGCGAAAGTAGGAAGAGTGGCCCAAGAATATTTTCCCATAGTTAACAGCTTTCAGAATAAGATGTGCCGAGTCTTTCTCACAGAGCCCCGTGATGCTCCCTTCTGCTCACCTGATGAACTGCTTTCAGTTCTGAGCTAAACGTTTTAAGAAGGCCAAGAAGAGCTGTGTGAACATTCCAAGAAGGGTGACCAGTATCTTAATGGAATGAAAATCAATAAGCTGTGAGTGCCTAGAAAATGAATCACTTCAGGGAGGCATGGTGGATCTTCACTCTTTAGATGGTTGGTCAAGTGGAAGAAGAGGTAGACTGACGTTGTGAGATTCTAGAAGGGTAGAACTAAGGTCAGTGGCTGGAAATTGCATGACGAAATTTCGTAGCTCAATATAAGAACTTTCTTATCATTGGTTAGTTCTATCCAAAAACTTAAAGAGATTTTCTTGCCAAGCAGGGAGCTCTTGGTTCCTGGCAGGGCTCCCAAGACATGGATTGATGGCGCTGTCTTGTATGCTACTGCACCAGTCCTGGCGTGGGGTCAACCTCAACACTAGATGGCCATGTGGCAGAGGCTGCTACCCAGCCACCACAGTCCAGCCCCTGCCGTCCACAGTAAAAACTTATCACTGAGAAACAGCTGCCCAGCTGGGGACTACAATTCTCAGCCTCCTTTGTGTATAGTTGGGGTCTTGTGACTAGTTTTGACAGACCATTGGAATGTGAGCAGAAGTGATGTTTGTCATTTCTATGCCACAGTAGTTAGGAAGCCAGTAAGTCTTCTTCATCCTTTCTTTCTCCAGCTGCTGCTTGGAGGCTAAAGACTTCAAGGCCCTAGTGAAGGATTCAGGGTCAGGGAAGGAGCCTGGGACCTTGAAGCTGCCCGCAGACCAACAACTCACCTGCTGAACTGATACATAGGCCAGTGTTAAGCCAGCGAAATTTGGGGGGATATTTATTTTTTACAACAGCTGGTCTGTCCCTACCTAATATATCCGCTAAGTTTTCTTCCGGATGTAAAGAGTTGGTTGATTCTAAGTCAATGTGGGTTATTCTGGAATGTATAGACTATACAGGCATTCTAGAAATTTCTTTTTTCAGACAATCATTTCCCCTAAGACAAGTGGCTATGAATCTATTTCATTCCAACCCTAGTTAAGAACCCCTGCCCTGGGCAGTTTCAGCCAGACTCTCGCAAGCCGTCAGGGGGAAGATGTGACTCAGCAGGTGAGCCATTCCTTTCTACTTGCCTTTGGTTCATTTTTTAGGGTAGCATATAGTCCTTGGGCAATGCTGGAGACACTCAATCCCAAATTATTTCTGCTGGTGAAAGATGGAGGCCACAGCACCAAAAGTGACCCTAAATAGAACTAAGAAGGTAATTGCACTATTGGGCTAGAGCTAGGTACATTGGCCAGAAGCCAGAAGCCAGCTCATTTGAACAATGACTCAGAATATTTGCCTCTTCAGACTTGCCAAGGCCCCCAAAGGCCTGGTCTGTGACACTGGATTTCTTCTGTGCACACATGACTCTTTTACTTCCCCTTGAAAGGGCATGTAATTTCCATGTAACTGTGCAGGCTAGAAGCGTGCTTAGGACTAAAATAGCGCCGATTGTGAAAGAGCGTAAGCTTGGTGAAACACTCCCGTCATTATACTATGCTCTGTGGCCATTAAAGTATTGAAGTTGTTTGGGTTGAAAATAGGGGACATCTTTTGTAGGGCAAGGCCCTGAGACAACAAGAGGTTAATCCTTTGTCAGTGGCCATGTCAATCTATGGCAAAACCAGGTTCAGAAGCCGACGTGTTTATTTCCCTTGGCTGCACTCAGCTGGACACTGAGAATGTTATTACTAAAAGATCAAACCTTCATCTCAAGCCAAATTCCTACAGAGGGCGGGGAAGGGCGGACAACCAGCTTGTGTTTCTGTTGTGCGCTTGGGCTCATCCACACATACGTACAGATCCACGTTTACAACAGGCCTGTTAGATGTCTGCATTCAGAGTAGCATACGCACCTATATACCATTATGCAAACACCGGGAAGGGCAGGAGTGTTTTCTTCCCCCAAGGTATTATCGAGGGTTCTAGTTTTCCTTGGTGTCCTAAATCTGCTAGGGAAGAATCTGCCTGCTCCAGAAATTGATGCTGTCTGTCAAGGACACAAAGAATTTGTGTCTTTCTCTTGGGGGTTTCTGTCACATTGGCAGGCAGTAATGGGTCAATACTGTCAATATGGTTTTGAGTTTACATTCTGCTTTTCTTTGACTAAAAAGATGGGTATAACGTATAACTAAGGCTTAGGAAGTGGCGTCAGAGCTTTTCCCCTTAGAGAAGGTGTGAGCCGAGGCCAGCAGCCGGAGGGGCTGAACCATGGACTGCTGAGGTCTTTTCACCTGCTAACATGCTGTGACGCTGTGCCTCCAAACCGGGCTTCCTCTGCTCTGACCATATGCTCTGAAATTTGGAATGAGTGCAGTTTAAAGACTCCCTGTGTTCAGTGCTGCCTGACTCTTGGGGGAACCCAGAGATTCAGAGCTCAGGGCCCAGGGTGACCCAGTTGTGGCTAAATTATTGAGTTCAAAGTCATTCCCTGCTGTGTGAGCATCCCTTTGGTCTGTCACTTAGAAACATACCTCCACCTTCCCTGGGAGCCGCCCTGTGGAACTGGCAGACCATGTCCACTCCCTGGGTTCTTGGCCTCCTGGGGCCCTGTCTGGCTGCCCTGTGCGAGGCTCCTTGTTCAAGATGGAGCCTGGAACCTTCCCGGGTACATCGCTCTCCACTACACATAAAGATGATACGGAGTTGGCTTTGCTGTGTGTAAAGGTGCGACAACAGCTGTGGGGCAGTTAATTTCTCCGAGGTCTGGTGACCTTCAGAACGTGTGCACACCCATAACCCTGGCTCCCCCTAGTGGCCGGTGGCACCCCATCCAGAATTTTGCTTCCTAACTTCATGAAGGGTGCGTGAGAAGATCTCTAACCAACCTCTTTTCTCCAGAACCCCACAGTCCAGGGGCCCTGGGAATGCCTTACACACACTGGCATCCTATATCCCAACATCACAAAGCACCAGGGGCTTCCTGGGAGCTCTGGTGCCTTGGAGAAAATGCCTCTTACTTCTCTGCTTAGGTGAAATTTCCTGCCAGGGAACGCACCATGGTCTCTTGCTTTCTGGGCTATAGCTGGTGTTTCTTGGCTCAACGGGATGTCTGGACGCTGCAGGTAAAGAGCAGACACCTCACGTGCCAGGACCGGAACCAGCACCTAGACCTTCCCCAGCTCTGGCCTTTGACGTCTTGGTTTGAATCTTCCATCAATGTCAGGGAACACAGTTTAACCCCCATAGTTCTCCAACCATGCTAAGAAACACCGCCAGCGGAAGCAACGACAATAATCCCCAAACTGAACAAGGAACATCCTGGCACCTGAGCTACCTGACTTTTGCTGAGAATTAGAAATGACTTATTTTCACTTCTTCTCTTGAATTCCATTGCTCTTTTCAAAGACATGGAGATGTGCTCTCATTCATGAAGACACGACGTACGGGACCTTCACTAGGTTAGGGGGACTGAGAGGTAGGGGGAAGCACAGGGTGGATAATGTTTGCTCCCGTGCAGTCTGTCTGGGCTCAGCAAGTCACTGGAACGCCATCCCTCAGGGCCTTCATCTGCATGATGTGCCTATGGCTGAGAGCATCTCTGGGGATTCACTGAAGTAATACTTGGAAACTGCTTGGAACAGTCAGTGCCTGACACTCCATGAACGTTAGCTGTTATTATTAGGATTAGGGCAGCACCAAAAACGTACACTTCCCTGAGCTTTTGTTTGGGCAAGTGTGTGCCTCAAGAGTGTGCCAAAGTCAAACTAATTTAGTTTTAGAAATATAGAAAAAGACATGGCTGTTTGCTGAGATCTTACTCCCCAAGTATCAGCTTGTGGTGTATGTTTACAGCTGATGCAACTGTTGGAAATAAGAGGCTTTGGAGAATTGGATGCCTTCAGAGTGGAGTCATGGGATGTACTTTATTTGTAGGTGGCTGGTTAAATTCTGACCCGAGTTATCTTGGGACGGCTTTTAAGTGGCTTGTGTGAGACTCATTTCAGGCTCAAGCCCAGTTCCTAGAGGACAGGTGTCCACCCGAGAATGTTGGCACTGGTCTCGGAAACTTCTGTGGGGAGACAAGCCCGCAGATAAGTCCAAGGGCCCTAAAGGTGTCTCAGCCCAGGGAAGAACCTCTGGGCAGTGGTCTCAGACATAAAAGCAAAGGAGACCAGCTATGAGTCGTTGGGTGGAAAAAACAGACATTGATGGTTTCGGAAACTTGCCAACCTCCGCCGTTTCATCAACATTAGATACATCGACAAGGGAATCTATGCTCTCAGTAGAAACTGTGACACTGCATTTGGTGCTGTGATGACATAATACTGAACATTCATCCATCTGAAACCAGGCTCTTGAATCGTGGGCTCCCACGTGGCCGGGTTGTGATGGTTCAGTAGCACGGGGTCATCGGCCTTCCTGAGTCACCCGCCCCAGGGCCAGTGAGGGGTGTGTCTCTTTCCTTTGCTGTGCCGACCTCCTCTTCTTTTCTCCCACCTGCTTCACTTCTGAATGCTGAGATTACATGTTTTTCCCACGGCATCCATATACCCACTTGCATTTTTCAAGGGGACTAATTGTAAAGAGAAGTCAGACTTGGAGGAAATTGTTACTAAATTTATCTGCAGGAAAAATGCATCTTGTCTATTTGATATGAGATGGAACCGTACTGTTTCCTAAGTGATCCACCTTTTGTAAAAGAAAGGAAATCACGAGGAAGAATGAGAACATTTCCAGTGACTTTTCCCTTTGCCCTGCTCCCATCCCTGACATTGACGTGAACTCTGATGCATTTAAGATAAAGCTAGTTTTGGGGGGAGGTGTGTTGGACTCCAGATTTCAGTGAGCAACCTCCACCCACAAGTGACTGGGTTCTGTGATGTAATAAGAGAAGGCTCTCGACAAAGACTTCAGAGTTGACCTCTCTCCCCACACGTAACTAATCCAGGTGAACTTGGCCTCTATACCCTCTGCCCCTCCCCTTGCCCTCGCGTCCCCTTCTATCCTGTCTTCATGCCGGCTGCACAGGGGAGGCCTTGAGGACACTTCCTCTCCTTTTGGGACGCTGCGACACTGGGTTCCTGTACGGCCGGGCGCGGGCTGACCGTCAATTGCGGCACTGCTCAGGCGCTTTTGTCTCCCAAATATGGCACCGTGGCAGCTGAAACACCTTATGAAAATAGCATTAAAATGTGTAATGTACCAGAAATAAACAGAGAGAGAGACAGCCAGGAAGCTGTGCTAATCACTGCTTTGATGTAGCATGAATTACTGTATTTTTAAGGGTCTCAGGTTTCGGACTGCTTGTTTTGACTCAGCTGCCACTGCTCCAGTGTAGGGCTGGACCCAGTTTTCCACCTCTTCTCCCTCCGTGATGACAGCTGTTGTCCCTTGACTCACACGAAAACGATTTCTCCACCCTTCCCCTGCCTCCCGGCCCTTTCCTGGCAGGACTCCCTGTAAAGTCTCCACCTCCCCTCCCTGGGGGTGGCAGAGGCCGAGCACGGCCGCCTGGCAGGGGTCCAGGCTCTCCCAAGGTCCTGTGTCATCTGCCAGCCGGTCGGGCACTCCGAGACAACGTCCTATTTTTAATCTCGGGTCCCCTGGTGCTCTCTTAGCTGGTCGGCCGAGTCGGGAAATGGAGTTTGGCTCGACTTGTGTCACTGGGAGCTGTGGAGGACTAAAGCCTTTGCTGAGTGGAGCTCTCAGGACGAAAGCATCGTATGGTCCAGTTTTGGGGGTCAGGACATTCCTGCTTTGCCTGCACGGGTGATGGTCCACTTAAAAAACGTCCCAATGCTGACTTGCCACGCCGGAGTCTAAGAGAACTTGGGTTTGATAAGGGCTCAGTGCCTTCCTTGGTCTCAGGATCATATGGACGCCACAGGGCACAGGTAAACACCAGAGGCTGTCCCCACTTTAGAGCTGTCCAGTGACCCCCTTTCAGACAGGACCTCTGGGCAGTCCTGCAAGTTACGTTAAGGATCTGGGCTCAGTCCCCGCTCTGCTCCTGGATCCAGGAGCGCCCTCTTGTGGTGGGAAGAGCTCTGGACAGAGTTTTTTCTTTTCCTAATTTTTTTTTTTGAAAGAACTCCATTATTAACATTTTCTCTGCCTTTTCCACTAATCCCTAGAGTGAAAAACGTTATCTGTTAGTTTGAAGATAAGCAGCGTAGAGAGAGAGAAGTTAGAGGTAGTTTTATCATGATTATCAACATCTTTGTGTAAAAACCCCAGTCAGGCCACATTCATCCTCTCAAACCTGGACTTTGAAAAACATTTTTTAATGGTGTCTTGGCCTTCAGGATTCTACCCCCTCATCCTTATTTACTTATCTGTCTTAAAATTAAACTAAATTTTCTTTAAAACATTTTGTTTCTTTTTTGATCCCTGCTTTGTTCAAAGAGTGTTCAGAGCTGCCCTCTGGACGTAGTTGGAAGGCTGAGCCTTTCATGAGCTACCCGTTCCTGCCTCTCTTTGGGGACATCTTACTCTACTTTGCTAAGCCCTTTGGTGACGTGGCCCTCCCCTCCCCTCCGGCCACCAGCTGGTGTCTCCCCTTCTCCATCCCTCCAGCTCTGCTTCTGTGGGAGATGTCAGGATCCCCCTCTCTGATCCGGTCCTTCTCTCCCCTGCCCACCTCTGTCCATCTTCACCAGAAGGTCATCCTGCCTGAGCCCTGGTGGGCACTTCCTCTTCTTCCATCCACTGGTGCTTGCAATTTGTGCTAATTTGCACTTTGTGTCTTTTTCTAAACAATTCCTATCCATTTCCCCAAGTATATTAGGGGACCAACCATGTGCCTTTTCCTCCCTGGAGGGATGGAGGGGTGGTGGGGTGGTGGGGTGAGGGAGGCAGTGGTAACCATGGTCACCATGAATCGGTCTGGACCTCTCACTGCTCGCCAGGCTCTGGCCGTGCTCCTTAGAGGTACATCAGTTCACTGCATTCTCACAAGAACCTCCCGAGGTCAGTGTCATTACAATGGTCCCTATCACACAACAGGAGTCACAGATGCTCAGAGAGCCTGGGACCTTTGTCTTGGTCCCAAGCAAGGACAGGATGGAGCCAGGACTGTGATCCTAGACACAGATTGTCTTCTGACTACAGCCAGTCAGTGTCACTGCCTTGACAAAGACCCTGTGACAGAAGTTCCTTAATGGTCATATCTGCAAACCAATAAAAGGCTAAAGTCTCTGTTTTCAAACATGAATATAGTGAAGTATTCAGAAAAGTAAAGTTTATTTTATTTTAAATACTGCCTATTACTGAACGTAGGAGAAGATGTATGGGAAATGCAAGCTAACATCTATCTCGCTGATGTTCTTTTTCTGAGAAAGTGGTCATTGCAAATCAGTTAGGATGCGGTTGCCTGCAGGTTACAGAGAACCCAGCCAAACCGGTTCCAGCAGGAAGGGGGTGGTGTGACCCTCGGACTTGTCTTCCTTCTGTGGATGGTTTTATTCTTGGGCTGGTGGTGAGCTAAGATTTAGCAGTTCTGAGACCCATTTCGGGGCAGACAATGTTCAGAGGAGCAGAGAGTTGCTTGCAGAAGCTCTTCCAGAAGAAGAACTCTTCTGGGAAGAACATTCTCAGGGTTCCCCAGTTGCCTTTGTCTCAATATTCCACCTATGAACTCTGCCGTGGTCAGGCCAGCCTGGCCCACTGCTGGAGCCAGGCTGAGGTCACTTCCCGGAGGAACACAACACAGAATATCACTGGGATTCCATGAGGAAGGAGGAGAGGAAGGTGCAGTCCCAGGATGAGCCTCCTGGCAGGACATGCTAGGACCTTTAGGGATGAATTTACTCTTGGGTGACCTGTGCCCCTCTTATGAATCAGTACCTCACATCAGGGGGATGACTGGTGTTGGGGAAATGAGTCTGATATCACGGTAGAAAGCCCAGCTAACATCAACTCTTTTCTGTATTTTTTTGGACTCCTGGCTGTATTTTTAGCGTTCTGCCTGAGTCATTAATTCACCGTGCACTTGCTGAGACCCACCCTCCGTCTGGCCCTGTTCCAGGGGCCAGAGACATGGTGGTGAGCCAGCCTGGCATGGTTCGTCTTCGTGAGGGGAAAGGTCAGTAAACAGATTAACAAAAGGGATCACTTTGAATAATGGAAGTGCCACGTAGAAAACCAGATGGGATGTTGGAATCTGGAGCAAGGGAAGAACTGGCAACATAGTTTGCAGGGCCTGCTGTGTCCAAAAAAGCAAGGCAGGGCCCTTGTTCAGAAACTGGGACGGATTTCAAGATGACCAGGTAAAGCATTAAGCTGAGCACAGGACCCTCTGAGCCTGGGGCCCCTGCACCGTGGCTGGCCCCTCACCCATGACTCCAGCCCTGGGCAGGGAACTGCTTTGGGTAGGGTGATCAGGGAAGGCTTCACTGAGGAGGTGACATTGGGATTGGATTCCGGTGAGAGCTGGGGTAAAACATTCTGGCAATGGTCCTGCTGGGATTTGCAGCTTGGCTTTTCAAAGATGCAACAAGAAGAGGCCACCAGGGGAAAGCTGCACAAACTGATGTCAAAGGGCAGGATGAAGGAGGTCAAAGGGCAGGATGAAGGAGGTCAAAGGGCAGGATGAGGATGTAGGTACTCAGATGGTGTAGGCTGGCGGGGACGCTGCTCCACTAACGACCTTCCAAGCTTCCTGATCTCACACGTGTGGATTTTGGCCTCTGCCAATGAAGAAACTTTGTAAGACAAGACATGCCTGGTTGGAGTTTTGCTCCAAGAAGTTCACTCTGGTGTCCGGGTACGAAGAAAGAAGATCACAGTTAAGAGGTTCTTCCAGTTACCCAGGAAAAAGATAAGCCAGGATAAAACAAACCTAGGAAGAATCTTTATACAGACCGACAAATAAATGGTTATGTACATGGGACTATATTTATTATATTTATTCAAATATTATATCTTGGGATGTGCATGGACTTCGCATACCTGCACTCTTTATTACGCTAAGGTTATATACTTACAGGTATGTGAAGTACAATATTACACAGCTGTGTTTAGTTAAAAATCTGAAAATACCCGAAAGTATTTCTACATCAGGAGAATTCAACTCTAATTATGTCCTCCTTACTCTTCCCAGCGTGATCCTGCGTTGCGTGGACATTGATACAACTTCAGTTCCAGCCTCTCCTACCCTCTCGCGCTGTGGTCCAAAACAGCAAACAGCTTGTGACTCATCACACAGTTCAGGACTTGCCCTCGCCCTGGCAAGGCTGCTTTGCTGGACCCTCTGCCTGGAAAGACCTCTCTGTGCCTTTCTGCAACCCATCACTAAGGCTTCCACCTGCAACCAGAGCTATGGTGTGTTTTTCTCCTAGAGAGACTGCGAGGTCCAGGTTGACAGGGACTGTCTGTGTGTGTGAGGGCACCTGCAAAAGGTGTCTGCCATTGCCTGGGCCCTCCACACATTTTGTGGAATGAAGCAAGAGGAGTGGCCGGAGGTAACAGGAAGGAGTGTGGGTTTTCACCCCCTTGTCCCAAGTTCAGCTCCCACCTCGGCAGTTTACTAGCTGTTTGATCGTAATCTCTCTGAGTCTCAGGCTTGCCACCTGTATGGGGAGATGACAGTAGTTCCTGCCTTGCGTTGGTTTGCCAGGGCTGCCGTAACAAAGTACCACGGACGGGGGCTTAAACGATGGGAATTTACTTTCAGAGTTTTGGAGCCTGGCCGTGGGAGATCGAGGTGTGGGCAAGATTGGTTCCCTCTGAGGCCTCTCTCCTTCGCTTGCATTTGATCATCCTCTCTCCCTGTGTCCGCAAATAGTCTTTCCTCTGCAAGAGTCTGTGTCGTAATCTTCTTTTCTTTTAAGTGTGACAGTGAGATTGGATTAGGGTCCACTCACTGATCTCACTTAACCTTAATGACCTCTGCAAAGACACGGTCTTCAAACACAGTCACACTGGGGGCTAGGGCTTCAACATGGATTTGAGGGACCACAGTTCAGCTCAGAACACTACCTTCTCGACTTATTACTCACCTTGCACGTGGCCATGAGTGACATGTCCTCAGTCCCATCTACACGCAAGGCGATGGATTTAAAAAGACATCTGATCGTGTGAGCTAAGAAGTGTTTCACTCTCTTATATGAGCAGAGTTTAAGCTGAGAGAGGAATAAACACGGAGGGTCTGCAGTGGCTCCTGATTGAAACATTGAGGTTGGCGGAGCTCAGGCAAACCTCCACCATCTATACCACGTTTCCTCACAGCCTTTCATCCCATGCCAACGCGTTTGTTAACCATTCCATGCGGATATGTCTTGTCCTCTCAGATGACGTGCTCGTGGTGGCCTGCGGCAACACTTATCCTTGCGTGTGTCCCTCTGGCTGGCATTATGTTGAAGAGACTTTTACTGATCAAGTTCAGTAGTCAGCACTCATGACTTCCCTCTATGCTGGGTTGGGGGGGGGGAGGGGAGGAAGGGGAGGGGGAAGTGAGTGTTCAGAGCAGATTCCCTTTGCCGCCTTCAAATGCAGCAGGGGAGCCACTGCAGCTTCCTGACCAGACGGAGCTAACTCAGGCCACCCCACCCTAGGGGAGCCCATGGGGGTTCTCCCCTGTAGGAATAACTCTCCCTACCTCTTTCCTAGTGCTCAGTGACAGTTTCAGAGACAGTTGCACATGTCACCTGGCACAGTGTTTGTCTCACAGCAGATGTGACATGATAAACGACAGTTGGGGGTGTAAATGATCATTTGGGGTGTTTTCCTCTTACACCTATTCCGCCCACAGAAGAGCCTCTTGTTAGTTTCTATCTTACTGCCTAGTCCTGTGTTTGGCGTCTACCATCACTTAATACACTTTGTGCGTTAAATACATCACTTAACCCATGTCCACTATTGTTTTGTCTTTAGATTCAGTACCAGTAGAAAATCTGCACCTTTTGTGAGTTTTAAGTGTTCTCTTACAGGCAGAGAAACACGTATAAGGCCCCCTCCTCCTGGGTGGCCTCACTTCTTCCTGGCAGGTGGCCTGGGTTTCTCCCCTCTCATCCTCCAGCCGGGCACACTTGTGCAGTAGAAGATGTGCAAACACCCAGTGTCCCTAGTGCTTTCCACCTGAGGCTGGGACGAGAAACTGGAAGGGTCCTTTGGGCGTGGGGAGAAAAAGCCTTTCTTTGTTTTCTTCCCGATATCATCTCTCCCTCCCACAGTGAGGATGAGTTGAAATGATTTCAGTTACAAAAGAACTTCATGGAAGAATTTAAATATTGGTTACGCCTGTAAGTTGAATTCAATTTACCCTTCTATAAAGAGTATTTGAAATTGATCACCTTCTTGAGAAATGAAGAGGGATTCTTCAGTCAACAAAGATTTATTGAGCTCTGATGTGCCAGACACTGGGGAACCCAAAACATAACAGAAAAAGGAAATCCCTGCCTTCATGGAGCTTAGACTAAGGGAGAGAGACAACAAACAAATAAAACACCTAGTACACCCGATGGTGGTTAAGTGTTGGGTGGGGATGAGGTGGTGGGATGGGGTGCAGGTAGTCGATATAATTAATAGCCTGGTTCCTGGGGGCCTCCCCGAGGTGTCCCTTGAGCAGAGAGGGAGGTCGTGGAAGGATCCAGCTTCCAGAATATTTCTGGGGAGAGACCCCAAGGCAGCAGGAGATAGAGGTGAGAGCAAGCACGGCTGTTGACACAGGGTCAGGAGACCCTGGTGGCTGCAGCTTCCAGAAGCATGTGCAGTGGAGGCTTGGAGGGACCAAGTGCAGAGAGTTCTGGTGGCCACCCTGAGTGAACGCGGAAGGGCCTGGAATGAGTGGAGCAGAAGAGGTGGGAGGCTGACCAGTCCCTGGAGTGATCACTGACTTCTCTGTGGGAGGACACGTTGCAGGAGGGAGGTGAAGGCAGCACAGGAAGCAAGCAGTGGACTCGGTCCACGTTCATGGGAAAGAAAGCCTGTCGGAACCAGCTTTGCTTCTGCTTAGAGAGCGGGGTGGCGTGTCAGAGACCCCGTCAGTATGAGGCTTTCACTCTGGAATCTGAATGCAGCTGCTCCTCCAGGGGAGCGAGGACTCCCAGCCCAGTTTCTCCTGGAAAGGAATCTCATTGACAAAAAGCATGAAATCTAAAACAGTCAGTGTGGGTACGTGGGTTTGCCATAGCTGTCTTCTCATCAAAACGCTCCAGAATGTTACTCTCAATTACATTTGCCAACTCTGTGGACGGGGAGCTCACTCACACTTGTAAATTGCTTCACCTTCTGGATTAGACCACACGGGTTTGTCTACATCTGGAGAGAATTACATGAAATGTGTTTCTTTTTCTTTTTTAAAAATTTTAATAACATTTTCTTTTCTTTTTCTTTTATACTTTGTGATTTTGGGTTTCTTTTCTTTTTACTTTTTATTTTATATTGGAGTATGGTTGATTAACAATGTTGTGTTAGTTTCAGGTGTACAGCAAAGTGATTCACTTATACATGTGTCTGTATTTTTCAAATTCTTTTCCCATGTAGGTTGTTACAGAATATTGAGCAGCGTTCCCTGTGCTATACAGTAGGTCCTTGTTGGTTATCCATTTTATATACAGCAGTGTGTACATGTCAATCCCAAACTCCCTAACTATCACCCTCCCTTCCCCTTCTCCACCCCCATAACCATAAGTTCGTTCTCTAAGTCTGTGAGTCTGTTTCTGTTTTGTAAATAACTTAATTTGTATCAATGTTTTTTTAGATTCCTCATATAAGCGGTATCATATAATATTTGTCTTTCCAGTATGACAATTTTTAGGTCCATCCATGTTGCTGCAAATGGCATAATTTCATTCTTTTGAATGGCTCAGTAATATTCTATTGTATGTATGTATATACATGAAATATATTGGGCTGGCCAAAAAGTTCATTCGGGGTCTTCCATAAGATGTTATGGAGAAACTCGAACGAACTTTTTGGCCAACCCAATGTTTCTCTTATTTGCAGGTCAAGAAGTTTGCAGGCTGCAAGGTAAATTATTCTCTGAGCCTTTTCAGTCTGAGCTTCTAACTGTAAAATGTCATTTTTGTTTATCAGTTTCGTGCCTGATCAGAAAACCTTCTGTCTTCTAGGATTCCCCCTGCTCCTTTTATTAAATTATCTCTTATTAGGAACTAGATATCTTCTTGTGATGAGAAAAAATGAATTCAGGATCTGTTACTAGGGCAATGGGTATGAGAAGTATGTAGTATGCCCAGATCGCAGAACTGTAGAAAGATGCAGAATTTCTTTCTTTCTTTTTTTTTTTTTTTTGCTGTACGCGGGCCTCTCACTGCTGTGGCCTCTCCCGTTGCAGAGCACAGGCTCCGGACGCGCAGGCTCAGCGGCCATGGCTCACGGGCCCAGCCGCTCCGTGGCATGTGGGATCTTCCCGGACCGGGGCACGAACCCGTGTCCCCTGCATCGGCAGGCGGACTCCCAACCACCGCGCCACCAGGGAAGCCCCAGAATTTCTTTAATTTCATTTATTGCTCCAATAGGAGGAGATAAAACTG
Source organism: Tursiops truncatus (assembly GCF_011762595.2). Taxonomy (NCBI): domain Eukaryota; kingdom Metazoa; phylum Chordata; class Mammalia; order Artiodactyla; family Delphinidae; genus Tursiops; species Tursiops truncatus. The sequence continues at coordinate 84,923,555 of NC_047045.1, forward strand.
TCTTCTGAAGACGCAGAGGAGAGAGCAGGGTTCTTCTCACTCTTTTCCTTATCTCTGTCTCTGCTGTCTCCCTTCTTTCCCTTTTCTCATTTGGAGCCAATTTTCCTGTACAAAAAATGTAGATGAACATTTCCTGCTGAAATGAATCCTGAGATGTTGATGGGCCTCATGGACCCCCTCCCCCAAATACATAGAGATTTTTTAATGGTGTAGCAGTAGGATATCTTGTCAAATTTCCTCACTTCACTTCAGCTATCATTTGAGTATCTGCCTTACATCTGTCCACAAACCAGCCGTTCCCCCAAGATGAGGACCACCCTTTATTCCTTTCCTTATCTACTGAAGGTCCCTGTTTCATATCCTGTACATAGTGAGCCCTAAGTGGATATCTGTGAATTGTATTTGAACCCACTCTCCAAATCCAGGACCCAGGAAATGGTGCTCAGTCACCATGAGGGCAGAATCTCACCTCCTCCAGTACCTACCCTGGGGTTTTGAATGTAGCAGGTAATTCCTAGCCATCCGACTACATTACAAAAGTAAAATTGCCTTGTCTCAGAGTTAAACCTCCATTTAAGATGTGTGAAGGCTACGTGAGGGTCTGTAATTAACTGGAAATGCGGAAGTATACAAGAACTCAATTTCCTTTTTAACCTTCACTTTAAAATTTTGAGAGCCTTTTGAATCTTGTTATTTTGTGAGTTCTCATTGAGGGGCTTGTCTGGATACGGTGGTGAGTCCTCCCACAGCTGATCTAGGTGCAGTATTTTCTTTTTATTTAAATTTAATTTTTATTTTATATTAGGGTGTAGTTGATTTACAATGTTGTGTTAGTTTCAGGTACACAGCAAAGTGATTCAATTATACATATAGCCATTCTTTTTCAGTCTTCTCCCATGGAGGTTATTACAGAATATTGAGTAGAGTTCCCTGTGCTATACAGTAGGTCCTTATTGATTATCTATTTTATATATAGTGGTGTGTATATGCTAATCCCAAACTCCTAGTTTATCCTCTCCCCACCCTTCCCCTTTGGTACCATTAGTTTGTTTTCAAAGTCTGTGGGTCTGTTTCTGTTTTGTAAATAAGTTCATTTGTATCATCTTTTTAGATTCCACATATAAGTGATATTATACGATATTTGTCTTTGATTTACTTTCACTTAGTATAGTAATCTCTAGGTCTATCCATGTTGTTTCAAATGGCATTATTTCATTCTTTTTTATGGCTAATATTCCACTGTGTATATGTACCACATCTTCTTTATCCGCTCATCAGTCGATGGGCATTTAGGTTGCTTCCATGTCTTGGCTATTTTAAACAGTGCTGCTATGAACATGGGGGGGTGCATGCATTTTTTCAAATAGGTGCGATAATTTCTTAACTACTGAATAAAATCCCTCGTTACTGATGAATTTAAAGTGACAGTGATTTGTGTTAGCAAAAGATGAATTGTTAAACAGAGTTTGTTGAAAACATAACATCGTAGGGATGCATACAATTTAGAAAGAGTCAGTGATGAGTTATTTTGTGTTTGGTTGGAAGTTGAAAGGGGGATTTAGACTCATGTAAAGTTCCCAAGGCACCCATTAATAGCCTATTTCATGTCTCTGATTCTTGCAAAGTAAAGATATTATGCTACAGAGTCTCTTAAAATTAAGGCAATATGGGTGAAAAAATATCACACTTGATTTATACATTCTTTAGTTTTTCCATGAAGTCTGGTTCTTAAGCTTGGAGATTTTCTGTTATTTTCTTGTTTGCATTGGTGTCTAGAGAGACATTTGCCTACATTATAACTTATGAGAATGTTACTTTTCCCCCCTAGGCCAGAAAACAAACCAAATGGTCAGATATTCTTGGTTTTCTGCCTCAAAAAATCCCTGGTTAAGGTCTGTTGCTCAGACCTTACTCACAATTTATTACATCAAAGAAAGACACACTTGGGGAAAATGATCCCCGGGGGCCTCTCTTACCCATGTCTGCTTTAGCATTCTGGGCTCAGGACCTGAAAGACCTGCTCAACACAGAGACTACATGGCTCTTTTCTTTCCTTCCTTCAATCTCCTTTCTTCTAAATCCTTTCTCTTTTTCTCTTGGTTTTTCTATTTCTCTGTTGAGAATTGGCCCTCTTCTCACTTCTTTCTCACCTCAGGCAACTCTGTCTCATTTGTCCCATTATAAGAAAATCCCAAGTGTAGAACAAAACCCCAAATCCATTTCCCAGCCTCATTCTTTTGTACATCCCGGTAGAACGACTTTTCTCAGAAATTCCACTTCTCTTCCATTCTGGAAACTGCAAGTTGCTCACTGATCATGGCTATGTTTTTTTATTTGAGTTGAGGGAATCATAATCCCAAAGCCATCATCCAAGTGGAGGGTTATGCATTTTTGATTGATTCTTTAAGTTTTTTGTCAAATTTCCCTTTTTTGTGTTCAGAACTGCCCTCCTTCTATGACTAATTCAAAATGGCCAAAATCGGTTATGACAGAAACAAGGTTAACATGAACTGAAGCAGTCAGACTAAATATTGGTGGAAACACATTTTTTTTCTTAAATCTCAAGTTAATGAACAGACATTATTACTGACTATCCTATTTTGTTTGTGCTTTTGGTGTCAAAGATGCAGATTCACATCTGAGTTCTTAGTTCAGCTGTTTAGGCTCCTATAACAAAGCACGGTAGACTGTATGGCTTACAAACAAGAAACTTATTCTCATGGTTCTGGAACCTGGAAGTCCAAGATCAGGGAGCCACCTGGTGGGTTCTGGTGAGGACCCTTCCAGGTTGTAGACAGCTATCTTCTCCTTGTGTCCTCACATGGTGAAAGGAGAGCTTTTCCAAGGACACTAGTTCCATTCATGGGGGTTCCATGCTCATGACTCAAACACCTCCCAAAAGTCCACCTCCCATTACCATCACCTTGGGGTTAAGATTTCAACATATGAATTTGAGGGCGATGTAAAGATTCAGTCCATTGCAGAAGATGAACTCATTAAACATCTAATATATGTTAGACAGTTAAAGGTAAAGTATTAGTTCTATCTCATAGTCCAGACCTGGTACTGAGTAGGAGAGGAAACTGGACAAGCCATGACGTAAAGTGCTTGTAGGAAGCTCAGAACTAAAGAACCAAAATGTGTTTGTCTTTGGAAAATGATGGTTTAATAAAATAATAACAGCTGTGACTACTATTACGACAACAAGTATTACTACTACTCTACTACAACTACTCTTCCTATTACTTCTACTGCTATTGATGCTATTACTATATCACTACTATGACAACTATTACTACTATTACTACTATTGCTACTACTACTATCACCATCACCATTTAAATTTACTAGCTACCTATACATTGGACACTTTATAAAAATTTTTTTCTAACCCTCACAGGGACCCTTCAAGACAGATATTATACTCATTTTACAGAAGAGTAAACACTCAGAGAGTTGGGTGATACACCCAGCTAATGAGTTGCTGGGCTGAAATTTGAACTGAGATATTTCTAGCTCCAAAGCTTCCTTCATTCCAATACACATTAGTGCAATCTAAGTCTAATAGAAAGCAGATGAGGTCATTCACGTGTGTGTGTTAGGGGGTGCGGGGAAGGGTCAGTGGGGTGGGGAGCTGCAGAGGGGAAGAACCAAGGGAGAGAAGGTGGGCCTGTGAATGGGTCCAGTAGAGCCCTGATGACAGCAGAGGAAGGATTATCCAGGAAGGTACTTCTACTCTGGACCTTAGAGGCTGAGAGGGATTTCTGATATAACTTCAGACCTGATTTAAAATGTTCACTTACTTGGATGAAGACTTAGGACAAGTGCTTATCAAAAATATGGATACTGTGAGTCCAGCATGAATATACTGGCTATCAGAATCAGGACTTCCAAACAGCTAAACAAATTTAGAAATTGCTCTGAATCTAAAAAGATCAATGTAAAATTGTATCCTTAAGTAAAAAAAAAAACAACTGCAAAAAACAAACAAACAAACAAAAAAACCAAAAAGACAAACCACACACACAGAGAAAAGACATAGTTAAATAGCAGGACGGGTAAAAGAGCGTTAAAGGTTTTGCCTGCCCTGACCTTGATGTAGACCATCCACGAAAGTGAGGTTGCCTAACAGAGTTACGCTGCGTTCACTTGCATTAATAGATGTAGAGAGTGAAGAACAGCGTTTCATAGGACATTACAGGGCTAAGAACATTCAAAACCAAGTTTCTATTTGATCAGGGCACTGAGGATGCACAGGACTGGTTGTGATAACTGGACTTGGAGAAGACTAAGTGGGGAGATGACAGCTGCCCTGAAATACTTAAAGGACCACCACATGGAAGATGGATTAGAAGCATTCTGAGAGTACCAGAGGGCAGGACTGGTATCAGTGGGGAACATTATAGAGAATTGATTTCAATTCATTCTAGGGAAGAAGGATGTTCTCACAATTAAAGCTGTCCATGACTGAATGGGCTGCCTCATACAGTAGTAATGAGACCGTGGCCTTCTTGAGAAAATTTAATTACCAGGAAGTTCTCAAGTGCTCAATTTTATTTTTAATTCCCTTTTAAGAAATTAAAAATAATCTTGAACTATGTTGCCAATATATTATTATATGATAATATCTTTCCTACATTGTATGATCAAATTTTATGTTACCTTTGCGTTATTTTTTTTTTTCTTAAAGACATCGGCAAGTTGGTTTTGTTGATTTATGCATAATTGTGTTTGGTGTTTGCCACGGAGAGATGCTGACATTTAGGTGAGTTTACATCTTGAAAAAAACTGGAGTCACTGCTAAGTGCTTCTTTCTGTTGACAAAAGCTGATATCAAGATTGGAAATGATGCAAACTTTCTAACATATATCAGCCTACTGTACTGAAATTGTTGACATATCTTTCTATCACTAGACTGCAAGTTTCATGAGAATAGTGGTTTTGTCTTGTCCTTTATATTCTCACACATCGGGCCATAGTAATCATTCAATTAAGTTTTTTTAAAATAAATGAATAAATGGTTTACCAGAATGTTCAAACAGAATCTAAATACATGAATTAATGAGTGAATGAATGAATGAATGTATATTGACTTATATACCAGGCCAAAGTTTGGTTGCAGACTAAAGGGCATTTTCACTTCCAAGATTGTATAATTCTGTCCTCAGAATTCATTCTATACGCTTTAATGTGGAGAGAATTTCAAGTAAAATAGAGATGTCTGTGGAAGGGTTGAAAGAATGAAGAATGAGAAGAAATAGCAGTGGGAAAGCTTTGGGGAAGATGTGAACAGTGAACTGGGCCAGATAAATGTAGAATTTGAATTGGCAGAGAACATTTTGGGTACAAATAGCATAAGTGGATTGCATGGAATTAGGAAGGTGAAGGATACATTTCCTTAAGGAGCTATGATTTCCAGAGCAATCCACTCCACGTCACATGATATGGTAATTGAAGTCCTGGATTATGGGGTTCATGGGGTGGGGTTGAAGGTAGAGGAGAGAATCTGACAGATGTTTTCAGGGTTGCTAAGGGTATTAGAAACTAGAGCATCATTTTTGAAAAGTGAGCAATTTCTCTTCATGTGCCTTGAATTATCAATAAAAGTAGTAGTTTGGTTTGCAAAGTGGAAAACTACATAATTAAAACAAGCAGATATATGTGAAGTTGTCTGCTCTGACTTAGAATTGTGTGCTGATCACTAAATCACAAATAAGCCTTTCTCCTCCCCCTGACTTACCCCCACCTTGACGCTTCCTGAGAACAAGAATGATTGTGAATGTCCTAAATTTTTAGGATCATGGGATGCTAATGATAGGAGAGAGTTTAGAAAATATTTTGTCCACTTTTCTTAGGAACCAGAGGATGGCTCAGAGTTCATGGTTAGTTGGAGGTGAAGGCAAGGCTCACGCCTGAGCCTCTTGATTCTTCTCACAAAGCTTTGTTCACATCTGTGAGACTGCTGCCCTCACCCCGAAGTCAGCAGGTAAAATAGTAAGTGGATCTAAGTCTTCCAAAAATCTGTGTGGCATATGTGTATGAGAGAGGGCTGAACAAAGAGAGATGCATGGGCATACAGACACTACAGCACAGAAGGCCACAGAAGCCCTGGTGGGGAGGGTGGGAGGGGGCTCCAGGAAGGACAGGGAGTTGTCAACAGGGCCGAGGACTGCAGTGATTCATCCTGACAACCAACCTCTAAGGTGGATTTGATCCCATTTAAATGCATGGGAATGCAGGGCAGAGAGGTTGAGTCACATGACCAGGGCCCTGCAGCTGTGAAGTGGCAGAGCTCCAATCCAAACTACAGGCTCCATCTCTGTGTCCACATCACCGCATGCTGGTGATGCAGGGTGTGTGTGTGGGGGTGTGCTTGTGTGCCTTCATGGTTGTTATGGGTGGAATTGTTTCCCCCCGCAAATATGTAAGTTGAAGCTCTAACCCCAAATACCTCAGAATGTGATCTTATTTGGAGACAGGGTCTCTATAGGGGTAAGCAAGTTAAAATGTGAGGTCTTTAGTGTGGGCCCTAATCCAATATAACCGGTGTCCCACAAAGAGGAAATTTGGAGAAAGCCATGCAAACATGAAGATGGCCATCTACAAGCCAAGGAGAGAGGCCTGGAACACATCCTTCCTCACAGCCTCAGAAGCAATCGACCCTGTGGAAACCTTGATTTTGGTTCTGGTCTCTAGATGTGTGAGACAATAGATTTCTGTTGTTTAAATGCCCCATCAGTGGTACTTGTTACAGCAGCTCTAGGCACTAATACAGATGCATTCTGGTGTCCTTTTATTGGCCTTCTCTATTGGAAAACACTTGTCTCAGTTCAACATAAAGATAACTAATATGAAGCTTTATTTTCTTTTAGAGTAGTTATATATACATACATATATATAAATATATGAACATAATTGTTCCATTTTAACCATTGTTTTATTGGGGTATAGTTGCTTTACAATGTTGTGTTAGTTTCTGCTGTATAATGAAGTGAATCAGCTATACATATACATATATGCCCTCCTTCTTGGACTTCCCTCCCACTCACCCCCATCCCACCCATCTAGGTCACCACAGAGCACTGAGCTGAGCTCCCTGTGCTATACAGAAGGTTCCCACTATTTTAAGTGTACCATCTGTGGTATTGACTACATTCACAGTGTTGGGCAACCATCACCACTCTGTTTCCAAAACTTTCTCATCACCCCAAAGAAAAACTCTAATGTAGGACTTTCTTACTCCATCTGTGAAGTTTAGATATGTTTAACATATCTATTTCTGCGCATCTCTGATGGTGATTATGAGACATAGGCTTGCACCTAACAGAAATGCCATCATTCTTAGCTGGGCAACTAGAATCAATGACACATAGAGGAAGACGCTCTCTCTTGGTTCTTGTAGGCTCTCATCCTCTGCCCTCACCCCACCCCTTATCTCACACTTGCCCCACTGTCTCCGGGCTTCCCGCATGTTCTCAGATCATGCTTTGGTCTCCAGGCCTTTCCCTCTGCCTGGAAGTGTCTCCCAGACAGCACACTGCACGTGCCCTCAGCACATCTGGTCTCTACACACACCACCTTCTCAGAGATGCTTTCCTGACCAGTCATCTGAAACATCACTGTTTCATGCGGTTCTCAGCCTTTGCAGAGTAACGTGATGGCTAGAAATGCCTGGGGCCCCTCACCTGGGCCCCGTGAGCTTCCCACAGACGTCTCCCCTTTCCAAACTAGTGTGATGACTGGACCAACTCTTGTGCTTCTTACTATGATTGCAAGATGCCCTTCAGCAATAGTCATCAGGAATTTTGAACAAAAGAAATTTATTACTTATGGGACCTGGAGCGTAAAAGGCACACCAGGAAGCACACAGCAATGTGTGTGTGTGCGTGTGTGTGTGTGTGTGTGTGTGTGTGAGAGAGAGAGAGAGAGAGAGAGATAGAGAGAGAGAGAGAGAGAGAACTAGCACAGGCCTGGGGTTCTGCTTTTATGAAGGTTGAGAGTGATGTCTAGGGTTTCCTTGGCTCACTCTTTATTGGCGGATTTAAAACATAAGAGTGGAAATTTAAAATTCGGGAAGAGAGAAAGAAACAAAAGAACAAGCGGCCCAAATGTCCAGTTACCTAAATTAACGAGCATCTCTAAAACGAAGGAGACTCATGGGGGTGGGGCATCCAGGCTCTTTACCTAGTGATGCGGCTGGCAGTGTGCTTAATCCAGACAGCCTTCGTTGAAGAGGATGCCCCTTTGAAGTGGATGCCTCAGCATTCAAAGCTTAAGTCGGGCACGTGCTTTACGAAAAGAAAAGCCAACTGTCAGGGCTCAAACTACAATCAAATCTCACTCAGACCCTGATTTTTTAAAATAATATTTATCACTACCTGACATCATGTTCTCTATTTGTCATCTATCTCTCTCACTGAAGTGAGGCGGGTACTTTGTTTACTGCTATACATCTCACCTCTAGAGCAGTGCCTTGGCCACTATAGTCATTCAGTAAATATTTGTGGATTAAATGCATGCATTTATCCATTTATTCCTACATTCAATACATTCCTAAGACACCCCTCCTTTCCCTGCTGGGGCCACAATCAGGCGCACACTCAGGGGAGGGAGAATCACGGCTGGCTTTTTCCCATCACTCTCCCAGGTCCCCAACAGACCCTGACTCCCAATGTCCATGTACATGGGCTCTGTTCATTGGGAGCCACCTTACCCTAAGGATGGTCCCTTTGGGTGTCATCTCTTTGAAGATGACTCAAGTTTTGGGGCTGCCTGTCCTCGCCGAGCTCTAGAGGGAGGGTGCCCCCTCCCCTCTCTCCCTGCAGCACCATCTCCTCACTCAGGGGATCCAGGCAGTTCCCTGCCTGCCTCAGCTTTGGTTAGTCCCGTGGTACCCAAGTGCCTGAGATGTACGACAGGTTCTCTAATGGGCTTCCTGAGGATCCCTGCATGAGGTTTAAAGGGGTGGAAGTTCCTCCTAAAGACATTCTCACTCTCCAATCCCTTTGATCCAACTTTAAGCCCCCAGCCCTGCCTCTTATAAAGCCTTGGAGAGAGAATAAGGTGTAGGAAATTTTTTCTCTTTAGGAAGAGGATCATTCCTTAGGATGGTTTGTACCCTCTCTTCAGCAGCTGTCTGCACTGAACACTCTGGTTTTAGCTTTTGGACCTCAGAGGAAACTAAGATGATGGGAAAACTCCCTTTCACTCCCTCGTTTACAGTCTAAGGAGAATCCAAACCCTCCCCTCCTCTATTTCCTCGTTGGATACTACCCCCTTCACTGTGCACACCTACCCATCTGCTGTCTATGCTGAAGTTGTAACCTTGAGTCACTTGGTTGCATATCCTCAGCAATTTCACCTCCTTTTCTACACTCTTGTCTATCCAACCGTCTCCCTTATCCAATCTGACTGGGCGCTGAGCACAGCTGCAGGGATCACACCGCCTGGAAGCCGGGTCCTCACCTGGTCAACTTGGGGTTGCAGTCCCCATGGTACTATTTATTTTATGCTATTCCATTTCATAGCTGTTTTATTATCCCCAGGAGCCATATTAAGTCTTCAGTGAGTTCTTTAAACCACCTGTCACACACTCACTCCTTCCGCCTCAGCATTTGATCAAGGCTATCCAGATCCTTTGTGGAGCTCCCCAACCTTCAAGAATCAGGAAAATGTGCCAGAGCAGGCATTAAAATGTAGTGCAGCTCTATTTACAATGGCCAGGACATGGAACCAACCTAAATGTCCATCGACAGATGAATGGATAAAGAAGATGTGACACATGTATACAATGGAATATTACTCAGCCATAAAAAGAAACGAAATTGAGTTATTTGTAGTGAGGTGGATGGACTAGAGTCGGTCATACAGAGTGAAGTAACTCAGAAAGAGAAAAACAAATACCGTATGCTAACACACATATATGGAATCTAAAAAACAAACAAAAAAAAGGTCATGAAGAACCTAGGGGCAAGATGGGAATAAAGATGCAGACCTACTAGAGAATGGACTTGAGGATACAGGGAGGGGGAAGGGTAAGATGGGACAAAGTGAGAGAGTGGTATGGACTGATACACACTACCAAATGTAAAATACATAGCTAGTGGGAAGCAGCCGCATAGCACAGGGAGATCAGCTCGGTGCTTTGTGACCACCTAGAGGGATGGGATAAGGAGGGGGGGAGGCAGACGCAAGAGGGAGGAGGTATGGGGACATGTGTATATGTATAACTGATTCACTTTGTTATAAAGCAGAAACTAACACACCATTGTAAAGCAGTTATACTCCAATAAAGACGTAAAAAAAAAAAAAAAGAAACCCGGAACATGCTGTAGGGAGATCAGGCCTGGCTTCGTGGGTGTGTGACACGTGCAGTAGGGCACACCACCCCTCCCTTGATCCCCCCAACTATTCAGAAGGGCGCCACACCCGGTGTAAGGCTCTGCTGCTGCTGTCTGAAAGTCTTCACAGTTTTGTCTTTGAACTTGTGTTTGGTGCGTGAGCAGAGGAGGTACATGCGATATGTGTGTCCTCCGTACCTCACTGCTACATTTGCATATTGCATTTGTAATGTGCTGTAAGAATTACTATGGTCCCACTAAGTGTGGTGGGGTTCAGAGAGACCCAGAGTAAGTACAAGGTCAGCCTGTGAAGTCTATGAGTGTGTAAGGGGCACTGGCAGCCCCCCAAGGCCATGCTTTCCTTTTCAGCCAGGGCTTGCAAACAAAAAGAAAGCAATGGCATTTTAAGAAAAAGAACAGCCAAGGAAACCTGACACATTCCTTCCTAGTAGTGTTACTTTCCTGTGTTAACCAACCAGTTCAGCTGCAGATAATAGCACAGAAGGAAAAGAAGAGGGAATCCATAGTTCCTTTTCCTTTCCATCCTTCCTTATTCACCAAGTGCGAAGAATGTGGGTAGAAAGTGCACATAGTAAGAAGTGAATTAAATACAGTTGAGTTCATTTTGTGTAGCATTTCCTCTTCTCTGGTAAGAACAAAGTACATACGTAGGTACATGCTATGAAATATAAATATGCAATTTTGATGATTCTATCTAAAACTTAAATGAGTTTATACTCTCCATTAAAACTGACCTTGCGTGATATAAAGATAAATGGTAAAGTCTGTGTTAATAATTAAAACATATATAAGTTTACTTATAATGTCATTAAGCTCAAGCAAAATAAACATCATGGCTGTTCCAGAGAGGTCACTGAGGAAAGGACAGGAGTTTCTGTTCTAGTACGTTTCACAGAATTTTTTCCAGCCTTCTGAACTAGCGGTTGCTCATTTCCACTTTGTACTGAGTCTATCACCAATTGTGTAGCCTGTTTCTGAGAAAATACTGACTGCTTCCCGGGATGCAAAATTGACTGGCTACATCTTACGTCCACATTCACTCCCTCTGTCACCTGGTCAGCAGGCATTTCGTCCATAAGCTATTTGGTCCATGACAAAGGTCCTTGATATTTGGTCCTGTCCAAAACCATTTGGCATGGGCCTAATATGCTCATGGGCATTTGGACAGGACCAAATATACTGCAAGACTCTACCTTGCTCTAAAACACCTAGAGAGGGTGCAGCTGATAGACAGATGGTGGTGCCAAAGCCCAGCAGTGCCACGTGAAGAGGACCCTAAGGTAGGGCAGGGCGCCTGGAGTTAAGATCCAGTCTGCTTCTAGTTGGCTTGATTCTTGGGACTTTGGCCTTGCCCTTGAGGAATTTTCCCACCTGTAAACTGAGATTAGATTATGTAGATCGCTGTCAATTCTAAGATAGCTAATTTTAGATTTCTGTGAGTAGCTGACACATGAAACATTGGTAAAGTATCTCTTCACCCCAAAGCCACTGTGAACAAACAGAAAGTCTGGGTAAATGTAGTATACACACCTTGCAAATGAGACTGTCAGTGACGTTCCCTTCTGTAGCCCTAGAACCAAATTTCTACCCAAACTCCTCCCATGTGGAACATCTCAAGTTTCCCTTGTCCATCACTGCCTTTCTGAAATGTTGGTGGGGCACGGGGCAGGGATGATACCCAATTATTTTGTTTTACTCACAGAGTATCTAAATTATTATGTCAGAAGTCTTCACACACACACACACACACACACACACACACACACACACACACACACACACACATAACGTCTCAGATGTCAGCAATGCTTCAGTCATTTTGTCTCATGACAGATGCATCCCAAACAGAGCTCTTCTGTCTTCTTTCAAGAGGTCTAATCTTCAGGTAGGGGGATGGATTTCTCTACAACCCTACAGCTTTGAGAGATGTGGACAATCCTAATAGTACCTAAGTGGAAAATCTCTCACAGCCAGCATGGCCCTGAGCTACTCTCTTAGTCTTGACCCTGGGAGGGTCCTGCCCAGTTGCCTCTGAACTGTTTTCATTCTCAGTCCCTAGAGTGTACTTGCTGCCTTAGAAACAGAGATCAATATTTATGCTTTACACAAGTTTCCATTTAGTGGTTTTTAGCACACCCATAAATTAATAGATAAACTTGTTAAAAACTCAAGAAAAAAAATAGTTTGTTGATGTAAATTGTTCCTCAGCTGGAAGTCCAGACAAAATAATCACACAGTTTTACTTGTTGACAGTTGCATTTCCTTAAATCAATTATTTCCATGATTTTTCTGCAAAAGCAGCTTACCGTGACTCTTGGTTTGTTAGAGAACCAGTTAATTGTTTTCTATCCGATTACTAATCTTACTGGCTTTGCTTTCTTCTAAAATACTGTACAATCTTCTGAAATAGGAATATTAACTGACCTCCAATTGAAAAGAAACCTTCTTCTGCATTCCATCTTCTTAGTTGAACAGTGCGTTTTGAATGCAGTAAAAGAAATGAAAGACACACTGCTTCCTATTCATTTAGGCAAACACAAAATGGATTAAAAAAACCTAACACCCAATGGGAGGTCATTCCTGTGTCTGCCATTCTCATGGTAAATGCTAAGAAAACACAGAGGAAGAAACTGTGATATGAAAATCAACAAGGTAGGGTGGGGACGTTTAGCTATCGGTCATAAAATACCCTAAGATGGTTTTCAGTCTTACCTGCAGATTCACAGAGGCAAGATGAGAGGGGGGAAAGGATGAGCCCTTCTGTAACCCCACTGCTGTCTAGTTTTGGAATTACAGTAAGTGCCCTACATATGAACGAGTTCTGTTCTGAGAGCGTGTTCATAAGTCCATTTTGTTCACAAGTCCAACAACGTTAGCCTAGGTACCAACTAACACAATCAGCTATATAGTACTGTACTATAATAGGTTTATAATACTTTTCACACAAATAATACATAAAAACACACACAAAATAAAGAAAACATTTTTAATCTTATAGTACAGTACCTTGAAAAGTACAGTAGTACCAACTACATCACCCCTGCTTTTATGCTTGGTTCCGGACATCCTGGGCTTGAAAATAAAGATACTGTACTACTGTACTCTATAAAGCACTGTACAGTAAAGTACACAAAAGCACAGCCACTTGTAGAGAATGCACACATGTGACAATGTACACTGGAAACATGAACTAACTTACGTGATTGGACATGTGAACGCATGTTTGCATCTTCGGAAGTACGCAACTTGAAGGGTCATATGTAGGGGGCTTACTATAATGATGCCTCAGGCCCACAAAGAACAGAGTAGCCCACTTTATTCCCAGGAAAACTACTTCCTGATGAACTCTATCTCATTGTCAATTAAATGTTTCTAATGTTAACCTCAGATAGTCTTCCTTCTATGTCCCAGAAGGCTTCTCCTATCCATTTCGAGCTCTGATGGACTATGGTGCTGTCGGCAGAGCTACCGAATGGCCTTGCTTGGTCTACTCCAGCCATGTTAGTTTTGCTTATCCTTCTTTTTAAGTTTCCTAGATGCCCCAAGAAAAGTGTTGCTTTGAGGCGATGCACAGTTTTCCTTTTTCTTTCTTTCTTTTTCTTTCTTTCTTTCTTTCTTTCTTTCTTTCTTTCTTTCTTTCTTTCTTTCTTTCTTTCTTTCTCTCTCTCTCTCTCTCTCTCTCTCTCTCTCTCTCTCTCTCTCCCTCCCTCCCTCCCTCCCTCCCTCCCTCTCTCTCTCTCTCTCTCTCTCTCTCTCTCTCTCTCTCTCTCTCTCTCTTTCTTCCTTCATCTTTGGAATGAGTTTAGAATTAGTGTTTCTTTGAGCAAGTAGGGGCTTCTGCTGAGAGAGACAAGGGCCCCCTGCATGTGTGGTTAATGTAGATATTTTTATTCCCGCCACCTGAAAGGGACTCTGGTGATACAGAAGCAAGAAAATAGGAGAGCTTTCTTTTCCTTGAGCAGAAGTTACACACAGTAATCTGACTTTGTGCCATAAAACAAACTATAAATTTTCCAGGTAAGAGGTAAAAGGAGGCAATCATGTCAATATCCTGCAACTCACCTGTACCCTGCCTTTCACCCTCCATTTGAACGTGTGTACATTTTGTACTTTCTGCCGTTATCTTTTCTTTTCTGATACTCAGCCTGTCTCCCCCTGATGAATGGTCATAATAAGGAGAGATAACACAGGGATACTTTAGCTCATAAACTGTTACTGGGAAAGATTGGTTATGATGCTGAAAGATTGGTTAAGATGCAGGAAATTATTTACTTGGTTTATGAAAACTTTGCTGTGATTGAATCATTTGGCAGAATAACTATGCATTGTATTTGAATATAAGTAAATAAATGTCCACATTACTAAGGATTTTAGTCCTTAAAGTTAATGCCAACATCTTCTTCTCATCTATTTCTTGACTTTGAAAACTATTTTTATAGGGTTTTTCAGTACTGAAGGTGTTGAAGATACCCTGTGTCTAAGATGAGGTGAGAGAAAAGAGGATTTGAGCATTCAGCAATTTTTTTAAAGGAAACATGACTAATTTCTACTCAGGTATCCCTGATAATATTGAAATGATGCTTACCAGGAATTCCCTGGTGGTCCAGAGGTTAGGGTCCCATGCTTTCACTGCCAGGGGCCCGGGTTCCATCCCTGGTCTGGGAACTAAGATCCCACAAGCCTTCCAGTTGCCAACAAACAAACAAACAAACAAAAAGATGCTTACCAACAGAACTATTTGCAAAGGCAATTTACATATATGCAATTCTGTTTCTGTGAATAGAGCAAAGGCAGTGGATATTAAAAGTTGTCTTCTCACACTCTGAGGAATGCTGTGATCCTCTCCTAATCTTTTATTATCTGTAATTTTTCAGCCACTTAACAACAAACTGATAACAGGGGCTGATGTTGAGAAACACTTCTGTCTTCTTATAGTGTACTTTGCCCAGAGAATAACTTTTGCATGAGGGGAACACCAACACATATAGAAATAAGACTAATTAGAATTAGTTCAGACTACGAAAATTTTCCAGGGTTACCAAGAGTATGTTTGGGTCCTGCTGAAGGAAATGATTCAGCTTTTGTACTGATCAGAGACCAGGCGGCCTGGCACTGCCGGATCGCTGTAATTCACAGAGCTGTGATGCCATAATTGCAGGTGTATGCCAGGGCTTGGGCACCTTTGCTTTTCTCCTGCATTCAGCATGTTTGAACTCTTCACAGTTTCTGTTGAGAATTCATATATTTAGCTCTCAGAAGAATGGAATGTGTGCATTCTTTCTTCTGAAACTTTTCTGATTTTCATATTTTAAGGTATTCAACTAAATGTAAATTTTCTGGTGCTTTACCTCCTGCCTTAATAAGAGATGTTTTTCCATGGGGAAAAAATAAAGTAGACTTGCTACCTAGACTCTAATGAAAGACTTGTGACATTAAGAAATGTGAAATACCACAAGATTCTTTTGAAAAAAGATCTTTTAAAAGTTTTACAGTTACGAATGAATAGCTTTTTATGTTCCTCTTATATGTTTCCCTCTCTTCATAGAACTAACTCTGTTTTGAAATTTGTGTGTATTCTTCACATCCATATTTTCATGCTTTAATTAGTATATGTTTAGTTATCATATAGTGTTATTTTGCATATTTAAATATTTACAATGCTTCATGTGTTGAAGGTATTAACATTCAGGAAATGAAGATGCTTGTTGAAACTATAAAATACTGGGTAATTTATAATTTGTTAGTTGTATTTCCCTGCTATAGCCATTAACTATTTTTCCAAAGGCTGCAATCTATCGACATCTACCATTCTTAAAAGAAATTCTGTGGCTTTAGATATATGCTGTCCAATATGTTATTGATGGATATTAACCAAATGTGGCCGATGAGCACCTGAAATGCGGCTCATCCAAAATGAGATGTGCTGTCAGTGTAAAATACACCCGATTTTTAAAATTTAGTATAAAGAAATAACGTAAAATATATCAATAACTTCTATTGATTCCATGTTGAAATAAAAAACGTCTTTCACATATTGGATTAAATAACATACATTATTGAAGTTAATTTTACTATTTTTTACTTTTTAATGTGGCTCCTAAAATTTCAAAATTACACTTGGGTCTCACATTTCAGTTGGGCACTGCTTCTTAAGACATTCCTAGAAACTTAAGCCCTTTCTCCTCCTCTGCCTTCCTCCCAGTGCACTGCGAGCTTTCTCTCCATCCAGGTGCCCATCGACTGAGCAGATAATTGTTATCACTGTGCTGTGAATGCAGGTATTTTGTGATGCTGATGGAGTTCCCGAGGCTGGACGTTCTCCCACCATCTCTCCATCACGGAAAATGGTCCCGTCTGTGACTGGCCGCCGTGGCCAGGATGAATAATACCGATCATGAAATCACCCTGTGTAACTTTACACTGGTCCTGTGATGAATGGTTGTTTACATTTATTAAAAGTCGGCATGCTCAGGGAATCCATGGGGTTTAATTCCACTAACATTTCATTTTACAATTATTACAATCTGTAGTTTTAATTAACAGTCTCCTGCACTGGTGTGTGGCCTCCTGGTCACGAGAGATTGCCTGGGCAGGGACAAAAGAAAGTTCTGTTGACTAATGGAATGTGCACAGTGAAACTATTGTTTCTAATTATAGGACACTGGAAAATAGTCACATATTGCTGTGCATTATGTTTACTAATAATCATCCTTATAGGTGTTCTTACAAAGAGACAACCTCTTGTAGGCAGTTTCTTTGCGTCTGGTTAACACCTTGGGGAAAAAGCTGAACTTTGTATATAGATATTCTTCTTCAATGTTAAACCCATTCAGTCTTTAGTTTTGACTATTTGATATGCTGTTTCAAACACACGTTTTTCAAATTAGGTCCATTGTAAATAATGCATAGTATAGGTCCAATTCTGTACTTTCAATTTGTTTAACATCCATTGATTCTTACGTCTTTTCTTTGAAGTTTTATGCTCATTGAACAACCTTTTGGGAGCTTTGTTCAGTGTTATGTGTGCTCATTTACTGAAAGCGATACACTTTGTAAAATGAGTTTAAACTTTTAAAATTCAACCAGCTTAATAAATGTAGAACTACATATTCTATTTATGTGGAGAGAAGATTAAACTACAAGAGACAAGCCCTGTAATAAAACTCATATCTTTTATGTCTTTAGTTGTATTCTAGCATTGAACAGAAACTTTAAAAAAGATAAAAGAGTGGCTAAACACAAAAGATTTTTTTTTTTTACTAAAATGAATGTGCAGTTGCTGATACTCTCATGTAGAGATGATACTGTTCTCTTTTTGTGCCCCAGTTTCATCACATAAGTTCTAGATTTTCAAAAAAGTTTGGGACTTAGGACTTTCACTTCTGACTCAGATGGGAGGCTTGTAGTAGACCACAATTTTCACTACAGTAGAAAAATCAAATAAAACACAAAATCCTCCACCTGAAGGTGTTTTAGAGTTTCTGCATCAACCAGGGCTTAAGAAGTTACTACCAGGAAATAAGCCTTTTAAAACCAGCATTTTACAACCACAGTTTTCCTTGAGGTTTTTGCCGACTGTAGTGTCAGGGTTGTTTCTGAGAAACCAGGCTGCTGTGGCAGAAGGTAGAAAATAGGAAACAAAGAAACCAGCAGAGACTTTGACAATGTTATGATGTTTGAGAGAAAAATAAATAATAGAGATGTAAGGCTCCAGGAACCCACTATCACTAAAGGATCAGAGAGCCTGACACTTGGCCTGTTCTCCCCTGGACCAAAATCACAGCTAGTAAGGACTAAGAATTTTAGGACATCTCTAAAACCTGGAACAGAGTTTTCCACAGTCTTGCAGTTTCCAGAAAATAAAGATTAGCCATCAAGACCCATCAAAGAGGAACATCTGAGGCAAGAAGCATGACTGCAGATCACAGTGGGATCAGTCCATCAGGGAAATATGTGCATTTTAAATTTCTATGCTCCCCAAAACATAGCTTCAAAGTATATAGGGCAAAAATTGATAGAACCAAGAGTCAAGATAGACATGGTCACTATCATAATAGAAATGTTATCATATCTCTTTCGAAGCAGCTTATATATCTGACAAAAGATCAGTATGGATGTAGAAGTTCTGCTCAACATAATAAACAAACTACAAATGAACATATATGTAACACTAAGCCTTCAAATGACAAAAAATTTCAAGAAAGGACATTTATCAAAACTGACCTATTATTGGGTCATAAAGCTTGGTTTAACACTTTGGAGTATTGAAATCACTCAGAATAGTGGAATTAAGCTATAAAGCAATAGTATAAAAATAATTAAATCCCCAATTAAAATCCTGAAATTAGACAATAAATTGCTAAATAAGTGATAGGCAAAATACTCAATGAAAATTTGAAAGTATTTTGAGAGGAATGCTAAAGAAAATAATACATATAATAATTTGTAGGATGCAGATAAGTTGGTACTGAAAAGGAATTTTTATATTCTTAAAGCATGTATCAGAAAAAAAGTCTGAATATTTAGGCTGTAAGTATCCACCTTCCAAAATTAAGAAAAGAACAGCAAATTACACCTGATTAAGATAGAAGGAAGAAAATAATAATTAAAGAGCAAATATTAACAAAATTAAAAGTATAACTACAATAGAGAAAGTAAACAAACCACAAACCGAAACAATGTACTGGCCTTTGTTAAAAAGAAAAGAAATAAAAATAAAAAGAATAAATATACAATTTACCAGAGGCAGGAGTAAAACATGGTATGACACTATAAATACTTCAGATTTTATTTATTTATTTATTTTTAATCTTTTTGAGAGTTTTTAAAATCAGGACCAATTTTAAAGTCTTTATTGAATTTTTTTACAATATTGCTTCTGTTTTACAATTTGTTTTGTTTTGTTTGTCCACAAGGCATGTGGGAGCTTAGCTCACTGACCAGGGATCAAACCCGCACCCCCTTCATTGGAAGGTACGTCTTAACCACTGGACCACCAGGGAAGTCCCCAGGTTTTCAAAAATGCTAAGAGGATGTAATAAAATTTATGTCAAATTTAGATGAAATGAACAAGATGAAATGAACAAGATGACACAAATGAACAATTTGTGTCCTAGCAGACACAAATTACCAAGGCTAAAACAAGAACAAATTAAATTTTCATTTCAATAATTCTGTATGTACTAATTAAGTTGAATATGTGATTTAAAACTTCCCAGAAAGAAATCTTCAGGCCTAGTTGTATTTAAAATTGCACTGGAGTTTGTAGACATTGGAACAAGGTAAGAAAAGAAAAAGTCATAAGAATGGAACAGGTAAATTATTAGACTTAAAAAAATGAACTCAGTAAGGTTGCTGGATATGATGTCACTATACAAAATTCAATTTTGTATATATACCAGCAACACTGAAAATTTTTAAATGATGCTATTTGAAATGCCATTCAGAACATCAAATTAAAATTATATCTAATGAAATGTATGCAAGAGCTCTACACTGAAAATTTGAAATATTGTTGTGAGAAATTAAGAAGGAATTAAGGAATACAGAAGAATGAAGGACTGTGCCACATTCATGTGTCTGAAGATCCAATATTACTGTCAGTTCTATAGATAGGTCTGTAAATTCTGGCTTTCTCTTAAAAAAGTGTACAGCTCAGATGGAAGTCAATCCCACCTTCACCTATAAGTGGGCCACCAGGTAGCCAGTGAGAGGGCCAATATTTTCTCCAGAAAATCAACTTGCCTCTTCTGAAATGTCTGTACAAGCATTGGAGTTCTGTGTCACAAAACACACAAGAAGGAGCAAAAGCACAGTTACCAACTTTGAATACTATCAGCTCCTGATTGAGGTGCTTTTAGGCTTACCCACTCACCTTGATAAACTCAAAGGTAAGATCCTTTTTATGTCAACATCCATTTGTGGAACAGTATATGCTCTTTTAAGTAATAATAATGGCTATCACTTACTATAGTACTTATTATGCATCAGGCACTATTCTAAGTACCTTTAATATATCACTTCATTTAATCTTTCTCCGAACCTATGAGGTAGGGAAGAATACCATTGTCACTTCACAGGGAAGGAAGCTGAGGCACAGAGGCCACTAGTCATCTTGGCATCTCGGTGCTACATTCTGTATTCCTAACCATTATGCCTTGTTCTCCTTCTTTTTTTTTTTTTTTTTTTGTGGTACGCGGGCCTCTCACTGTCGTGGCCTCTCTCATTGTGGAACACAGGCTCCAGATGCGCAGGCTCAGTGGCCATGGCTCACGGGCCTAGCCGCTCTGTGGCATGTGGGATCTTCCTGGACCGGGGCATGAACCCGTGTCCCCTGCATCAGCAGGCGGACTCTCAATGACTGCGCCACCAGGGAAGCCCTGTTCTCCTTCTTAATGGGAATTTTTAACATCCTGTACTTTAAACAAAAACAAACAAAGAGTGCTCTTCCTACGTTTTCCTCTAAGAGTTTTATAGTGTCTGGCCTTACATTTAGGTCTCTAATCCATTTTGAGTTTATTTTTGTGTATGGTGTTAGGGAGTGTTCTAATTTCATTCTTTTACCTGTAGCTGTCCAGTTTTCCTGGCACCACTTATTGAAGAAACTGTCTTTTCTCCATTGTATATCCTTGACTCCTTTGTCATAGATTAGTTGACCATAGGTGCATGGGTTTATCTCTGGACTTTATATTCTGTTCCATTGATCTATATTTCTGTTTTTGTGCCAGTACCACATTGTCCTGATTACTGTACCTTTGTAGTATAGTCTGAAGTCAGGGAGTCTGATTCCTCCAGCTCCACTTTTTTCCCTCAAGACTGCTTTAGCTATTTGGGGTCTTTTGTGTCTCCATACAAATTTTAAGATTTTTTGCTCTAATTCTATAAAAAATGCCACTGGTAATTTGATAGGGATTGCATTGAATCTGTAGATTGCTTTGGGTAGATAGTCATTTTCACAATATTGATTCTTTCAATCCAAGAACATGGTATATCTCTCCATCTGTTTGTGTTATCTTTGATTTCTTTCATCAGCATCTTACAGTTTTCTGAGTACAGGTCTTTTACCTCCTTAGGTAGGTTTATTCCTAGGTATTTTATTCTTTTTGTTGCATTTTCTTTCTTATCTTTCATTGTTAGTGTATAGGAATGCAAGAGATTTCTGTGAATTAATTTTGTATCCTGCAACATTACCAAATTCATTGATTAGCTCTAGTAGTTTTCTGGTTTCATCTTTAGGATTCTCTATGTATAGTATCATGTCATCTGCAAACAGTGACAGTTTTATTTCTTCCTTTCCAATTTTTATTCCTTTTATTTCTTTTTCTTCTCTGATTGCTGTGGCTAGGACTTCCAAAACTATGTTGAATAATAGTAGTGAGAGTGGACATCCTTGTCTTGTTCCTGATCTTAGAGGAAATGCTTTCAGTTTTTCACCATTGAGAATGATGTTTGCTGTGGGTTTGCCATATATGGCCTTTATTATATTGAGGTAGGTTCCTTCTATGCCCACTTTCTGGAGAGTTTTTATCATGAATGGGTGTTGAAATTTGTCAAAAGCTTTTTCTGCATCTACTGAGATGATCATATGGTTTTTATTCTTCAATTTGTTAATATGTTGTATCACATTGATTGAGTATATTGAAGAATCCTTGCATCCCTGGGATAAATCCCACTTGATCATGGTGTATTATCCTTTTAATGTGTTGTTGGATTCTGTTTGCTCATATTTTCTTGAGGATTTTTGCATCCATATTCATCAGTGATACTGGTCTGTAATTTTCTTTTTTTGTAGTATCTTTGACTGGTTTTGGTATCAGGGTGATGGTGGTCTCATAGAATGAGTTTGGGAGTTTTCCTTCCTCTGCAATTTTTTGGAAGACTTTGAGAAGGATGGGTGTTAGCTCTTCTCTAAATGTTTGGTAGAATTCACCTGTGAAGCCATTTGGTCCTGGACTTTTGTTTGTTGGAAGATTTTTAATCACGGTTTCAATTTCATTGCTTGTGATTGGTCTGTTCGTATTTTCTTTTTCTTCCTGGTTCAGTCTTGGAAGCTTACACCTTTCTAAGAATTTGTCTATTTCTTCCAGGTTGTCCTTTTTATTGGCATAGACTTGCTTGTAGTAGTCCCTTATGATGCTTTGTATTTCTGCAGTGTCTGTTGTAACTTCTCCTTTTTCATTTCTAATTTATTTATTTATTTATTTATTTTATTTATGTTATTTTGGGTTGCGTTGGGTCTTTGTTGCTGTGTGCGGGCTTTTCTCTGGTTGTGGCAAGTGGGGGCTACTCTTCACTGTGGTGTGCGGGATTCTCTTTATGGTGGCTTCTCTTGTTGTGGAGCACGGGCTCTAGGCACATGGGCTTCAGTAGTTGTGGCTTGTGGGCTCAGTAGTTGTGGCATATGGGCTTAGTTGCTCCGTGGCATGTCGGATCTTCCCGGACCAGGGCTCGAACCCATATCTCCTGCATTGGCAGGTGGATTCTTAACCACTGTGACACCAGAGAAGCCCTTTAATTTTATTGATTTGAGTCTTCTCCCTCCTTTTCTTGATGAGTCTGGCTAAAGGTTTATCAATTTGTTTATTTTCTCAAAGAACAAGCTTTTAGTTTTATTGATCCTTGCTATTGTTTTCTTTGTTTCTATTTCTTTTATTTCTGCTCTGATCTTTATGATTTCCTTCCTTCTACTAACTCTGGGTTTTGTTTTTTCTTCTTTCTCTAGTTTCTTTAGGTGTAAGTTTAGATTGTTTATTTGAGATTTTTCTTGTTTCTTCAGGTAGGCTTGTATTGCTATAAACTTCCCTCAGAACTGCTTTTGCTGCATCCCATAGGTTTTGGATCATCATGTTTTCATTGTAATTTGTCTCTAGGTATTTTTTTATTTCCTCTTTGATTTCTTTAGGGAGCTCTTTGTTATTTAGTAATGTACTGTTTAGCCTCCATGTGTTTGTGTTGTGACATAAATCACAGCAAGATTTTTTTTGATCCACCTCCTAGAGTAATGGAAATAAAAGCAAAAATAAACAAATGGGACCTAATGAAACTTAAAAGCTTTTGCAAATCAAAGGAAATTACAAACAAGATGAAAAGGCAACCCTCAGAATGGGAGAAAATATTTGCAAATGAATCAGTGGACAAAGGATTAATCTCCAAGATATATAAACAGCTCATGCAGCTTAATATTAAAAAAACAAAGAACCCAATCCGAAAATGGGCAGAGACCTAAATAGACATCCCTCCAAAGAAGGCATACAGATGGCCAAGAAGCACATGAAAAGCTGCTCAACATCACTAATTATTAGAGAAATGCAAATCAAAACTACAATGAGGTATCACCACACACCAGTTAGAATGGGCATCATCAGAAAATCTACAAGCAACAAATGCTGGAGAGGGTGTGGAGAAAAAGGGAACCCTCTTGCACTGTTGGTGGGAATGTAAATTGATACAGCCACTATGGAGAACAGTATGGAGGTTCCTTAAAAAACTAAAAATATAACTACCACATGACCCAACAATCCAACTACTGGGCATATACCCTGAGAAAACCATAATTCAAAAAGACACATGCACCCCAATGTTCATTGCAGCACTATTTACAATAGCCAGGTCATGGAAGCAACCTAAATGCCCATTGACAGATGAATGGATAAAGAAGATGTGGTACATATATACAATGGAATATTACTTGGACATAAAAAGGAATAAAATTGGGTCATGTGTAGAGACGTGGATGGATCTAGAGACTGTCATACAGAGTGAGGTAAGTCAGAGAGAGAAAAACAAATATCGTATGTTAACACATATATGTGGAACCCAGAAAAATGGTACAGATGAACTGGTCTGCAGGGCAGAAATAGAGAAACAGGTACAGAGAACAAACGTATGGACACCAAGGGGGGAAAGTGGTGGTGGGGGGGAGTGGGATGAACTGGGAGATTGGGATTGACATGAATACACTAATATGTATAAAACAGATAACTAATGAGAACCTGCTGTATAAAAAATAAGTAAAATTAAATTTAAAAAGCCAAACAAACAATAAAACCTTTTTCTATGTTTAAGGATTTTTGTTTTAGCATGTTGGCTTAAGGAGTCTGCTTGATAGTAAGTGTCTCAAAAACTGGGTGAGTACTCAATGCCTCTCACATTTCATGATTATAAAAACCACATCTTTAACAGGAACAGAATCTTAAATTTTAATTTGCTAAGTAGGACAGACAAGCATAAAGTCAACCCAAGTAGAGCGAAATTATTCAAACTTAAGTTCAATGCAAGAGAGACAAACGCACAGCCTTTCATCATGACATTTGAAACTAGACTTTGTTCTGCCGAAAGAGTGTTCAGTTTGATACAGCCAGAGCCTGGGGTGTGAAGCAGCTCCAATGGATGCACAGCCTTAAAACTTAGCCCCGTAGACTCTGTCTTTTCACATCTTTTTAGTCTGATGAAGGCTATAAAGACATTTTGGCTAATACTTAAAGTGATTAAAAAATAACATTTGGAAAATTTCCAATTGGATCTAGAAAGAATTGCACATTGTCTATGCTGTATTTTGTTTCTTCTGTGTTTTAGAGAAGAAGAGGAATGGCAGTCTGGTTGTGATAAAGGAAGCACAGGAGGAGGACAGAATGAGCGGTCATTGCAGCAAAGTTCAGGCAGAGCTAGGATGTGCTTTGAAGGCCAAAGGAAAAATTTCGAGCTTCTTAAAATTGAAACAATTATTTACCATTCATTGAGTACCTATCAAATGTTTAAATGAGGGTTCATTAGGCTATTTAACTTTGACATTTTTATTTTCCTGTCTCAAAGAAAAGAAAAAAGGAAAGAAAGGATTTTGTAGAAGTTTAAAAGCAACATAATAATTGGTACTTTACTATTTTGGTTTTAAAGTTAATCTAAAAACCTTATCTTTGCCCAAATTCCATTTCATTTTGTGTCATCATGAGATTAATAAAAAACAAATCCTTCTATCTCTTGACTTGGGATTATATTATACATACGGTAGTAATAACACTAATAATAATATTGAAAGCAGTGAGGTTATTGAGGGCTTGGTATATGCAGGTTAAGGGTTTTATATGTATTATTTATTTAATCTTCCTCAAGCTGGATAAGGTAAATAGTATTATGGATTGTGAAGATGGTAAGTAACACAGCTAATAAATGAGTTGTTTAGTTAAAGATCAGAAGCAGGGGGTCTGGCTGGGATCAATAATTGTAACAGACAGGAGTAGCTTCATTTAGATACCTTGTATCTGATGAATTCCATGACAAGAAAGGCTATGATTTTTATGTGGGTGATTTGAAGGCAAACTGTAAAAGTCTTCATTACAGGTAGAAGCACACACTGACATACTATGTTCAAGCTTCACAGAGGCTTCAGATAAGAAAAGCAATTTTACTTTAAGTCAAAGCTATTCTATGACAGAAGCTCAGAGAGTGTATTAAAGTGTTATAAAACCAAATGCTCTTATTTGAGATTGGCATTTGAAGATATTTCAAAAAATGCCTCTGAATTTTATTTTAAGTCTTGGTAATGATTGAGCATTAGTCATAAGAGTTCAAGTTAAACAATAAAGGATTCATTTTCTTTAGATTCACAGATTCAGACGAGGAGGTGGGCACTGGTTTATGCTGTCAAGGATCAAAGTTTGTCATCTGGTGGTGACTTAGAGGAGGTATAGGCACATGACACCAGTGTGAAGAAATAATAACCCCGGTGTTTTTCCAAGGCACCCCGTGTAAATCCACAGGTATCATCAGAGTGAGCAAAACTTGATTTGATGGGAGAAGGTGGGAAAAATTATTGCCATTGACAATGACACTGCCTCACAGTGACGTTGTAAGAATAAGTGAAGTAATGCCTGAAATACTTTGCACGCTTCCTAGCCCACTATGTTTTAGTGCTCCAAGAGGGTATTCGTATTAGTCTACTCTGGCTTAAAAACAATCAAACAAGAAACCCTGGAAGGGAAAGTGGGGATGCCCTGAAGACAAAGCAGTTCCTTTAGTCTTTTTCCAAGGACTGCCTAGTGGTGATTAGATGGGGAAGTGAAGGGGAAGAAGGGGCTGACCCTGAGATCAGAGTGCTGAGGGCCTGGGAGAAAAAAGTGCCTCTTCTCTCATTAGATTTGCATTTCATGTAACATCTTTCAACCAAGTCTGGATTCTTTCCTATTGCAGAAAGGAGTTAATTAAACAAACAAGAAAAATGGAATTTACTTTCTCTTGGAAGCATTTCAAGATTAACTTTAGACCCTATTTCAGTGATTTCCAAATTTTTGTCATGTCTCTCTCTCAGCCTCTCCAAATTTTCTAACACATTTTGTAGCTCTTCCTAACACAATATTGTGTAAAGATATATTTATATCAACATAATAACATTGAACATAAGTAAAACTGGAAAATAAAATAACATAAATGAATTTTTCTTCATCTCCAATTGTGAAATGTCAATATAGGTGCTCAGAAGAGCTACATGTCTTGACACCAATATCCCTAATTGAGAAGAATTTTACAAAGCAGCTTTCACTTGGAAACCTCTTAACTCTGTGACCTTAGGTAGTGCAGAACTATCCATGGTGCCCTTAAATTCAGTGATATTACATGGGTCATTCTTAATTGATAAGTTCTCCAGAGGGCACTCAGGAAAATGAAACATTTATATTTTGCACCCACATTCTAAGAATAATTTTAAAACAATATGAATAAACACTCAAACCTAGTTTAACTGTGACTTTTTTCAGCATGAGTTCTTAAAAATCATGAATGAATAATTTTATTCAATTATGAATTTGATCATATTTCTAAAGGATCACAAAACATTAAAAAAGACACATTTTAAAGTAACTTGTTCCAAGGGCATATGATATGAACTCAAACTTTAATGTATTGAGGAGAAATGAACTTATAGTATATAAAAGTTAACGTTAAAATACCAGAACTCATAAAAGTCATTAATGTCGTGATATTGTTGAACAACATTTTATGTGTATTTGATACGGTTTATTATATACTTCACAGAAAAATTGTCCCAATTTATAATATGCTTAATTGGTGAGAATTCTAGCATGGATAAGAGGCTTGTGGAAGTTTCTGGAATATATAAAATGTGCTTGTTTGGAATTGTTTCATGTGATTTTATTTTAAATGGGAACATCCTTTTCTGATGTGCATTCTTCCATTGTATTTTCCATAGTTTGTTTCTTAGTAACGTATTTTAATATAGAGGATGTGCTGCTTGGCACCTGCTTCTACAAAATGAGATTTCATTCTGCTGCTTCTAAGTTTTACAGTATGTCACCGTGGTAATAACCTCATGGATCCCATGTCAAATAGTAACATTTTGATTTTCCTTGCATTAATTATCACTTGAAAGCTGATGAAATAAAAACTCACATGTTAAGGCAAGACAAGGCATAAATGTTTTCTCTGCCTGTTTGGGTCTCCTCCCTCCCCTCAAATATGCATTGTGCATCTGCATTTTGCGTTAACCAGACCTTCCCAATGGCAGAAATACCGACTCAGCCATAGAGATCATTTTTTTCCTTCTGGTGTCAGCCGTATAACTCCTTAGAAGATAACACTCCTTTCTCAATCCTGTAAAGGGTCACCACTACTAGCCTTGTACCTGCAGACATCTTTGGTGAACTTTCTGTACAATGCCAATACATCACTACCTTTAAAGACAACGATGGGTGCAGAGCAGACTGATAAAACAACCTGGGGAGATACTGAGCCACACCTAAGGGAAAGTCTTAGCTTAAATTCTTAATTATGACCTAATTAATGTTACTAGTTACATTCCTTGTATTCTGCCCCTTTTACAAGGTTATTGGTTCTTGCATTACCAATTGTGTGACTGAGCCTCAGATAAAATTAATGATGATTAGGTGATTTGAAAGGATTGATGAACTATATCTCCTATAATATCAATGATTGTAATAGTGTAAGTCTAGATTTGGGAAGAAGCCACAAGAGGGAACTCTTTCCTGGACCACAACAGACCAGTAAGGCAGGTGGTCCACAGGCTTTTGGCTGCTGTTAACGGGGCCTAGTCCAGTAACAGCACTTGGAGTGACCTCTCGACAAAATCCTCCCCTGACCCGGGGATGAGCACTCCTAGCGCCTTGGGGCAAATGGGTCAGGAAATGCCTCCCAAACCTTGGTCAAAATTAAGCCTGAAAAGGAAGGGATTGCAAAATAAAGACTGTTGCCCACCATCCAGTTCTACAAGAATCATATCATTAGCCACTGCAGTTGCTGACCTACAAGACACCCTGAATGGAATTCAGAACAAAGATAAGGATGAGGCCCTCTGTGCTCTGGGAAAACGGGCAGAACCGGCCCTCAGAGAGTTAGATATTCTCAGGAGAAGTTTTTTATGAACCTGGATTCTTGCATCTTTCCATACTTAGAAAAGCACTAAAACCATTAACTAAGATGTCTGTTCCCTGTGGCTAGCAGCAACCTTCTACTGAGATGTGTGCTTGATTGCCTGTACCCCTTCACCAAAATCACATATATACTGGCCTCCCCTTAACCTCTTTGGAACAGTCCTCAGAGCTCTCTGAGAGACTGTCTCTAGGGTTATACTCCTCAGTTTGGCTTGAATAAAAATTTCCATTTCTTTCTTAGGTTGACTATTGATTAATTTTTTTTGTCAACACTGATAAATATGCCCACTTTTTCACTTGCTTATTGGACATTTGGATATTCTCTTTTGTGAAGAATGTGTTCAATACTTTTACTCATTTTTGTTCTATCTGGCTGCCTTTATTTTTGTTTAAATTGATTCGCAGGAGCTCCTTATGTATTTTAGATGCAAATCCTTTGTGAGACATTTGTATTGTGAATGTGCCTTGCCTTTTCGCTGTCATAATGGTGTCTTTTGAAGAGCAGAGCTTCTTAATTTTAACATGAAACAATTTATCAACTTTTCTTCTATTGTTATTACTTGTGTACTGTTTAAAGAATCTTTTCCTAGTTCAACATCACAGAAAACTTCCTCTATAATTTCCCCTAAAAGCTTTATTATTTACCTCTCCCAAGGAGATCTGAAATCTACCAGGAATTGAGTTTTGTGGATGGTGTTCAAATCCATTTTGTCTCCTGTGCAGGTAGCCCATGGATCCAGCACTGTTTGTTGGAGAGAACTTCCCTCACCTCACTGCCATACAGAAGTGCTTTGTTTTAATCAGACACCTGTGCATGGGTCTGTGCCCTTGATCAATTTGTCTATCCAGAACTTTCCAAATTAAAAATGAATTTCTTTTTGTTGTCCCTCCATTCATTGCACAAATACAAGCTAGTGGAGAGAGAGGAATTTTCTGTAACTGAGAAGAAATGTAATTGAATTTGAGGTCTGTTGGTGGTATTTTGAATATTCTGAGAAAATGGTAATATTTCAGTTTTGAGGAATGTTGCTAATTTTATCTCCTGAGAATCCGGTGACAAGGTCATAACTGACAAAAAAGAACAGGGACAGAGAGGGGTATCTGTATGTCTGTCTGCACATTTATTTTGGGAAGATAACTAGTATCGCCCGGGGGATGAGTATACCTTGTCCTCAGATTACATCGACTTCTTCTCATAGACTCAGGCAATTAGGTGTTCTTATTCATCTAACTGATGGGTAGCAATGACCAAAAGAACATATGCTCTGGTTAAATTTTAGCAAATGTGTTCCAACCTTGATTACAGCAGGAAAGTCAGAAAACAGAACAGCCAGGTCCCATGTTTGCTGCAGGGGGGGAAAGAAGGTAGTGAAATCAAAAGATCTGAGTTGATTTCCTAACTATATATCATTTGGGGCATCCTAAGAGTTCATAAAATATTTTTACGGAGTGCTAAAAATTTTCTCCAAAATGTTCGTCTTAACTTTATGACCCTGGTGAAGGTGCTGCTGGTATCTGCTTCGTTTGACTAAAAACCTTGCAGAAATTATTGAGGAGAAAATTTGAAATTTCTCTATGAAGTTTAGAACATAGTACTCACTGAGAGTGTATACAATTCTAATGAGCCTACTTTACATGGTTTTAACATGGTATTTTAATAAATTAGTTATGTTTATTAAAAAAAAACAAAGACATAGGATTTTTAGTCTACATCCTGTGGGCTGTTGCTTAGGTTTAATTAGATATGACATCTAGGATCATCTTGCAAACGCAATGAGCGTTTGGTAAAGCAGGAAGGTTAAGCTATTAGAGATATGATCATTATTTTTTATAGAAAGATATACCATGTCAGTGGGCTCTCTCTGTCTCTGTCTGTCTGTGGTATATATGTTGGATGTTTTCAATGGAGTTGGAAAAATGTGAAAGGATTCTCAGAGTGCAAAGGAGAATCTTTGTGTTCCCAGATTGAACTAAGGAACAGATGCCAGAAGCTGAATGAGGAACACAGGGCCGAACGGAAGAGGAAGGCTTTAAATCTTATTTTTAAATGAGGCACAACACAGAATGGGGCACTTGTTTTCCTTAAGAAAATCAGAGGCTGCCGCGCCAGGGCTGGGGTCAGCAAGGATCAGGGAGCTTCAGAGGAACTGGTGACCGGGGAGGGTCTTGGGGAGGGTCTTAGTGAGGGTTCTTAGCGTGGTTGGCAATCAGCGGTGCCCAGCTTCCCCTGACCTTCCTGATAAGGAAGATCTGGGGCCAGAAATAATTTTACAAAATCTCACCGCAAGTGCTAACGAGCAGTGAGTGGATTTGTGGAATACTGTTTAGACATGAAAATATTTAGATGCTCCTTTTCTTAAGAAATTCTGTAGACCTTTCTCCCTCTTTCCCTTTGACATAGGAGAAAGGAAGTCATGAAAGCCCGCCTTGTACATTTCCAAGACATCTTTCCAGGGGCAGCGCAGTGCACCTGGCTGTTGGGCGTGGCTACCAGGTGTCTCTCAGAGCTCAAGGGGTGGGGATGGGAGTAAAAGGGTCTTTCATGCTCCTTTTAACTCAAACGGGAGGGACGTAACTCAGTTCTCATTCAAGGACACAGTTAACAAACGAGAGATGATCTGGAAAGCTTGAGGCCGCCAAATCATCGCACCAGTTTCCTCATTTTATCCTTTTAGGGAGATTTTCTGAGCACCCATTTGCAATGGCTTTGTGTCAAGGTAAATCTGCTTTTGCCAGTGCCACTACCTGTACGTGCGCCTGCTTGTGTAGCTTTCAGCCAAGGCGCCTCCTGAACCCACACGTCCTTCGGGGTGAGGCCCTTCCGTCGTCCGCCCCTTTGGTGCGCGGCTGGCAGAGCCCGGCTTGCTCTCCGCAGCGCAGCGGACCATTGCCCTAGAGGAGTCAGAGAACACAATTAGGAAAGCTGTAAATTGAGAAAGCCGGCTTTGACGGAGGGCCCGGAGCTGACTGAGCACTTCCTGATGCGGCGCCCAGTCCCGTCCCACGGATGGGACACGGGGACTGCCTGCTCCCCCCTCAGAGGACCGGGTGCCAAACTGCCCGCCCGGTCTGGAGGTGCCTGCCAAGCCCTTGTCCCTGCAGAATAGGGATGTTTGTCTTTGGGAAACACTTGACGTTCTGCTGTGAGGGTTTCCAGGGCCTGAGAATTTCCAGTCCTGGGAAAGGAATAAACCCCGGTCCTTTTCTTTGCCAGCAAGCGCAGAGGCTGGCCACCCCCAGCGTAGCGAGGCTTTGTTTTTTTGCTCAGAGGTTGTCTTTGATCCAAGCCAATGGAACAAAAGCTGATTATCTTACCTTTAAATAGAGGGATTTCAAGAGAAACATTGAAGCCTCAGGGGGAGGGGAAGTGGGAGGCGGCCAGGACGACCCTCCAAGCGTCCCAGGTGCCCAGCCAGGGAGGAAGCCAGGGAAAGAACAGGGGCGCACGGAAGCCCCTACTGCCAACACGAAGACACCCCCCAGAGCTTCTTGTAGTTATAGAAAAAATAGACTGCAATTAAACAAGCATATTAATTCATTTGTGAAGAGAAACCCCACTTTCTCAGCTAACCATTTAGGGGTCGTGCATTTACAGTACCATCCAGTTAGGGTGGTGCCGCGTGACTTTTCTCCCCATCTTCACAAGCCGACACTGACTGCTCCACTTTCTTTTAGGAAGGAACTTGACAGGTTCAGGATCTCAGCACATCAGAAGAATGCCTTGTCATCACAAGTGGAGGCCTCCAAACTATTACCACACGACCCAGCAATCCCACTACTGGGCACATACCCTGAGAAAGCCATAATTCAAAAAGACTCAGGTACCACAGTGTGCACTGCAGCACTGTTTACAACAGCCAGGACCTGGTAGCAACCATGTTGATGTCCATCAACAGATGAACGGATAAAGAAGATGTGGCACATGTATACAATGGAATAGTACTCAGCCATAAAAAGAAACGAAATTGAGTTATTTGTAGTGAGGTGGATGGACCTAGAGTCTGTCATACAGAGTGAAGCAAGTCAGAAAGAGAAAAACAAATACCATATGCTAACACATATATATGGAATCTAAGGAAAAAAAAAAGGTCATGAAGAACGTAGGGGCAGGGCAGGAATAAAGACACAGATGTAGAGAATGGACTTGAGGACACGGGGAGGGGGAAGGGTAAGCTGGGATGAAGTGAGAGAGTAGCATGGACTTATATATACTACCAAATGTAAAACAGATAGCTAGTGGGAAGCAGTCACATAGCACATGGAGATGAGCTCGGTGCTTTGTGACCACCTAGAGGGGTGGGAGGGAGGGTGGGAGGGAGGGAGACGCAAGAGGGAAGAAATATGGGGACATATGTATATATATAGCTGATTCACTTTGTTATAAAGCAGAAACGAACACACCATTGTAAAGCAATTATACTCCAAAAAAGATGTTAAAAAAAAAAAATGGAGGCCCACTGACCCTACGGAGGGAAGCAGCAACCCCAGGGCATCTGTTCTGTTGTGATAGAAGTTACAGTTTCTCTTACTTCAATCTCGGACCTCATTGTATTGGTAGAACCTTTAAAAGAAAATTTTGTTTTGTGATATTGGAAAAGTCATTTCTTTTCACCTCAGGTTTTCTATCTGGCAAACACTCCTTACTTGCAAAGCTAGGAATATCTATCAAAATTTATTATGATCTCTGAATTCTAAAAAATGTGCTGATACACACATACAATTGGCTTCCACGTTATGATTGGAAATATGTAAATTTGTCCTATGTGTGTTTTAATACTAATAGTTATTCACCATTTATTAAGAATTATATTTTAGGCACAGTACTAACTCTTTTAAATATCATGTCCTTTCATTCTATAGCATTCCTAGGAGGCAGGTATTATAATCCTTATTTTATAGGTAAGAAAATTGAAGCCCTAAAATTTATATACCCTATTCCTCTCCATATAGTATGTGGTAGGTTGAATCTTGAGATTCAAAGCCTGAGATTCCAAAGCTTGCCCCCTTACTCACGATTCTGTACACACAGTGAAAATCCCTGTACCTCATTTGTAACCAGTGTTTTCAGGGCTTTCTTCTGCAAGGGGTAGTCCATGATGACAGGCACAATTTTAAAAGCCTATAATATATTTTGTTTTTTTTCCTGCAACAAAGAACAAGATGCATCTGTAGCTTGGTTCAAGAGTGAGGTTCCTGCACATGTTTAATGGATCCAGCCGGCCATGCAATTCACCTAAGCAAACAGGGAGGAGTGAAGGGTTTTTTTCTGTCCAAATGGTGGCACAGAACTGTTCTTCAAGGACTTCCCTGGTGGCGCAGTGGTTAAGAATCCACCTGCCAAGGCAGGAGACATGGGTTCGATCCCTGATCTGGGAGGATCCCACATGCCACAGAGCAACCAGGCCCGTGCAACTAGGCCTGTGCGCCACAACTACTGAGCCTGCACTCTAGGGCCCACATGCCACAACTACTGAAGCCCGCGTACCTAGAGCTCTCACTCTGCAACAAGAGTAGCCCCTCCTCCCCGCAACGAAGACCATTAAACTTTTTACGATGCTTTGTTTATTTTATGAACCTGGCATTAAATTCAAATTACATCTTGAATGCTATTCACTCAGTTCACATCTCATTGTGGGAATATCTCATTATCCCAGCTCATATTTCTAATGTAGATGAATGACCCATGCTGAATGGCAAGTTAAAAAAGACACTGTTAGGGCTTCCCTGGTGGCGCAGTGGTTGAGAGTCCGCCTGCCGATGCAGGGGACACGGGTTCGTGTCCCGGTCCGGGAGGATTCCACATGTCACGGAGCGGCTGGGCCCGTGAGCCGTGGCCGTTGAGCCTGCGCATCCGGAGCCTGTGCTCCGCAACGGGAGAGGCCACAACAGTGAGAGGCCCGGGTACCACAAAAAAAAAGATACTGTTAGTTCTGTCACCCAAAAATATCCTGCGTCAAAGTTATTTTTGATCTTACTTCTCATTGCTGGGCAGTTTTGGAAAAGGACTTGAAAAATATTAATGTGTGTGTACATTTCCCAAAGTAATAAAATTGATAAAGAGTCTCTGTTCAGCCCCAAGCCATCATTTAATATCTCACTGTTGATTACTGACATTCCAGTTTCAGTGAAATTTGTACTGTGTCACACGGGGTATAAATGGTGTTTCAAGGTTCTGCCAGAAATTCTTGCAAATCCCGACTTGCACTGAATCTCCAGTTGGGTGGCCCATAATTCTCTTCTCCTTGTTTCTTTGCTGGTTGGTTATGCATTATCAAGGAGAAGTTAAATCTGTATGGAAGTAGGAAGCCTTTATTTGCCATTAACTTGAAAGGAAGTTCACTCCATTTTCTTCATCAGCAGGTAAGCATTTCACAGCCTTTTAAAAAGTGCAAAGGCTATCTTCTCACTGGAAGGTCTCATGCAATTCTTAGAGGCCCTCCACACTTGAACAGAGGGTTTATTATGAGTTTTTTAATTGTCATCCTCTTATGTTTCACTCTGTATGATGTTAAGGTTTACATTCTCTAAGAATATAATGGTCTAGAAGATAAAAATGAAAGGTAGTATTTTAAAAAATAAGTGTAACTTTTAGTCTAAAGGGATTAAAATAATTTGGGTTTAAAAAGAAAGTTAAAAAATTAAAACTGATATTTTAATATTAGCATTAGTAGTGTCTTAATTTACCTGTACATTTGTTTCATTATATATCTCCATTATGCAATAAAACACCACTAAAATTCTTGGGTCTATTCTATTCCACACTCAGCACACATTAATAATTTCATACCTCAAACTGCTTACTTCATAAATGCCAATAACCACATGAACTTTTGAATTAAAAGGATGTAGTTTTTAATGTTATATATCAAATTTTCACAAATGGCCTTTTAGGCTAAGTTCTGAAATGGCTCATACAAGAGTGAAGATTAGTCCTTTGCCTTACAGGTCCCAAAAGTCCATGGGGGGTGAGAAGCAAATGAAACCAGGAAGAAAACTCTGCTGAATATGGGATAAGCTTAATAATTTATATTTTGAATGCTTGCAAATTTGAACCTTGGTTATAGCTCATCTTTGTATTCTTCTGTTCATTTCTTCATCCAACACCTATTTATGGATGCCTGTGAGGTGCCAAGAAGAGGTGTCAGTGCTGGTACCCAGAATTACCAACATGCAAGGTTAAGGGTGCAGCCCACAGATGGCCAAGTCTGCCCAGAACTGCTGACCCAACTTCAAGGAGATAGGGTTCAAATGAAAAGTTAGGGGGAAGAGTCCACAGAAAGTCACCCCCACATCTGACAACAACAGCAATTTGGGGGGTTTCCCAAAACACCCTCACATTCAGTAATTTGCAGAAGAGACTCACAGGACTTACTGGAACCTGTTGTACCCATGGCTATATTTGTTATAGGGATGGAAATGTTAAAATCAGCCAAATGAAGGGATACACGTGACAGCATCAGTGAGGTTCCAAATGCAAATCTCTCCTTGCATGGACTTGTGACAATACACATGGAGTATTACCAACCAGGAAGACCACCTGAGCTTTGATGTCCAGGGTGTTCAATGGGGCTTCATTATGTGGGCATGATTGATTGACTGATTGATTGATTGACTGACTGGTTGCCCATATGTTTACACTCAGTCTCCAGCATCCTTCTTCCTTGGAGGTGGTCTGAGGGGCCAGCAAGAGCCACTTCATTAGTATAAAACATCAGATGTGGGCCAAGGGGTCTCCACAAATGACTAAGACACTGCTACCACTCAAGTAATTAGACAGGGTTAGAGGTTACTTCCAAGGGACTGGGTACTAAGACCTGGCCTTTCTTTGGGTCAAAGTCCTTCCCACCCAGCTGGAGAGACAGCAGTAAACAAATGAAAGTTCCAGCCCACATGGGGTGCCAACTCTGGGCTGAAGACACACAAAAAGTAAGTCAAATAGGAAAAATCTATCTTGCCTCTGGATATATCAATGGGTAAAGGGAAAAATAAAGCAAGGAGAAGAGGTAGAGAATATTGAGGTGGTGAATGGTGACATTTTAGATCCAAGACAGGCCTCATTGAGAAGATATCTAAACGGGTACCTGAAGGGAGTAAGGGCGAGAGCCAGGTGGACATCAGACACCAGGGGAAGGACCCTCCAGGCAGAGAGCACAGCCAGGCAAAAGTGTTGAGTCAGAAACGTGCCTGCGGCGTTCCAGAAGCAGCATGGCAGAAATAGGGGGAGCAAGAAGGAGGGTCTGGGAAACGAGGTCAGATGTGTGCAAGCAGACGTTGTGGGGTCTCATGTGCCAGTATGATTTGGCCTTTGGTCCAAGTGATACAGGAAACCACCAGAGGACCTTAAGAAGTGTCACACGCCAAGATACATGCACCCCAATGTTCACTGCAGCACTGTTTACAATAACCAAGACATGGAAGCAACTTAAATGTCCATCGATAGAGGAATGGATAAAGAAGGTGTGGCACATATATACAATGGGATATTACTCAACCATAAAAAAGAATGAAATAATGCCATTTGCAACAACATGGATGGACCTAGAGATGATCATACTAAGTGAAGTAAGCCAAACAGAGAAAGACAAATATCATATGATATCACTTTATGTGGAATCTAAAAAATGCTACAGATAAACTTATTTACAAAACAGAAACAGACTCACAGACTTAGAAAACAAACTAATGGCTACAAAAGGGGAAAGGTTGGGGGGGATAAATTAGGAGTATGGGATTAACATACACTCACTACTATATATAAAATAGATAATCAACATGGACTTACTGTATAGCACAAGGAACTCTACTCAGTACTCTGTAATAACCTAAATGGGAAAAGAGTCTGAAAAAGAATAGATATATGTATATGTGTAACTGAATCACTTTGTTGTACACCTGAAGCTAACACAACTTTGTAAATCAAATCTACTCCAGTATAAAAAAGAAAAAAAAAAAAGAAAAAAAAGTGACTCACTCCAAACTACAAAGGATCATGACCCCTTTGGCACTCTGCTGAAAATAAACTGACAGGGAGCCCTGGTGGACACAGGACCCCCGGGGATGCAGACATTGCAATCCCCAGACAAGGGATTCTGATGGCTTAGACTAAAGAGTAAGAAGGAGAGGAGGCAAAAACTGGCCAGATTCCAAATGCATGTTGAATATAAAACTGACACGGTTTTCTGATGCATAAGATCTGGGATATGAGAGAAAGAGAGGGGTCAAAGTTGGCTCCAAAATTTGCAGCTTGAGAACCTGGAAGAAAGAATTTCCATGTGCTGATTCCAAGGAATGGAGTGGAGAAGCGGCTTTGCAGGGGACAGCAAGGAGCTCTGTTCAGGGCTGGGTAGGTTGGAATGGGCATGTGGGGTAGGAGATGGTTGGAATTTAGGGGACTGGAAGGAAGTCCAGACTGGAGACATCCACATAAGGGAACATCGTGGAGATGATATTTGAAGCCACAAGATGGGCAGAGATCAGCAAGGGAGTGAGGGTAGATCCCGGAGAGCCAGGTTCTGAACCCTGAGGCTCCCCATTTCCAGTTCAAGGAGAGGAGGAGAAGCTAGCAAAGAAGTCCAAGAAAGAGTAGCCAGAATGGTAGGCAGGATGCAGGTGGCTGTGGTGTCCTAAGAGCCAAGGGAAGAAGCTATTTGAAGGCACTCTGGTGCCCTCGACAAAGCACTGTGGTGGAGTGTTAATGGCTAAAGTCTGCTTGAGGTTGGTATTGCAGAGAGGAGAAATCAAAGACAAGCGATAGACCACTCTTCAAATAGCAGTCTGGCTGTAAGTGGAAGGAGAAAACAATACAGCAGCTGGAGATGTAGGAGTCAAGGGAGATTTCTGGAGATAGGAAAATAACAGCATTTTACATATTATGGAGAAGATTCAGTGGGAAGAGATGAATTGCTGGAGCAATGTCCTTGTGTAAGTGAGCCAGGATGAGAGCCAGTGCTTAGTGGAAGGGGTTACCCTTTGCTAAGAGCAAGGTGATTGCTCATCCACAAGAACAGGGGCAGAGACAGCGTACGTGTGGGTAGAAAATATAATCACAGCAAATACATATGGTGTGTGCTTTGTGCCAGGCACTATTTATGTGCTTTACATATATTAACTCCTTTAATTCTCAACTTCTACCGCAAAGTAGATGATACAATTATCGCTATTTTACAAATGAGAAGTTAGGTCCAGAGTGATTAAGTAATTAGATCAAGATGCCCCCATCTAGTGGCGGCAGGATTGAAGCAGGGAGTTTAGCTTGAGTCTGGACCCCTAAACCCACATAGCGTGACACCTGTGAAGAAAGGGTTGTCCGTGTGATAGTGGAGGCTGTGGAAGTCTTCCTCTAGTCAATTTTTTTCACTGAAATAAGAATTAAGATTATTGGATAAGAAGGAGGGTGTGAGCGCAGGTGAGTGAGGGTTGAGGAGAGACAGTAAGGTATGAAATATTAATCTGGAAGAGTAGAAGAGGAAAAGGATAAGGAATATAATGTTATAGACAGACTTTATTAAGGGCCCACCTGAGGTTAGTGATTATGGATTTAAAATATTAGTCAGCATAGAGATACCAAATTTTTCTCCAGCCCTGTTTGATTGTAGATGTGCAGGTACAGTAGGGCACAAGTTGGGTTTAACCATGGTTTGGTTTAACCTATAGGAGAAAGGGATTGAGGGTGAATTCAAGCAAGTGATTAGAATAATTGCTTATGGAATTAAAGTTGAATAAGAAAGAAAAGATGCAAACCGGGTGAGAGGCAGAGGAAAGATAAAAATGGTGGATTGTGGGTGCTGGTTGGAAAAAATTAACATATCAGCTAGGCTTCCTCTAGTGTAGAGACTGATTTTAAAATGTGTTGGTGGGGGGAGAGTTGGGGAGCAATGTGCTTGATATTTAGAAGGTAGAATGATTGCCATTGCTGTCGTGACAATATCTGGGATTCGGCAACGGGAGTGAGTTGGCTGGAGCGTAGTAATGAAGATCAACAGAGAAGAGGTCATAGAACTAAGAAGTTGGGCTGTTGAAAGGATCTTCCAGGTGAATATCAAAGTCACCAAGACTCAAGGCAGGAATAGTGTTCAGGGAATGAAGAGCCAGGAGTCCTTAAGGAAGAGGAGAGAGTTCCTGGGGTATGATAGATGCTGCCGCAGAAGTGGGTGGTGGTGTCACTTGATGACCCGAGATCCAAAGCTGGAACCTGGGGATCAGAAGTCTCCTTTTTCATCTTTTTGGTACAATAGACTTTTCCTATTTGACTTACCCATTGTGTGTCTCCAGCCCAAAGTTGGCACCCCATGTGGGCTGGGACTTTGATTTGTTTGCTGCTGTCTCTCCAGCTGGGTGGGAAGGACTTTGGCTCAAAGAAAGGCCAGGTCTTACTACGCAGTCCCTTGGACTGTTAAATGACGCATTTGCTTTAGATCACCTTACGATAGTTTCCAGCTCTAAAAAGGTCAAATCAAACCATGACAAACAAACAGCAAGCTCTCCAGGAGAGTCACATCTGGTGTTTCCCTTGAATTCTCTGTCGTTTATATTGCTAGGCAAGGGTAGATTATGTTTTCCTCACATGCTTCCTTTGGCCTTTAGATTAATATGATCATGTTGCTTCACTTCTGTCTCACTTTCTTGTTTTTATAAAAGAGTTCAAAATAATTACGAAGAGGTCCAGGAATGGAGAGCAAAGGGAACTTCCTCTGAGACTACACTGTTTAAGAAACTTTTGTATCTCCTTTAATCCTCTCAGTGAAAAAAATATTATAGATATTATTACCCCCATTTTACAGATGAAGTTACAGGAGCGAGGTTAGATGAATTTTGTGAGACCACAATGCTAGAAAACCATAGAGCATAGAATAAGTTTCAACTCTGGTCTCTGCAATAGAAAATGCTCTTTCTATTGTATTGTGCTGCTCTACCAAAACATGAGCTTTTGGACTGAAAGACCTGAGTTCCAAAGTTGGTATGGGTACCCCAGAAAGCTGTTTGATTTCCCCTTTAAATTCCAGTTTGGCCTTGTGTTATTCAGGTAAGTGTTTTCCCATGATGACACTGTACTTTGCAAACTGAAATCTGAGAATTTGGAACACCCATCACTGAGGTACACCTCCTTGTCATAAGAAAATACCTATTGCTCTAATTATCACTTTTGAGGCTTTTCCAAGTGGTAGGCTGTGAGCTCTTACAAGTCATTGTACGGAAAATATTTTCTGAACTGACTCCCTGGGAGGGCAGTCGTTACCTCTTGTACCATGCCAGGATCTTTTGAAGCTCTCCTGCAGGAAACTTGAGAGTGATTCAATGAGCACATGCACACGGTATTTGCTGCAAAACTACAAAATTCCTCTGGGGGAATCTTGGGTGATAAGAAAACAACTTTGAATTTAAGCAACATAAATTGAGGGAGAAAGGCTGTTTATCACCCCACACTTTGGTTTGCTACAGCAGGGGAGAGCTTTAACTTTCCGGATTCTTCCCCATTAAGAAAATAGTTGAGGCTAATTTCATTCTTACACATAAACTACATGGCTGTTTAGTTCTGTCTTGGAGTTCTTGGATGAAGGTGGTGTTAGGGGCTTCTGGGGCAGTAAACAAGACTTCTTCTGACTGTTCTTGGTGGTACACATCCATAAAATGGTTTTGCAATGAGACTGGAGAGCCAAGGAAGATGATCTTAATGAACTGTGCCCTAAAACTGCAGCTTCAGATGAAGTGTACCTTAGACCGTTATTTCTGGATTCCACTTGTAAGAGCTGGGCTCCGGTTTAAGCATTCTTAACATCCACGCTTGAACATACGGGCATTTTTATGGAGAGGAAGGCATCGTAAACTCTCAAGATACATAGACTTTATCAGAAATGCAAGTTAGGTACAATTTTGTCACTTCCAATTCTTAGTCACGTCATACCCAGAAGGGAGAATGTCTTCAAGTTCCAGAAACACCCGCTCTGGCTCTTCATTTACCTGGCTTCTAGGGGGGTAGTATGCAGGCGCCTCAGAACACACACCCAATCAACACCATCGGAGCAGGAACAGAGAGGTGCACCCTCTGGTGAGTTCTGGAGACACCAGATTTAATCCGAAATCGAGTTCATTCCTCTGTACTGTCTCCTGTGCTCTCTGATTGCTGAAGAAATCTTTGCAGAAGATTCATAATGGACCCTGACCAATCAGTTAACAATGCCCAGGAAGCATAGCTGTGTCTTCTCTACTAATCTTTCTTCCCCACCTCAGATAATGCATTTCACTGTAGCCCCTGGCACATGGTAAATGCTTCATGTGAACTACTATTTTTTTTTTTTCATTTGGTGAATGTTTTTGGATCCCACTGTGTTCTACAGATTATACTACACACTGGAGAAACAGAGAGAAAAGTCACGTGGATGCCTTTGAGGAGCTCATATCTTTATTTCTCCCTCAGCATTACGCACAACATCTCATGCCTGGAAGACACATAAAACAATAAAAAGTGAAGAAATGTGTTAATCGCTGTCACCCACTTCTACATGCCAGGTTGAGCCCAAGACTGCAGGTTTCTGGTACATCCCTGGAGACCTCCCCGTCCCACCTGAACAACTTGTTCAGAGCTGAAATAGTTTACCCCAGATTCAAATACAGTGTTCTTTCTTCTGTTGACATAGATGGTAGTCAAGCAACTGTGAGCTGTGGACGAACTATTAAACAAGGAACTATGGACCCCTATGCTGGGGCTTCTGAGTCATTCTGGTTTGTGGCTGTTTCTGTTTCTTCTTCTGTGCTTTCAGTACAAAACCTGACTTACTACTACGTCAGATTACTTTCCCCAGAGACAGCCAGTGCTGGATTTCCCATGAGAGCACCATGCTGCAGGCTCTAATGTCTCAGATGGACTAGAGCTTGCCTGCCCTTTCCTTCTGGTGTCCCTCTCCCCTCCCCAGAGACTTCGAGACTTGGAACACCTGCACCTCGTCTGTGTGGGCTCCAGGGCTCTGGCCCCTGTGTGGCATCTCAGTGCGTTCCCTCTTCATGACAATGCTGTCTGTGAAGTGCCCCTCACCCACCCTGCCCCCACCCCCCGCCCCCGTGCTCTGCTCTGCAGGGCTCCTGGCTACCTTTTCTTTTGCTTCCTAGTTGTCACTAAAATCAGGAGAATTCGCTTTTGGGCTTTAAAACAAATTCCACCTTTGCTTTCTGTTTGGAGCCAGGCCAAAGGAACAGTGCAGAATGCAGGGTGTGGAGGGAGG
This sequence comes from Tursiops truncatus, assembly GCF_011762595.2. NCBI lineage: Eukaryota > Metazoa > Chordata > Mammalia > Artiodactyla > Delphinidae > Tursiops > Tursiops truncatus. The sequence continues at coordinate 84,966,530 of NC_047045.1, forward strand.
GCAACGTTGGTGTCTTGCTACTTGACACCTATGTTCTCAGAAATTTTACTTCCCTAGTGAAAACCTTTTACCCCATGTGCCCCCTGAGCGGTGGAGCTGTCACGGAGTAGCTCTGCTCTAATTACATCCAATCACAACCAGGAGGAATTCTTACCAGGAGAATTTCCATGCAAGTGTGTTGGCTGAGAAAACTCCTTTGGATTTGGATTTGAAAAGTACAGGTAACCTAGCTTTTTGCCATTGCATGGGTGATCCAGCAACCTGCGGCACCAACCTGACTTATTAGAACTGCAGCACCTCGAGCCTTAGCCCAGACAGACTGCATCAGAATCTGCATGATAACAAGAGTCTATGCAGGTTGAATTTGACAAGCATTGAGCTGTCACTCACTAGTAGCTAGGTACAAACATAGCTACCTTTAGAGCTTCCGGAATATTTTCTAAAATATATGTTTACTCTGTGTGTGTGCTACTAACCCTTACTATAAACATAAATGTGCCGTGAAAACCCATGAGATTTGCTAGCAAAAATCCCACTGAGGAAGGTCTACATCTAAATATGGTAAATATCAAGTACACGTCTCATTAAAAATTGGCATCTCTCATAACTGCCCTGAGGAAATTCACTTCTAATAGCCACGAACAAGGTAACGTAGATTGATTCTCTGTCTCTGCAAAGCCAGACTGACAGGAGATTCTTAGTTCTTCTCAAACGCTGCTTTAGGGGCATCGGTGGGACTTGCAGGAGATGGGAGACTCAGTAGAGCATCTCTTTGCAGCATCTGAAGAGGCGGTTTTAATAGGAACAGCAAATACTTTCCAAGTTACACTGGTAGTGCCCATGTGAGGCACCCCTGGCTAATGAACCTGACAGATTTCTGCACAAGGACAAAGTAGTTCATGTTTTTTGATCCTATAGGAAAACCCCCATGTTGCCTTTGCAGAAGAGGACACCAGAATGCAGATGCCTGGGTTCTGATGAATCTCTGAGCATCAGAAGGCCTTTAGTTGTGTCATCCGAGCTCAGAATCCCTCTCCCGGGTCTGTGCTTCATGGCTGGCAAGACGCCGAGATGCTGGGAAACACTTGCCCCGACTTGATTAGCCTCTCTCCAGAAGATAAAACGCCACGTGTTCGTCCTACGGCAGCACTGCCATCTGGAAGCAAGATTCATTAACCTCGGACCTCAACCAATGAGGCCACATTGACCTTGTAGCCAGGGGAAGGAAATGTCCTCTGCTTACCTAATATTCCCTACAGCTTCGAGCAAATAAACCATTCTTCATGGTTGGTCTTAACCCTTCTCTTAATGTTGTCCTGATTTATATAGAAGTTCCCCCATTTCCCCTTGAGGTGACTGTACTTTGGTGCTGTGTGAAATGATCCATGTCTATGCTGTTTCTAATCCATTTGTAAAACCACTTATAAGCTGATTGGGGAGGAAAAGTGGTCTGTATACGCCTGGCAATAGTAATGATTGTGATGCTTATGAGTGATGAGAGGTAAGTAGACATCACAGCAGGGCAAATGCTTTTGTTCCTTTCCTCAAATCCTCTCTGACCAGTTGACATTTAAAAAGGAAAACTCCCCCTCCAGAGTCCATCTACTCTCTTATTTCCCCTCAGACGTAATCCCACTCTCTTGGTAGGGGTGAGAACATCACAGAGGAGGGAGAAGGAAGAATGGCTCTGGTGAACTAGGGTTGTGTTGCTGAAATCTCATTGGAATAACTCAGAGGGAGTGATTTGGAAAGAGCGGGCGAGTTTCCGAAGCTGTAAGGGTGTAGGAGGATGGTTTAGTTTTCTCTGCCTGTAGCTCATAGTATATGACTTTTATTCCTACAACCAGTTAGCCAAAAATATGCCTTGTTCAAAGTAATGAGTTTTTTAAGTTATATTTTTACCAGAGTATTTTATATTTGTGTGTGAATATCTCACAAAATTTATAATCTTCCATAAATATTTTTTGCCAGTATGCATCAAACCAGATTGCATATACTCCTCACTAGGACTTCAGAGGAAACTCTTTTTATTTTTATTTTAAAAAATGTATTCCTAAGGCTCTAATGTACACACACACACACACACACACACACACACACACACACACACACACACCACGTACTCACACACTACATATACATACTGATATTTCTTAAACGTTTTAGCTATAAATAAAGCAAAATTCAGTGTTTTAGATTTTTATTCCATTACAAGCATTTCATATTTTCACATGGTGTGTCCATGCTTCCTCTTTTCAGAGAAACAGAAGTAAAATACTGAAAGCTGATGGCCATAGGGAATATTTCTCTCCACCTTGCAGCCTCGCTATACTTAAAGAGGTCCTCCCTTTCTTTCCTTCCTCAAGGATAAGCTATTGAAAGCTCTTTCCTGTCTATTCCAACAATTAAACTCAGGTGCAGCAATGCCCTTATTTTTAGCTGTGTCATTGGCTCTCAGACTGACTAACGTAAATGAGCACCTACTCATTTCCTGATCTATTCTGTTCATTATGTCTGTAACACTGCTCACAGCATCATCTTGTCTCACTGAGGAAAGAAACACGGGATGCATCTCCAAAGATGGTGAGGTGAGAGATACGCCATGAGGAGCGCAAGGAAGTTGATGTTTACCGAGCACCTCTTATGCTCAGGGGATTTATGCAGTGAGGTTTCAATGTTATTTATTTATTTATTTATTTATTTTTGTGGTACGCGGGCCTCTCACCGCTGTGGCCTCTCCCGCCGTGGAGCACAGGCTCCGACGCGCAGGCTCAGCGGCCATGGCTCACGGGCCCAGTCGCTCCGCGGCATGTGGAATCTTCCCGGACCGGGGCACGAACCTGTGTCCCCTGCATCGTCAGATGGACTCTCAACCACTGCACCACCATGGAAGCCCTTATTTCATTTTTTGAATGTCATTATTATTATTTTAAAAATTAACACAATTTCATGGGGAAAAAATATCAAACAGTACAAAAGATATACAGTGAAATCTCACCCTCCTTGTCACTGTCAGTTCTTTTCCCCAGAGGAGAGTTGCTATTTTTTTATGTCTTTCCAGTGACAGTCCGTGATTGGCAAGCATATGTGTGTATTAGTGTTGAGTGTGTGTGCATTTTCCCAGTTTTTAAACCTAACAAGTAACACACAATATACTTTTTTTCTGAGCCTCACTCATTTTATTTAATATCTTGGACATTGTTGTATGTTCAAATATAGAACCACTTCATTATTTCTGATGGCTACAGAATCCTCATGATTTACTGAACAAATTGCATCAGTTGAGGTTGAAGAGAGAAGCAGAGCCATTCTAAGTGATCTAGAAGAATTAGACCTGGGGGCCAGTTAGGCAGCCTATGAAGTCTGTGGGCTCCATCAGTGGTGCTCAGTTGGAAGTCAGGAGGGCTGGCAGTTGGGCACAAAGTTTAGAGGGTGCATCAAGAACAATCGGGAAGCCATGAAGATAAAGTGAAGCCATGTCTTTCTCTCACCACTTCTGTCGTTAACCATTCAGGGGAACTGCAGGATAAGCTGGTGCCCTTTACCGCAGAGCCAACCTCGCACTTGCCCAGGATGCACAGAGCCTGCCAGGGGCAAAGCAGCAGAAGCTGTAGGAGCTGCACCATGACGGCTGCCACGCCTGTAAGTGAGCAGCCTGCACATGAGGTGCATGGCACCTGCCATACGCCAACCTTCAAACTCAATATGGACTGCACTTCTGCTCTGCTCACCTGACACTTTTCTCTTGGTAAGCCCCGATCCAGAAAATCTACGAGGAAGGGATTGGGAAAACTAGTTCCAGCTTAACTGGGCTCTGGACTCCAAGCTCTACACTAGCCCCACATTGATGGAGACTGAGGGTGTTTCTCATCTTTTAAGTCTGTAAGTGATTTTGTAATGAATAGCTCTATACTCGCATCTTGGTTCACTTGTGTAAGTACACCTAGAAAATTAATTTCTGAAAGTGGAAT